>NW_024070206.1:20787639-21303824 GCF_014754425.2 Oryx dammah
TGCCCCCAATCCCTCCAGTACTTTGGCCACCTCATGCGAAGAGCTGACTCATTGGAAAAGACTCTGATGCTGGGAGGGATTGGGGGCAGGAAGAGAAGGGGACGACAGAGGATGAGATGGCTGGATGGCATCACTGACTCAATGGACGTGAGTTTGAGTGAACTCCAGGAGTTGGTGATGGACAGGGAGGCCTGGCGTGCTGTGATTCATGGGGTCACAAACAGTCGGACACGACTGAGCGACTGAACTGAACTGAACTGAAATACCAGGTACCCTGACCTGGCCCCTGACTCTGACAAGTCCATGGTCCAACGAGGAGGATGAGACAGGGACCCAAGGGCCCCCAAGAGGCAGAGCTGAGTGGGGCCCATGAATGGTTCCCAACATGGGTGCAGTGGAGAGGGAGCAGCGGTTCTCAGGAGAGATGTGAGGGGGTGGCAGGTGACGGGGAGCTGGAGGAGGAGCGTGTGGACTGGGGGAGGTGGACACTAAGTGCCTTGGATTGCCCAGGACAGTCTTGACTGATGCCTGTTATCTTGGCAGAATGGGTAGTTGAAGCTTTGCTTGCTCTCTAAAGTCTCCCAGTCTGAATGGTAAAGCCTGTGGGCCTCCTGACTGTGGTCTTCCTGGCAGGCTGCCCAGGTAGAGATGGCAGAACAGGGACAGGCACTGGAGGCAACGTCTGATGCCCCTTGGGAGCCACATCCCAGTTCTTAATGGAGCAGTGAACTCATTTCTCTTGAGCGCAGCTTTCTCAGATCCCGGACCAGCACCTGCACAAGTTTTCAATCCACATTCTAGGATTTGTTATTTCGGGATCTGATACTTCTATTTTCAGAATATTTATAAGAAATCACTCAAATTTAAAAATCCTGATGCTGTCAGCTCATGGCTGACACTGGCTGAGGCGAGCTCCAATCATTGCCGTTTTTGTGAATCACAGAGACAATTCTTTTTTTCTTTTTCGTGGAAACCTAAGAGATCATTCCTTCTTGCAGAAACGTGATTTTGTACAAAGCTAGCTGTGCAGTTAGTTTCAATGCCGACTATGGACCGTCCTCTTAACAGAGTGTTATGCATGCTCAGTTGTGTCCGACTCTCTGCGACCCCATGGACTATAACCCACCAGGCTCTTCTGTCCATGGGATTCTCTAGGCAAAAATACTGGAGTGGCTTGCCATTTCCTGGATCTTCCTGACCCAGGGATCAAATCTGAGTCTCCTGGATTGGCAGGTAGCTTTATTACTGCTGATTCTTAACACGGTAAGATGCACTTACAGGGCCATGTGGCTGCTGCTTTGGGTCAAAGGTGAATGAGGAAGCCAGGAAGGGGTTTTGGGTTCATCCCAAGGGGCGGCTGTGTGTGGGGGTAATCAGTGGAGGTGCCCCATCATAGGCATGACTACAGTTTTTCAAAATGAGTTATCTCTCTCATCTCATCCTTCCTAAATAGGCTGCTAGCTCCACAGACTCTGATGACTGGTTCTGTACAGGGAATGAGCAGAAGGATCACAAATTGCTGGTCCCCTCCCCCAGGCACCTCGAAAAACACCTGAAATCATCCCACTTGGAACCTGATTACACTTGATCACCAGATATAGCCTGTCTTTGGCAGTTTCTTCGCTTTTGAACAGTATAATTAAGCCACGTGAACCATCTCTGCTTCAGGGGAGAAAGGGCGTTTATGCTTTGGTCCCAGGATTTCCCAATCTGGGTGACATTAGCTGATGACGTGAGCATCTTTGTGCTGGACCACAACCAGGGCAACTGGCAACTCCTCTTCAAGACCCCTGCCCCCACCTTCACTTCAGATGCTCCTTGCTCTCACAAAACAGGGAGAAAGTGAAACTTGAAAGGATACCCCACATGAGGTCACGCTGTAAGAGTCCCTGCCCTCAGGGAGGGCATGGGAGGCCTTGGTGCTGGTGAGCGGCTGCAGGCAGCTCCCCCAAAGGCCAGACAGTGCCTTTGTCTGCGAAACGTGGCCCCACAGTCAGTCTATCACTTCAAACACCCCACGTCACCTGAGAAGTTTCAAAAAGACTGTGCACTCACCTGGGGCAGAGTTTCCCCCTCTCCACCTCTGCACACACACACCTGCTTTTGGAAATGAACACCTCTCTCCACCCTTGCACACACACACCTGCTTTTGGAAATGAACACCAGCTTCAGTCTCAGCTGGATCCTTACTGACAAGCAGAAAAACGCTTCTGCCCGACATGCCTGCCAGGAGGGGAGGTGGGCCCATGTGCCAATAACCTCAGGTGGGACTGTTCGGATCAGTGTTCCCAGGGGTTCGCACCGGGTGACCAACCTACCTGTGCCTATGAGACCCCCGGGGGGCAGCTGCCTGTCTCTGATGATAGATGGCTGGGTCGTTACGCTCAGTATAGCTTTGAAAGAGTCTGAAGCACTTTCTCCCTTTCCAAGGCCACATACTGTCTGTGCATCTGGTTCTTTAATCAGACCCATTGGCCTGTGGCCGCTGTCTTCCCTGGTCCAGGGAGCAGCAGATCTCCCTGTTCTCGGGTCCAGTAAAGAGAAGAAATGGGAAGTGGGCTTGGCCTGCCCCACCAGCGTGGCCATACTACAGGGCTGGCCTCTTATCCTCTGAGCTGTGCTTCTCACCTGCGGCACACCACCCAGGCTCTGTCTATCCCCATCTTCTGGGGCGCGGCCGGGTTCCTGGATCTGTGAAGTGCCAGGTGATCCAATGTGTGGGCGGGCCGAGGGCCTTTCTAGACCACCCATGACCTTTCTTATCCTCGGCTGCACATCAGGTCACCTGAGGCGCTTGTCCCACGGCTGCTGAAGCCAGGTCCATGTCACCTGGATCAGTCTCTGGGGCGGGCCTGGGGCTCAGAATTTTTTAGAGGTTCCATTACAGAGAAGTCAATGTCATAGAGATAGAGACTAGAACTGTCGTTGTCAGGGGAGGGGCAAGTGGAGTGATGCTGGTGAAGGTACAAATTTTCAGTTATAAGAGAAGTGAATTCCACAGCTCTACCATACAGCACGGCGACCAGAGTTAATGATATGGAACTGTATCCTTGAAACTTGCTGACCACGGATTGCAAGTGTTCTGACCACAAAGAGTCAGCTGCACTCACTCCAAGAGGCCACAGTCGTGCTGATCACCGTGGTCTAGGGAACCACTCCACAACGGGTGAGTGTGTCAAGTCAGCACGTTGGCCAGAGCTCCCACTGCCTCCCGGGGAAAGTAACTTTCTCGGGTAAGATCTGGCTCCTAAAGGCTGCTTCTCTGTTAACACAGAGACCTGGGAACTTCAAAGCCAAGTGCAGAAGCAAAGGTGAGAAAGGACTGCGTGTTGAAGCAGCTGGTTTCCCAGCAACCGAACGAGAGGCAAAGTGGCTCAGCGCGGGGGACTCCGTCTGCGTCTGACCAGGTCAGTAGCGCCAGTCTCAGGCTGACTGTGGCAGTAGGCCTCTCAGGGATCCAGGCCTTTGATGAGGGCTGGAGGCTGGCTGAAGAGGTGGATCACTGAGAAGTTGTGCAGCAAGAGGGGTCAGGAGACAAACCCAGTGGCCCTGCTGCATCAAAACATCTTGCTGTTGTTTAGTCGGTCAGTCCTGCTGGATTCTTTTGTAACTCTGTGGACTGTAACCTGCCAGGCTCCTCTGCCTATGAGATCTCCCAGGCAAGAATACTGGAGTGGGTTGCCACTTTCCTCCTCCAGGGGATCTTTTCCACTCAGGATCGAATCTGGGCCTCCTGTATTGGCATTGGATCTTTTACCGCTGTGTCACTAGGGAAGCCCATCAAGATATCTAGTCTTGTGTTAAAATGATTTTGCTTCCTGGCAATCCACTGCCTTTTCCCTGGAGCCTCCAGACCTAAACATTGGAAGAAATAAATCCGTAGGCCCTCTGACTCTCCCTTGAGAGTGCCATGCTTCAAAACGGATGGGGAAGTTTCTAACTCAGACACAATTTGGAAAAATAATCAGAGCCTCAAGGGGAGATGGAGATGGGCCCACTTTGATCCCCTCGGAACATTCATCTTGCCCTGATGGGGGGATGGGGGGATGGGGGTTGTGGCAGCATGTTTTGGGGTCTGAATGGAAGGATGAGCAGACCCAGAGGGGCCTGGCCCTCCTGCCTCCCCACGCCCACCTGCCTGCCTCCTGGCGGCCAGCATGGGGTCTGTTCTAGGGTGCCCTGGCTCTCGCCTCCTCCTGCAAAGAGACAGCTAGGAGAGAGCTTCTCAGCTACTGGTATCACATTCTCTACTTAGGAGAGATTCGAGTCTTGGATGGTCTTTTATGCCCAATACAACTGTGCCAGGTTTTATCACCCTGACCTGAATTAGTTCTCTCAGCCAACACACACACACACACACACACACACACACACACACACACACACACACGAGCGCCAAACTAAACAGAAAGTGTACTCACAGCAAAAACAAACACGCCAGCGACAAGAGCCCTGATTCAACTCAAGAAGCTTCAAGCCCACTGAAAAGAGCACCATGACATTTTCCCTCTGGTCACCAGACAAGATCTGCTATCCCGCCAGGAGGCACCGTGACAGATTCATCAGACATTTTTCTCAGGAAACTGCAGGACTTTCTTACATTTCTCAGCCGCTGAGCTTATCATAAAACTGGTGTGGATCTTCGGGGTTCTGGGAACCCGAGAATCCTGTTTCTTCCTCAGAACCACACAGGAATAGAGAAACACCCAGGTTATGATGGGAACGTGGGCTGCAGTCAGGAGCTGCCTTCATGGAAAAGCACCCCATCCTGCAGTCTGCACCATGAATCTGGGAAAGGCCTTGCTGCTTCTGCCCCAAAAACTCATGAGCGAAGGAAGCTCAGCAGAGCCGTTCAGGGAAAGGCCTGGAAGGGTCTGTTTCTAACGATGTGCTTAACTCAGGCTGCAGTGAGAAGGGGATTACACTTTTTAAAAAAAGTCAAGGTCACTTTACTCAGATGCCAACTAATGTTTGGAAGCTACACACCTGTCCCCGAATCAGGGCATCAAATACCAAATGATGTCTCAGAATAGTTTCATTTATGCATCTGTTTCCAGCCTCTGCCAATCTGCTTATCTGTCCTAAACTTGGGCCACTCTAACTGCCCTCAGCCCAGAAGATGGAGAATTCTGGGTGGGGGAACTCTAAAATTCAGGGGGGTCCCCAGGAGTGGTTAGATGGCATCACCAACTCAATGGATGTGAGTCTGAGCAAACTCCGGGAGATAGTGAAGGACAGGGAAGCCTGGCGTGCTGCAGTCAGTCCATGGGGTCACCAAGCATCGGACATGACTTAGTGACTGAACAACAACCCGGGGAGTGAGACAGTCCTCTGACCAGTGAAGTCTGGGCACAGAACCTGGCCCATCCACATGAAATCTGCACTGTGTGAAAGGCACGTGTACGTACCACGGGTATACATGCTACTGCTCCCGAAGCCTCCTCGCTTGCACCCAGTGCTTTTTTCACCTGCATCAGGTGGGCTGCTGGTCACACTGTGCCCTGTAGACACCTGCAGTCTTAGGGACGGGCTTTCTCACCTGGGGCACTTCCAAAACACTTTCATGCATGTCGTCACAGGGGATGATCTCAACAAAACAACATCATCCCTGGTTACAACTCAGGCTCGGGAGAGTTGAGTGACATGCCCAAGGTGATGTCAAGGTTATCTGTCTGAGGTCACTTCACTTGAATGAGCAGAGCTGAGAGTAGAAGGCAGGTTTGAGGGGCATCCCCAGGGCAGGATGGGGAAAAATGGAAACAGTGACAGATTCTATTTTCTTGGGCTCCAAAATCACCATGGACAGAGACTGCAGCCATGAAATTAAAAGATGCTTGCTCCTTGGAAGAAAAGCTATGACAAACCTAGACACCATATTAAAAAGCAGAGATATCACTTTGCTGACAAAGGACCATATAGTCAAAGCTATGGTTTTTTTCAGTAGTCATGTATGGATGTGAGAGTTGGACTATAAAGAAGGCTGAGCACCGAAGAATTGATGCTTTTGAATTGTGGTGCTGAAGAAGACCCTTTAGAGTCCCTTGGACTGTAGGAAGATCAAAGCAGTCAACCCTAAAGGAAATCAACTCTGAACATTCATTGGAAGGACTGATGCTGACGCTCCAAAACACTGGCCACCTGATGGGAGCCGACTCATTGGAAAAGACACTGATGCTGAGATAAGATTGAGGGCAGGAGGAGAAGGGGGCAACAGAGGATGAGATGGTTAGATAGCATCACCGACTCAGTCGATATGAGTCTGAGCAAACTCCGGGAAATAGTGAAGGACAGGGAAGCCTGGCGTGCTGCAGTCCACGGGGTCACAAAGGGTCGGACACGACTTAGGGACTGAACAACCACCACCCAGGGCAGGGTGGGGAGTAGTGGTGCGGGGGGTACAGCCCTTTCTTTGCAGAAGCCAACATGGTAATTGCTGACGGTTTTGAGAGTCTGCACCTGGCCAAAGAGGTTCCTGTTTGTTAAATTCCCAGGGCAGCACATGCTTCTGGAAACTAGAACAGCTCATGAAGCACTCAGCACGTCTATGGGGGAAGCAGATGGCCCTGGATGCTGAGCAGGGCTCGGGTGGGTCCCAGGAGCTGGCCATCATGGGTGGGGCCATGGCTGTTTCCTCCGCTTCAGCATGACTCTCCACTCCCTCTTTAGTCCCGTTAAGGTATTTACAATGTAAAGCAGCTTTCCAAGCTCCTCAGGGACTCCACCATGTCTTCCCCTCCCCATCCCAGGCCGCTCTCTCCACCTTGGGATTAATTCCCCTGTCTCCTTCGGATCCTTCCTCCACTAACAGAGAAATACAAAAACCTCATTGAAAAGCTTCCTCCTTTAAACTGTTCTCCTATTCTCAAGTCACAGCAGTCAGCATTTCAACAGCTCCACACAATAAAGAGATTTCATGAAATTCCCGAAGAAAACCATTCCACCTTGTCCTTTGTTTCTCCACCTCTTTCATCCTCTCCTCAGATACCCGCCGTAATTAAATGCAATCGTCCGGATGTCAAACTCCAATTCCCAGCTTTGATAAATATTAGGTGATTAAGCTATTTATAAAATCTGTAATTTGAAAATCTGGCATTTCATGTGCTATGATTATTTCTTCTCCGTGAAGACCAAGTGCTTAGCCATGTGGAAGGTGCTGCTGAGAATGGCAATTAATCAGGATGTGTGCTTGTGTCAACTATTTCTACACGTCAGATGTGTTGAGAGGAGCCTACTGGTGAAAAGGCAAGAGGAAGGGAGAAGGAAGGAGAAAAACTCGGATGAACACAGCGAATGCACCGTGAACATGAGCCTCTCCCACCAGGGAGCAGACTGAGCTAACCAGGAACGGCTCCCCACCCCCTCCAACTCTAAGTGGGACGATAGATAGACAGGGTCCTACCAGCAGGTCCACCATGTTGGGCTTGTTGTTCCTCAGTGTCTTCACGGCATGGAAGACGTCCACCGTCCGCTGGTGCCGGAGCATCTCACAGACGATGCTGATGGCACAGAAGGTCCCACTGCGGCCGCCCCCGTTCCTGCAGGAAGAGGAGAGGCAGGTGGTGGGTCTGGGTCACCCTCACAGCGCATGTATCACACCACCTGGTCACACCTGCTGCCCAAGCCCTCCTGGCCAGGATGCTTCACCCGAGCAAGTCCCTCTACCTGATGCAAGCAGAGCCCAGAGCCCACAGGTCACCTGACCAGAGGTGATGGTTGGAACCTGGCCTGCTCTCCCAGCTCCACCTCTGCCCCCACGAGGTGACCTGATATGGCAGCTTTATGCAAAGCTGCATAAGGCCCACAGGAAAGTTTTCAATATACAAACATCTCATGCCGTGTCTGCAGGAAAACTGGGATGGGTGTGGGTTATGCTCAAAGATGGATTTGGCCTCAAGACAATCTATTAGCATTTCATGCTTTATCTCTAAAATATAAATGAAACAGGAGGGAAGAGGGCAGCGCACAACCTTGGAAAGAATGACGCAGCCAGAGAGCACAGCATAAACTGATTAGATCCAAATGGGTACTAGAAGGCAGACACATCAACTTGACTAAACCTTGATCCTCAGTTCAAGCTCATTGCAACACATCAGCAAGCTAAATGACACCCAGAGGCGCCATGGCAGTTCCAAAAAGGACCATCAAAGACCAAAAAGTGGGCGGTGGCCCAATCCCTGGAAATCCCCGCCCCTTCTCCAAATAGTTGGAATAATTCTCCCACTCACTAGTCTAGGAAATTGCCCATCCCACAAAAGGTAATCATAACCATAGTTTGAGACTGCCACACTTGCTCTCTGCTATGGCCCACGCTCTGGAGCGTGTTTCTCTCTGAATAAATATACTTCCTACCTATCACTTTGTCTCACTGAATACTTTCTGCGATGAGAAATAAAACCTGAAAACCTGGGTTTCATTAGGTCCTGAAACCAGGTCTGTGATCTCAGTTGGAAGACCGTGGGTTTTGGCTGGGTTCCAGTCCCAATTTGAGATAAACGGCTTCATAAGGGCTCTTTCAAAATAAAACTTTCTATTTTGGATTAATTTTAATTGTACAGAATCACTGTAAAAATAGCACAGAGAGTTCTCTCCATGTCCACCTTCCCTGATGGGAAGGTCTTACATAACCGCAGCAAATGGTCAAAACCAGGAAGTTAACACTGGTATAATGCTATTGACTAAATTACAGACCCTGGTCAAGGTGTCCAATTTTTCTACAACCGTCCTTTTTTCTGGTCCAGGATTTAGTCCAGGACCCACCTAGCATTTAGGCATCACATCTCTTCAGTGTCCTCGGTCTTCCCTTGTCTTTTTTGACCTTGACACTTTGAAAGAGGACTGGTCGGTCAGTTGTTTTGCAGAATATGGAATACAGAATGAGATGCAGAAAACAGCCACGGTCCCCCATCCACGATTTGAGAAGTCATCACAAAATACAAATTGTAGAAAGTACCTTCATTTTGATTCATCTGATGCTTTCTCATCATTGAACATGAGGTTATGCACTTTAGCAAGAAAACCATGGAAAGGCTGTCGCCTCCTTCGAAGGTTCATGGTGTTGAACTGTCTTGTTGCTGGCGATGCTGACCTTGGTTGCTTATTAAGATGGTGGATGTCTGGCAGATTTTTTCACCATGTAGTCATGATGCTTCTCTTTGTAGTTAATAAGTATCTTGGGAAAAATACACTGGGATTATGTAACTGTCTTGCTCTCCTCAAAGTTTCCTTCACTGTTATTAGTGCCCATTTAGGGATCCTGTCTACAACAGTGTTCACTGTGCTGCTCAGTGCTTTTTCAGTCATTCAGTCGTGTCCAACTCTTTTCAATCCCACAAACTGCAGCACGTCAGGCTTCTTTGCCCTTCACCATCTCCCTGAATTTGCTTAAACTCATATCCATTGAGTCAGTATTGTCATCCAACCATCTCATCCTCTCGTCCCTTTCTCTTCCTGCCTTCAATCTTTCTCAGAATCAGGATCTTGTCTAATGAGTCGGCTTTTCGCATTAGATAGCCAAAGCATTGGAGCGTCAGCTTCACCATCAGTCCTTCCAATGAATAGTCAAGGTTTATTTCCTTTAGGATTGACTGGTTTGATCTCCTTGCTGTCTAAGGGACTCTCAAGAGTCTTCTCAAGCACCACAGTTTGAAAGCATCAATTCTTCAGAGCTTAGCCTTCTTTATGGGCCAACTCTCACATCCATACACGACTCCTGGAAAGACCACAGCTTTGTCTCTACGGACCTTTGTCAGCAAAGTGACGTCTCTGACATCTGCCTAATTGGTTTCCACGTCCCTCTTTCCTTCTACATCCTGCTCTAAAGAGAGAATTCTCAGCCACTGTTTGAAAATTTATTTGCTTATTTATTTCTATTATTTATGTCACTTTAGACTTATACATATCCATTTCATTTCTTTGAGCTAAAATAGTATCCATATTTATTTGTTGCTGAAATTGTTCCAGCTTTGGCCATTAGGAGCTCCATCAGGCTGGTTCCTCCAACCCTTTTCAAGCATGTCCTTACTTTCTAGAAACATGAGATTTTCTAACTGGTCCTGTAACTTCTCCCTTGTACCAGCTCTGGAATCAACCACTTTTCCAAGGATGTAAAGGACCTTTTTTTTTTTTTTTAAATAAACACAATACCATTGTTATTACAACTAAAATAAACACTACAGTTTAATGGAATCAAATTTCTAGGTACTGTCTAAATTCCCCAGGTTGTTTTAGACTTTTTCTTACAGTTGACTTTTTCAAATCCTCATCCAAGCAAAGTCCACACTGCATTCAGTTGACAAGTCTTGCAAGTTTATTTTAATCTGTGGGTTCTTTTTGCTCTCTCATTTTTTCCTCTTGGCAATTTATTTGTTGAGGAAACAGGGTCATTTTCCCTGCAGACAGCCCCACATTCCGGGTTGTTCTCATTCATTGCATCTCTGAGAATCATTTAACCTACCAATCTCTAATCCTGTGCTTTCTGTTAGTTGGGATGTTTCATAAGAATTCAGGATTTTTTTCTTTCTGGATAAATATACTTTATAAGTGAACTTTCATTAGGAAGCAGGCATAGGATATCAACTTGTTTTATGATTTTAAGATTGATCACTGTGTTCCAATGCCAGCTTGATTATCCCATGCTTAAGTTCCAAATCAGTTTTTTAAATAAAGCATAACATACATACAATTAAGCCCACAAGTGGTTAAGTATAGATCCCAGTTAACTTTTGCAAATGCATATAACATTAACTACCATTTGGATCAAGATACAGACCACGATCAGCCCCCTGGATCTCCTCTCCCCAGTATTCCTTCCTCACCAAAACTACCAACACCTTCAAGATAATCTCTGTTCTCATGTCTAGCATCATTAGTTTCTTTTGTCTGTTTTTGAATTTTGTACACATGCAATCATACGGCATATACTCTTTGAGTCTGGCTTATTTTGTTTAACATTATCTGTGTGAGAAGCACCCATGTTGTATCAGTAGTTTGTCCTCTTACATTGTGTGTGTTAGTCACTCAGTTGTGTCCAACTCTTTGGGACCCCATGGACTGTAGCCTGCCAGGTTCCTCTGTCCATGGAGTTCTCCAGGCAAGAATACTGGAGTGGGTAGCTGTTCCCTTCTCCAGGGGATCTTCTGGACCCAGGGATTGAGCCCAGGCCTCCCACATTGCAGGCAGTTCTTTACCATCTGAGCCACCAGGGAAGCCTTTTCTTCTTACGTTGCTGAGAATAAGTCCATTGAGTGGATATACTACTGCATAATTTCTTTATCTAGGAGCTGACGAATGTTTGGGCTGTTTGCAGTTTCCCATATTATGAATATGTTTGCTATAAGCACGTCTCCTATTGCATCTATGAGTCATTTTTGCAGTCAGTTGAGCTCACAGCAGAAGAGCTCAGAGGATATATTTATATTTAGCTTTGCTAAATGCTGTTAAAGGGCTTCCCAGGTGGTGCTAGTGGTAAAGAATCCTCCTGCCAATGCAGGAGACAGAGACATAGGTTTGATACCTGGGTCGGGAAGATCCCCTGGAGGAGGGGATGGAAACCCACTCCAGTATTCTTGCCTGGAGAATCCCATGGACAGGGGAGCTTGGTGTGGGCTACAGTCCACAGGGTTACAAAGAGCTGGACATGACTGAAGCGACTTAGCATGCACGCACGCACACACGTACGCTATTTAAATGGTTCCAAAATGGTTGTATTGTGCTTACTTTGTTCCAACAGTGTTTGGGAGTCCAGTTACTCCACAGTCTCCCAACACTTAGGACCAGTTATTTGTTTAAATTTTAGACATTCTGGTGAGAATGTAGGGGCATCCAATTTTGCTGTATTTTAATGCATATTCTCCTGAAAACTAATGATGCCTTTTCTATGCTTATTGGCTATTTGCATATTCTTTTTGAAAAAATGAAGTTCTCGTCAAGCATTTTGCCCAACGGTTGGACTGTGTCCTTTTCCTGTCGAATTCAGCAGTTCTTTGGCATGCTGGCTATGAATTCACCGTCAGATGTCCTGTCTTCTGTTTCCACTCTCCTTGGATGAACGGGAGCGCTCAGCTTTCACGATCCAATTTACCAATGTCTTCCTTTACGGGCGCCGTTCTGTGTCCTGCGTAACTCATCTCTGATCACTCCTTCGGGTGAAGATTTTCTGTAGAAGCTCTGCTGTCTTCCTTCGCAGGTCTGCACTGAAGACAGCATGCACTGGAGATGCTCTCCCGGCAGCGTGAGAAGGGAGGCCACTGCCTTGCAGGTGGTGTGCTGCTGCGGGACCCTGCTGTGAGTCAGGGGACCCGAGGTGTGGCTGCTCCTGGATTTTCTCTTCTGCTCTTTAGTCTCTTATCTCTCTGCATTGACACCTCACTGTTTCTCCTCCATTGGCTTTTCACCTAACGCTTTCAGCAGCTGTCGATGACCACTGTCTACATCCATTACTTTCATCAAGGGTTGAAAAAGCATGAGACTTTAATTCTATCCATTTCAACTAGTTTTATTAGCTGGAAGACGTGTATAAGGAAAAAGAATTCCCTGCTTGCTTTCTGTGAACCATTCAGTTCACAGCCCTGAAGGGCGTCCTGGGAATGGATGCTCTGCCCAAGGCCAGTAGGTGGCACTGCGCTATACTGAATAGGAAGAAGTTCTCATCTGGGGGGCGGTGGGGACAGCAGGTTGCCTGTGGGTCAAAGCAACGTCTCCTGGCCTGAACTGGAGGATACCAATTCAACCTAACTCTGTTCCTACAACTAAAACACCTTAGATTAAGATTTTAAAATCTTAACAAAAGTCAGCATTGTCCCCAGCCTGGGTCTCACACCTGGCCCCCGTGATATAGAGAGAGTAAATGGCAGCCCCAAGGCAACAGCTGGAACTTCAGAGTTGGAGGGAGGATGGTTCCCAGGGAAAAGTCCAGGTTCTCTCAGCAGGAGAAGGGGCCAGGGGCTTGGCTGGCAGGAGGGCAGAAGCAGCAGGTGCCTGCCGTGTCCACTGGGTGAGAGAACGGCCACTGTCTTAGGTATCATGTGGGCAGGGGGTGGAACTGTTCAGTCTGGGCTCACAGCCGTGCCTTGGAGAGTGTGTCTACATGGTGGCCTATGAGGTGCAGTGACTTAATGGGTCTTTGCATTTTCCCCCCAGGCCTCTCTTGGGGCCTCAGATCTCCCACTATCGGGATGTAGCCCCCTGTTTTTGTTCTGTTATGATAAAAAATTTTTTTTTATTGTGGCAAAAGTCACATGACATAAAACATACTATTTTAACCATATTTAACTGTGCAGTTCTGTGGCACTAAGTACCTTCACAATGTACAACTCACCATCATCCATAGCCTGAAAACTTTCACCTTCCTAAAATGAAACTCTGTCCCCGTTAAATGCTAGCTCCCCATTCTCCCCCACCCTCGACCCCTGGCACCTACCAAGGGACTAACACTTTCTGACTCTATGAGTCTGACTATTCTAGGTACACCTTGTATAAGTGGAATCAATCAGTACTTGTCTGCACCTACTGTATACTGGAATGCATTTTTAAGATGAACTTTTAATACTTGTGGGACGCAGCTGGCCCTGGTCAGGAAGCTTCTAGGAAGTGTGATGTTTCTAGTTCCAGAGGCTGGCAGGCTCCTGATGCAGAAATCGGTAACCACAAACTGTATTTGCACTCCCAAGAAAACCCAACCGACAGAATACAAGCTCTCACTAAAATGTCGATTATCCTCACCAGGGCTGTATCACCTCACACAGGTGACCCTCTGACCTTATTCTGATCAGAAGTTAAGTCTGCAAGTAGAGGAATAAAAACGGGGATGGGAGCAGTTCATAGATCCTTCTGGACGTTTTCTTGGTGGAGATGATTTTAATGAACTGGGTCCCTGAGAAGGAAGGGGAAGGTGGAGGGGAGGAGTGGGGGGACTTCTGATGAAGGGCCGGTGTCCGTTGCTTCATTAGACTGTTTCTGAGGGGACAGCGGCTTCCTGCCACATTCAGTGCTGCGAGGTGGCAGAGTCCTGGGTTCCCAGATCCGGGGTGGGGGGTGAGGGTAGGGGCCATCTTGCAAGATACTGCAGCGAGCAGAGTAACGAGCCCTCGGCCATGCTGGTTGCTATAACCAGGGTCAGTTTCCCTGGAGCAGAGCTTTGTCTTCCCTTCAATTTGGGAAAGAGCTCCCTGTGAGCTTGATAACAACGCTCCACCGAAAAGAGAAGGAAGCTTATACTCAGTGTCCACAGACTCCCCATCTCCCCAGACTGCGAGGCTTTCTAATCGCTGCCCATTAAGCCACCTCCAGCTGGTTGATTAGCTCCTATCCTCGCCCATGAGAAGATGCAGGTGAAAGTGCTTTGAAAAGCACGCAGACTCGAGCCACGGCTTGCAACCTCGGCCTCATGCTGAAATAATCCGGGAGTTAAAAAAGTACTGTTGCCCGGTCTTCCTACCCCCCGAGATTTGGATTTAATTGTTTTGCTGTGGCCTGGGCATTGTTTATTTGTTTTTTAAAGCTCCCCAGATGTGCAGCCAAGGATCTCCCATTTTAGCACTTGTTAAACTTGCCTGTCTGGAGACCAGTCTGCAGACCCTGACTGTAACCAAATCTTCCCAATATATATCTATCCCCAGGCAAACAAAACAAAGCAAAACTCTCTTAAAACCACAAAGAAGAAGGAAACAGTTCCTCTGAAACCTCTGTCATGAAATCCAACAGAATCACCAATGAGTGCGCTGGTAAACCAGTTCTGCCATAACGGGGAGGGCCCCTTGACTGTGGCATTTGCTGACGTCCGTGACATAAACACGTCTGCCACTGAGGATTTTAGGTTACCAACAGTTTCACAACCAGCTCAGAAAATTCTCCGAAGCTTAACAACATGCTCTCAAGAGCTGGAAGGAGCTCACTGAATCCACCCAGGTATTTTTTTTTGGAGGCAGCAGCTCCCAGTCACAAGGTTGGGGCTCAGTTTATAGCAGCGACACCCCCTCCAAAGGTAAAATACGCACGTGCTTGTTTTCTGCAAAGTAACGAATGGACTGATGAGCTGGCGCCCAGACCTGCTTACTTCTTCTCCGTTTATAATGAACAGAGGCAGTGAGCTGAGGCGTCAGGGCTGGTGTCAGTCCGGTGGGTGTGTGTACTCACAGGCAGTGCACGACCGTGCGTCCCTCCCCGCCGTTGTACTCCTCCTGCCACTTGTCCACCTGGCGGATGAGCTTTAGGAAGGAGCGCTTGGACACCGGCGTGTCCCTGTACATTGGCCAGCCCAGGAACTGGAACTGCTGAACCATCCGGTACCCGTCCTGGGGCTGCAGAGGGCCGGCAATCGGAGGGGAGTGGAGACAAAAAGAAGCAGGCATTACTCTCAGGGCCAAGCTCCAGCGTGCTGACCCCACCTCCTCATGCCAATGTGCCCCAGGGAAGGAGGGCCTGCCTGTAATTAACGAATGGACCGTCTATGGCCCGAGGAGTTAGGAGTCTGAATCGAGAGCTGATATAAAACACCAGGTGTTTCCAATGGGAGGCCAGACAGAAGCAAAGTGGAATAATCACAGCTTTGCAAACGCTGCACGAAAAACAGCACACGACCTGAGCTCTGACCACACTGGGCTGAGAGTGGTAAATAGGCTTGACTTTAATTACAGGTAAACTAAAGGTAAAGGATAAATTGTGATCTGGCAATGCCTGTAAGTTCAGAGTGTTACAGATGACACTCTGTGTCCTGGGAGTATAACACAGTTCTGCTCACTGGCATGACTCTTGCTAAGATACCAATAGTTAATCTTTCATCATAATTAAATAGAATTATGTGTATGTGCTCAGTTGCTCAGTCGTATCCAACTATGCAACCCCATGGACTAAAGCTCGCCTGGCTCCTCTGTCCATGGGATTCTCCAGGCAAGAATATTGGAGTGGGTTGCCATGCCCTCCTCCAGGGGATCTTCCCGACCCAGGGATTGAAAAGAACCTGTGTCTATCTCCTGAGTCTCCTGAACTGGCAGGAGGATTTAAATAGAATTTTAGGAGTCAAGAAATAATCAGGCCACATGATTTTAGTCTGACTCTCTTGGGCTAAATCTTCTGTGGCTGCCAGTAGCACCCAACACAGGGCATCACTCTTGTTTCCTTCCTGGCTGTACCCCCACCAAACCCCACAGCTCTTGGCCTCCCTTCCTGCCAGACTCTTGCTGATGCAGGCTCCAGGTTCAGTCCTTGGGTCCCTTTCTCTTCTCCACTTTTCTCTGGAAGGTTTCATTCAGTCTCATGACTTTAACTATTCCAGTGAGTCCTCAATCTGGGTCTCCAGACCTTGCTCCTGAACTTCACCCTCACAGATTCCAAGGTCTCCACGATATTCCAATGCAGACATCAAACAGTCACTTCAAACCCAGCACATACCCAGCTGACCTGCCTTCTGTCCATGCATGCTCTGACCCCTTACAATCCTGTTACCTGCACAGCTTTCCCTAACCTGGTTAATGTCTGTTCCGTCCAGTTCTCAGGACCAACATGCTGAGAGCTGCTCCTGAGTCCCTGGGATCCAACCGATCAGCTCATCCTATCCTATCGGCTCTGAGGCCAGAATGTATCGGAGTCCCTCCACCTCCCCCCGCCCACTACCGCTCTGTCTACCCTTGTCCTTTCCCACCTGGATTATTACAACAGCCTCCTGACCCGCTCTCTCACTGTCTGTCCTCAGCACAGACGCCAGGCCTGCCTTCTAAAAGCTCAATTACAGCTCGAGACTCTTCCACTTGGGACCCTGCGGCGGCACCTCCTTTCCTTTAGCGTGGAAGCCCCGATCCTGGAGGTGGCCTGCAGGGCCCTACGTGACCTCTGCCTCCTGGACCCCAACCTCAGCCCCAGCAGCTACTCCCGCCTTCGCCTCCTGGGCTGTGGACACATCTGCCACCTTGCTGTTATGGGACTCACCAGACAATCCCCCCACCTCAGGGCCTTTGCACCGACTATCATTTCTGCCCCCAAAGCCAACTGCACGAGAGCACATGGCTGCCCCTCACGCCTGCCAGGCTGCATTCATACGGCCCCTCTGCTCACACTCTGGTCCAGGCCTGGCACCTTCTGCTTTCCCATTTTTCTCCTACAGCACACAGTACCTTCTAGCAAATCTAGCAGATAATCTTTGTGTCTCTGTCTCTTCCCTTTAGAACGTAAGCTCCACAGGATCAGGGAACTTTGTTTTGTTCACAGACTCCTAGAAGGGCCTTCAGGCTCCCAGAACACTGACTGACCTAGACCATCTACCCAGTCAATTGATGAGAAAATAATGAAACCGCAACACCAGCCATGGTGGTTGCAGAACTTACTCGCGCTGCGTTGTAGATTCGGAATATCCTACTGATGATGTCTTCTTCCAGGTCAGCAGAAACAAACTCCACCTGGATGGGGCCGTGTCGGTGGACTCCGTTCTCTGGCCAGTACTGTGGACACAACTGGATTCAAAACACAGAAACACGAGGTTAATGAGCAGAGTACATTTACTGCTCATGTCTGGGTAAGGTCACTACCAGCATCAGGCCCCAACACCCCTCATTCACTTCAGCTCCTTTCCTTTCTCTCTTCCGTCCCCCAAGTCGACCTGTTGACTTTCTTGTTGGGTGAGCCCTTAACTACCCCCTGTCCATCTAGTACTTTTTTCTCTATTTTCTGTGAAAGCATCACTAAGCCACGAGGAATTCTGCCTCCCAAGGAGGTCACGTGGGCACTACTGAATACCATCACTGTAAGATCTCTCTTGTCACTGAAAGGCTCTCTTCTCCAGCCCTGGGGAGATGCCCTGAGCTGCCATTATAAGATCAAAGACATTTGAGATGACCCACTTGACACCCCAATCTCCAACCTTCCATCTGGGCCCGCCTAGGAGTATGTAATCACTTTGAGAGCAGGGCTGTTTAGTGACAAAATACTGATAACAGTGTTGGGTTGCATTTTCTCACACTCTGGTCCAAACCCTCCCAGCTCAGACCTAGGAAACACGGCGGAATAAGAGTA
The DNA here is from genome assembly GCF_014754425.2 of Oryx dammah. Taxonomy (NCBI): domain Eukaryota; kingdom Metazoa; phylum Chordata; class Mammalia; order Artiodactyla; family Bovidae; genus Oryx; species Oryx dammah. The sequence continues at coordinate 20,805,640 of NW_024070206.1, forward strand.
ACCACTTTGGGCTTCAATTAAAAACTCAATTTCCTAGCATCTCACACTCCAGGTATTGATGACACTGGAGAACCAGGAGTTCTGCCGAAATGTGGAGCAGGTGACGAGTGTGGCAGGCAGGGTGCCAGGCACAATGGCAGATGAGCGAGGGGATCTTGCTTACCACTGCCCTGCAGCAACACTGAACTTGGAGACAGGTGAGAAAAACTCCCGTCTGTTATCACAAATCTTTTCTAAAGCTCTGCAGGCATGTATGCATGCTCAGTTGTTCCACTGTGTCTGACTCTTTGCAACCCCCTGGATGTAGCCCGACAGGCTCTGTTGAGTGGGTTGCCCTGCCCTCCTCCAGGGAATCTTCCCAACCCAGGGATAGAACCCACATCTCTTACATCTCTTGTATTGGCAGGCAGGTTCTTTACCACTGAGTCACCTGGGAAGCCTTCCAAAGCTCTGAGACCCTACTTAAAGTCTGAAATGAAGCTTCTTCCAGGACTTGGTATGCAATGATGTTTTGGGAGCAGCATTTAACTATTTTTTTCCAATTTACTAGAGGGACAAATGGCTGGGGGGCAGGGCAAGAGGAAATCACTTCATTATTTTACAGGCTATTTCTTCTGAGCCAAGAGCAGATGAAAACATCTCATTTTAAGCAGAATGATGTACAATGAAGGTGAGAACCTACTGCTTGAAATTCCTTTTTCTGATGACTTTTCTTTTCCAAAGAATCTAAAATCTCATCATGGAAGGTTACAAAGGTTGATTTATATCCAAGATTGCAAGATGGTTTCCAGTGGATCAAATGAAGACATCTCCCTCCCTCTGCTATAGAAGCTAAAGGTTTGAATTTCATGACCAAGAAGGAAAGTAGGATAACTAAGGGTCCTTTTTGCATGAGCTGAGTCTATAGTATTTTAGAAATTACATTTATTTATTTGAAAATAAGGCTTTTGGGCTTCCCAGGTGGCTCAGCAGTAAAGAATCCACCTGCCAATGTAGGAGATACGGATTCGATCCCTGGGTCAGGAAGATGCCACATACCATGGAGCAAACTAAGGCCCCATGCCACAACTATTGAGCCTGTGCTCTAGAGCCTGGGACCTGAAACTACTAAAGCCCATGCTCCCTAGAGCCTGTGCTCAGCAGCTAGAGAAGCCATCACAGAGAGAAGCCCATGCACTGCAACTAAAGGTTAGCCCCAGCTCACGGCAGCTAGAGAAAGTCCGAGCAGCAACGAAGACCCAGCACAGTTAAAAATAAAAATAACTAGCTATATAAAGGGCTTTCCTGGTGGCTCAGTTGGTAAAGAATCCGCCTGCAGAATGGGAGACCTGCGTTTGATTCCTGGGTGGGGAAGATCCCCTGGAGGAGGGCATGGCAACCCACTCTAGTATTCTTGTCTGGATAATCGCTATGGACAGAGGAGCCTGGTGGGCTACACAGTCCATGGGGTTGCAAAGAGTTGGACACAACTGAGCGACTAAGCACACAACTATATAGTAAATAAAAACTTAAAAAAAGATATTGCTTCCACGAAATTTTTCCTTCCTCACCAAAGCGTCTCGGTGACAAGTTATAAAACTGCCTTGTCAAAAGACAGCTCGTTGAAGTTTATTTTCTCTTTGACGCCCCAGGGTACCCATGTTAAAATTAACAGGCATATGATGGGAAGCTGAGTTGGGAAGAGAAGCCCTAGCATGCACATCTGAACTGTCCTGCCCGTTTTCTCCTGATGGAGCCAGCCTTGCTTTCTGTTCGTCCTCCCAATTCAGCCCTCAATCTAAAGCTCGTCACTTTCACCAGAGAAACACGAACGGCCCGGCTGGCGCGGGCTCCTGGATTATGGCATTCTGCATCCTGCCCAAGGAAACCGTGCGGAAAATGGCTTAAATAGTGCATAACACGTCCATGAACTGGGCCTATAAATACTTAAAGCAGCTGAGTGCTATTCTTGCACGATTGCAGAGACTTTCGGTTCAAATGCTCCGTTTAGTGCTCTCTAAAAGGCCGAATCCCAAGAGCATCCTTTCTCTAAACCAGTACCGGCTCCATCTGCTGAGTGGGATGGGGACCTTGGTCTCTCCCACTGGGGTGGCCAAGGCTTGGTATGAGCCCAGACAACTGTGGGTTAGGACGTGACTTTAGAATTCAAGTGTTAGTTGCTTAGTCATGTCTGATATTTTGTGACCCCATGGACTGTAGCTGCCAGGCTCCTCTGTCCATGGGATTCTCCAGGCAAGGATACTGGAATGAGTAGCCAGTCCCTCCTCCAGGGGATATTCCCAATCCAGGGATTGAACCCAGGTCTCCTGCATTGCAGGCAGATTCTTTACTGTCTGAGTTCATGGCTGAGTGACTAACAAGCTTTAGAATTCAACAGTGTCATCTACAAAGAAACTTGTGTAAGCCACTGATGTCTGGTTCACTCATATGGAAAAAAAACAGTCTATCACTGCATTTCAGTATTCACATTAGGGGAAAAACAATGATTCTGAAGAGGGAACACTTGCTTATCCTCTGTCTGTGACCAAGCAATCTTGAATGAGTGGAGCTGAACGCATGGCATTGTGACTTAGAAAACCAGAAAGCTTGGTCCTATTTCTGGTTGTGTCATGGAGGTTCCCCAGCTGTGGTGTCTGCTTGTTTTTATAAATGGTTGCCACCCATTCTTCGGAGAGGAGAGGATCACCACGGAAGACTACTGAAATATTTAAGCTTCTTAAGTAAAAAGGACTAGATGAGGACAAGCACAATCATTATTATTTCATTAACTAGCTTTTGGGCTGCAGCCTTAACAAGACAATGCATTGCTTCAAATGTAATGAAAAATATTACAGGACTTAAGTGAAGGTCCAAGGGATTTTTGGCAGATTGATGGCAATAAAGTGGATTTTAGGAAGGAAAATTTTTGTCCACTTTGGCTGCTGCAGTATGTCAGACTTTCAATTTTTTTAAAAAATTTGTCTCTGTGAGACAGAAAATTAATTCCGTTCCAGAACAAGTTTATTCTTACAACACACCAAGTTCAAACTTCCCACAAGGGTCTCTGTCACGGCAGGTCAGCCCGTGAATAGAAGAGCTGGGCCCTAAAGTGATAAATCCAGCTCCCAGGGGCCCCGGACTCACTCTGTCTGGCCTGACAATTCCCTTTAGGAAAATCCTTCTAACCCCATTACTAATACTGAGTCACTACCACCCAGTTCTATCTCTCTATGTATAAGAAGAGGAGCTACGAACAAATCACATTCATCACTCTGAGTTTTCCTTATCTTCCAGTCTCGGTTTCATTTCTCTTTAATATATCTTTACCAAAGAGTTGACAAAAGTAATTGCTATCCCTTAGATATGAAAAAGCCTCCACTCTTTTCACCGTGCTAGGCCGACTGCCAGCTGTGGGCTCCAGGTGGGCCATGCCAGGAGGCTCGGAGACACTCCCAGCCCAGATCCAGGGCTGTGTCAGAGGTTGACAGCCTTTCTCATCATCTCTGGTCGTCTTGCTCTATGTCCTTCAGCCCCCAGGTCAGTCCTGACTGCCTGTTACCCTGCATCTCTCTCCAGTCAGCATTTCCATCGAGAACAGCCCAGATTATGACCCTCTGTTTCCTTGTCACTCACACTGTCTCTGAGTTCAGTCCATCTTTTTGGTCTCAGACTATTTTCTGCTGCCATCCCTAATTACATCTGGTTTTTATTATTTTTTTGTAAGGTTTTTTGTGTGTGTGTGCAGACTATTTTTAAACTCTTCACTGAATTTTGTTTTTTTTTTTTTTAATAATATTGCATCTGTTTTATATTTTGTTTTTTTTTCACCATGAGTCATGCGGGATCTGAGCTCCCTGACCAGGGGTCGAACCCACAGCCCCTGCATTGGAAGGTGCAGTCTTAACCACTGGACTGCCAGGGAAGTCCCCTGTCTGGTTTGTAACACAGGCGTCTTTGGCTCCCTGTCCTCGCCTGGGGTTTGTAACCTGCTGCCAGGGGACTGCATTCTCGATGTGCACCGAAAACACAGACCGGACCCAGGGCCGGGCTCTGGCAGCCATAGTCCATGCATCTCACCTGGGCAGGGTCCACGTCGTTTAGCATCACCACAGACGTGCAGTGATAATCCAGGACCAGCCTCCAGAAGTCTTTCACCGTGTTTGGCAGAGGATGCTGGGTGACTATGAAAGCCGAGGGCTGTTTATAGCTCTGCAGACACAAACAAGAGAGATCCAAATGGACCCGGGAGAACGTGACAGGAGGGAGCTAAGTTATTTTGTACACATGGGAGCTCGTGACACAAAACACTGAACATATTTAACAACTGTTGAATTCTATCACCACGGTCCATGCCAAAACAGGCCAAAAATAGACTCATCTGCAGAAAAACAATGCTACGAAGTCACCTCACTTTGATACTTAGAAAACTTAATAAGTATCTCCTACAATTTGTTTGGTATTTCTGGTAGAAAGGCAACGTCGACTCTACACACAACTAATTTAATGGAGAAAATTTAACTTTACTTTAAAATATGCATGATTAAGATAGTTCCGTTTCTCCTAAAATCTGTGCCCTTATTGTTTAAATGTGTGAGATGGTGTTACTTATTCCTGCCATCCAAGGACACACACGCTTTTGACAGCTCTGCAGAGCATCAGACAAGCTTAAATACCTTTTTACCGATATCCCACCAATAGAATTAAAATTTCTGCATTAGCACTGAAAATCCCCATTCACTTTTCCCATCAATTGAATAGCAAATGCTCATTCAGTTAGAAGTAAATAGACTGACAGGAGGTAATGGGTTGTGTATATCTGTGCTGACAGGCAATTTCTCCCCCATGTTAATTACTGCCTAAATCAGGAGGAATGGGAACTAAAATAATGCTGCAAACCATATTATCCCACTTCACTGCCTTCCTGACTTCATAGCTGTCTCTGGCTCTCTGGGCAGCAGGTTAAAAGACTGAAGTGCTCAGAGCGCTGCCGACACACCCCTCATTTATCAGCCCTCCTGGACCGGGGTCTCCCACAGACCAAGAACGTTGGTCCTGACACAGAAACAGATACAGAGGCAGAAGTGCACTTCGTTGAAAGCACAGTTCACGGCTTTAAAGGAAACCAGGGAGAGGACCCAGGTGCTGCCCCTAGAGGAATATCCCGCCGTGTCCTGCTCAGGGAGGGGGTGCGGGGGTGGGGGGGCTCACGTCCATGAGGGCCGCGTTGATGTAGTTGCTGCTCTCGCCGTCGATGGTGATGAGGAAGGGCAGGCAGCGGTCGGGCGGCAGGATGTCCATGCAGCGGTTCTTCTCGTGGTTTCGGGGCAGGAGTGCGATGCTGCAGTCTTCCACACGCAGGGTCGGCGTCACCATGTTCAGGGTCTGGGGGACAGAGCAGGCACGCTTGGCAGGAGAACCCCGTCTTGTGTGCAGACCTCAGGGGACCCCCTGTGTCCTGCGGCTGATGGCCCCACTCCCCACTCCCTGGACCCCACTTACACAATGAGATTTTTATTTCTCTTTAATCTTCAGGACTCTGTGCACAGGCAGAGCCCATCAGACACAAGGACTGCTGTGTGTATGCCAGATCAGGTGCCAATGAGTTCAGCTAGGACTGGACACCGGGGTTTGGAGGAAGGAGGTTGGCACGGGTCAGGCTGGAGTTAGGTGTGGAGTCAGGTGCGTTCAGACCCCAGGCGAGCATGAGAAATGGCACAGAGTACTTGAGGGGCACTAGTGGTAAAGAACCTGCCTGCGAATGCGGGAGACCTAACAGATGCGAGTTTGATCCTGGGCTGGGAAGATCCCCTGGAGGAAGGCAGGGCAACCCACTCCAGTATCCTTGCCTGGAGAATCCCATGGACAGAGGAGCCTGGTGGGCTACAGTCCACAGGGTCACAAAGAGTAGGACACGACTAAATGACTTAGAACACATGCACTCTTGCCAGCAAGCACCCTGCATGTGCCTGGCTTGGTCTAGCCATCGGGGTTACACTGTGGGTTGGTCTGACATCTGCTCCCTGGGCAGAGGTAGGGGAGGGGAGGGCCTGGCTCTGCCAGACCAGTGGGTCTCGATGTGGGGATACTAACTACATCAGCACGTGGTCTGGCTGTCAGGATGGTGTGTAGGGGGCAGGGCTCAGGCATTCAGTGGGCAGTGGCCAGGGATGCCACTGAACACCTGACAGGACAGCCCCCCGGCCATGGGCAACTGAGCCCCCAGCGCCAACAGTGCTGAGGCTGAGAGGGCTTAAGGGTTCTGGAGCCGACTCGGAGGTTCTTCTTAGGAGCAAGGTCACAGCCTTGTCCCTTTAGCACGACCTACCCGGAATTCCTCCTTGATCTGGCTCGAATTGGTCTGTGGGTCCAGCTTGTTCATGTCATAGTAGAGAGATCTGACCTGGGAAGCGGGCACCGAGGTGTCCCCGCAGAGACAGGCTTCCAGAATGGCATCGTGGATGAACACGTACTGCTCCTGGGGAAGCAGAGAAACCAAGGTAACTCCCAGGAACCAGAGGAGGACAGGAGGTAGCCCCTCGCGGACCAGAGAACAGTGGTTCACCCGTCACAGAGCACACCTTCCTTCTGGAGAGAAGGCCGGGGAGGGGACCTGGCTGCTCGGAGCGGGCTGTCCCAGGGCCAGTAATCCTGTCCCCCTCCAATGGAAGGGCAGGGCATTAGTGATTGGCCACATGCGGAGGACAGCGGAAGGAGAGGTAAGCAGGGGCTCAGTGCAGAAGGCTTCAACACGCTGATGGAAACCACTCAGATGCTGGGGCTTCCCAGGTGGTGCTAGTGGTAGAGAAACCGCCTGTCAATGCAGGAGACATAAAAGATGTGGGTTCGATCCAGGGGTCAGGGAGGTCCCCTGGAGAAGGGAATGGCCACTGACTTCAGTATTCTTGCCTGGAGAATCCCACGGACAGAGGAGCTTGGTGGGCTACAGTTCATAGGGTCGCACACGGTTGGACACGACTAAAGCGACTTAACATGCACGCACATTAGTAAAAACATTAATTTCCTAGGAGCAGGGTGGAATACTTTTTCTCAAACACTTAAGTTCCTGAAACACCTTGAATTCTAACTTAGAGAAGTTCCAGAGTGCTTCCAGAAAGTGGGCAAATTCCCACGATGCCAGGCCACTCACTGGACAGAATTTTTAAGGACAGTCAGAAGAGAAGGAAATGCACAGAGATTACCCTTAAAAATCACTCTGCAAATGCCTGCCTATCCTCAGGGGTGGTCTCGCTCTGGTTACCAGATAGTTTAAAAGACACAATAAAAAGAAACAGTATTGAAATCCTGAAGGCTTCAAAGTGGAGCCTCGACCAGGACCCTGGATGCAGAAGCAAGGGGAAAGCTGGGCTTGGGGAGCAGATTCTGTTACCTGGCAGACTCCTGGCCTTTTTCACGTGTTTATGAGAGAAGAAAGAAAAGGAAGGAAGGAGGAGGGTGGGAAGAAAGGATGGCCATGCGCCTCGCCTTTCCTGCCGGGCGTTTCTGAAATCAGAACCGCAGGTTCTCTCCGGCCTCCCCCCGCCCCTTGGCCCTGGGACATGGGCCGCGGGGGCGTGGACGGGGGACGGGGGATGGGGGCAGAAGGGGCGGGACGAGGGTTCAGTACCTCGGTCTGCACCATGTTCACCCTCCGAGACCGCAGCTCGCGCACGCAGTTGTAGATGTCCACCACCCCTTCCCGCTCGGCCATGTCCAGCATGATGTCAATGACGATGAAACAGCCGGTCCTGCCCGCACCAGCACTGCACGGAGACGGGGGCTCAGTCAGCGGGGGCAGAAGGGACCCCCGCTGCTGCATCCTTTTAGATCCTCGCTGGGGTGAAATTCACAGAACGTGGAATGACCACCAGAAGGTGTACAACCCAGTGGCGCCTGGCACCCTCGCAACGCAATCAACGCCTCTGTCGAGTTCCCAAACATTTCCATCACCCCAAGGGGACTCGCATCCGCTGCCCTCGCTCGGCCCCCACTCACCTGCAGTGCACCACCAACGGGCCTGCGTTGGGCGGGCTCTTGGATTTCACCTGCCGGACAAAGCCCAGCAGCCCAGTGGCGTGGTAGGGGACCCCATGGTCCGGCCAGCCCGTGAAGTGGAACTGTCTGATCTCTCGGATTTCGTGGACGCCTCGCTGCCAGGGGCCGGGAGAGAACACAGGGAAATAGACAATGAGGTGCCAGGAGGGCACCAAGGACCCTCAGCATCAGGGAGCCTGGGGCTGGGTACTGCTGGGAAGAAAGTAATTCTCCAAGGTAACACAGACTCTGAGAGTTCATCACAGGGAGGGGATGTTTGTAGGGGTGGAATGGGAGGTGATGCTTTGGGAACACGTGAATTTACAGGTGCAACAGCAGTGAGTGGATAGTGGTGGGCGCTGACACTCCTCGAGCCTCCCTTCTAAGCTGTAGTCTCTGTTAACAGTCTGCGTGTCACTGTCACTCACATCCTATGGTGTGAGGAGCGGGCCCCGAGACACAGATTGGGAGCAGGAGGGGTCTAAGGGGTGTTTATGTCTCAAGACAAGCAGCCGAGACGCAGACCCCTGCTCAGCTCTTCCGTGTCCTGGTGTCATCTGTGCCGGGCACTTGGGCTGTGCACATGCCTATGTGTACAGGAAGGCTCCTGGAAGAAGGACTGCTTCCATCCAGACAGGCCAGAGGACCACTTTTCATTGGATCTCAAGTTTGGTAGGCTTCTCTTTCTAATTGGGGTAAACACTGAACCCGTGCATCTGGTCATCAACAATCATATGCAAACACAGCTCTTCAGGTCTGACTCCAGGGTCTAGAGTGGCAGAGGTGTCTTCAGTGGTTGGCTTTCAGGAGGTAGGCATGTCAGCAAATATGAACCATGGAAACCAAGAGGTATTTTTGCTGGAATTCTATGTTAGATCAGTAAACTGAAGAGGGAGGGTAGTCTGCCATACAACTGAAGCAGAGGCAGAAGGAAACAGACTACAAGCATTTTTTTTTTTTTAATTTACTTTTGTGTTTTGAGAATAACTAAGTTGATTTATGGGCTTCCCTGATGGCTCAGGGAATCTGAGCTGCCAATGAAGGAGACATGGGTTCCATCTCTGGGTTCAGGAAGATCTCCTGGAGAAGGAAATGGTAACCCACTCCAGTATTCTTGCCTGGAGACTACCACGGACAGAAAGCCTGGTGGCCTATAGTCCATGGGGTTGCAAAGAGTTGGACATGACTGAGCAACTAAGTACGTTAAATTGATTTTTATCCATTTTTTTCTTCCTAACTATGAATCTATGCAGGAAGACTGTGTTTTAAAACAAGAGTCTGTTTTGAAAACAATTATCAGGTAACCTGAGATAAAACTTGACTTTCCCCCTTTTCCCTTTCCAGCACTGTTTCCTGGACACCATCTCTGTGTTAGGCCCTGGGTGTGGTCTTACTATCTCAACACAAACTGTTCAGGAACCCTATATTCACCATCAGTCACTGTTTGTGGAAACTTAGCCAGGAAGAAATTTATGTGCTTTGAAAGACCAGAAGAGGCAAACAACTATAGCTTCTAAAGATAAGAGTTGTTTGCTATCAGGGTGTTCATTTGTCTTGGTTTAATAACACAAAAGTGCAGAACCTTCATTTCTCTTAGAAAATCATGCTGTTCTTTAGTTGGTTTATGCCGTCAGGGATTCACAAAGGAAAATCAACACTGTCATTGCTAAATACGCTCTGTGACCCCAGAGCAAGATTCCTAGGTGGTTAGGAGCCCACATTTCCTCTTGCTGAAACCATAAAAGTTGGCCAGAGCCTCCATCAGAAGACAAATGGTGAGGTTGTGTCATCCCTGAGTGCTCCCCTGGATTTACCTAGGACGACAGGGCAGGGGTGGTCCCAGGAAAGGGAAAAGCCTATAATAAATATTTCTTCATTCCAAAGAGGACAAGAGAGCACTTATGTCCCCAATACACTGTTAATTTTAATTTTTTTGAGCACTTCTTTTTCTAGGTTTCAGATGTAGCATCCCCAAATTCTGAACTCCATCCATCATGGGGTAGGGAAGGGGCGTCCAACTGATGCAAGGCTCATTCTCTCAGCAGGGTAAATGTCAGCGTCTGGGATGCAGCAAACCTCTTTCCAAAATAAACTTTGCTCTCTAATGTGCTCACTACTTATGAGACAAGCAATGGAGTGGCTTCTGAGTTACTTCTCACTCTTGTTCACCGACGTGGCAGTTCCCTCTTTTGCTGTTTTGTAGTATATTTGGGGGGATAGATCATAGATGTGATTGGTGATCACAGCCCCAACACGTTGCAAGTTGATATCAAGTATATTTTTGTTTTTCATTAACAAGATTTTGTTGTTGTTCAGTTACTAAGTCACGTCTGACTCTTTGCGACCCCATGGACTGTAGCATGCCAGGCTCCTCTGTCCTCTACTGTCTCCCGGAGTTCGCTCAACAAGACTTAATGTGATATAAATCAGTATCATCATTATATATATAAATTGAAGTAAATATTAATGCTATATAAAGGTGTCTGTATAGCCAAAGCTATGGTCTTTCCAGTAGTCATGTATGGATGTGAGAGTTGGACCACAAAGAAGGCTGAGTGCCAAAGAGTTGATGCTTTCGAACTATGGTGCTGGAGAAGACTCTTGAAAGTCCCTTGGGAAGCAAGGAGATCAAACCAGTCAATCCTAAAGGAAATCGACCCTGAATATTCATTGGAAGGACTGATACTGAAGCTGAAGCTCTGATACTTTGGCCACGTTAGGTGAAGAGCCAACTTATTGGAAAAGACCCTGATGCTGGGAAAGATTGAGGGCAAGAGGAGAAGGGGGCAACAGAGGATGAGATGGTAGGATGGCATCACTGACTCAATGGACATGAGTTTGAGCAAGCTCTGGAAGATAGTGAGGGATAGGAAAGTCTGCTGCAGTCGGTGGGGTCACAAAGAATTGGACACGACTTAGTCACTGAACAACAATAAAAGGTGTGATATTTATTTCATTCTCCTTGTACTATAATGGGAAGAAAGACGCCTAGTAGAGCCTAACCCAGAGAGGGTGCTTGATAATTAAGTGTGGGATGGATGAATCCCTAGGTGTATGTTCTTTCTGACAGGTTTCAGGCCATATTCCTGCTTTTCTGAGCCCTAGGCACCTCCTTGCAGAGGGAATTTGGTGTCTGTAGCCAGCTTCCTTGCTGCCAGCATCAGCGAGGATAGATTTCCCTGACAACTTAGATCCACAGAAGCTTTTCAGCTGTCTTCCTCCAGCCAGGATGGGCACTTTGTCATTTAACATCTGTTCAGTTCCGGGTCATTAGCCTCATGGGAAAGGAGAGAGGACCGCCCCATGCAAAACAGGCATTGATCAGTTTCAAATTGCAAACCTTCCTGCTTGTTTGCAGAATGAAGCCCAAACCTATTTTTCACCTTTAGGTCCCTTGATGTAAATCCTCTCAAAATAGAATCAGAACTGCAGGACTCTCAAAGCACACATTTCACTTGGCTGTTCCTCTCTCTGTTTTTTTTTTTCTAAGTTTCCTTTCTAATGAGGAAGTTTAAAACCTACAAGAAGTGCTCCGCAAAGTACTAACGATTTGTTTTCCTTAAAGATTCCAATTGCCTGGTTAGAAAATCACTAACATGTCATTCTGATTTCCCCAAATGCCTTAACAAGCTCCTCATCCTTCCTTTCCTTCCACCAGCTCTTTGCTGGCTGTCTTAGGACTAAAATACCTGGGTGTTTCAGAAACATTTTTGGGCAACTGGGGATAGAGAACACTAAGAGGTTAAAAAAAGAGCAAAGAAACAAACAAATCCTTCCTTTAGCCACTGAGATGCATTTTCAGCTTATTAGAGAGCTGACTATTGTTCAAAGAACTCCATGTTTAAGTGATGGCTTTCGGATGATTTTTTTTTTTTTAAAGAAAAAAATATTCGGGGTCTTTTATCACTATCTGTTTTAATACAGTTATTCATGAGTGCTCTTGCCAAGAGCCATACAAAAATCCTCCATATGCTTTTCTTTTTTTCCCTCCTGATTCTGCCTAAAAAGGAAAAAAAAACTGACATCAAAGTGTGAGGTTCAGAACTTAAAGAATTGAGTCAACCAGAACTCCACATTCTTTGAAGTCTTCCAGCCTCCTGTCTGCTTATTAAAAAAGACAGGCTAAGGGAAAAAAAATGCTAAATAGTATGAGAAACAGATTAAAATAAACGAAAGTCTCTTCAGCCTTGTGATTCTATGACAAATAGGGTTTTGAAAGTCAGGAGTGGTGTTCAAAACATCAGGGTAAATGAGCCAGGAAGCAAACGCTGCCATTTCTTCATTTCCCACAACTGGTCTCGTTAGTCTGGAAACTGCGTTCAGATGCAGGGGGAATGAGGGCTGGAACCAACTGCCCAGAGGTTCGCTTACAACCCTGGGGTCTCTAAGAGAACCCACCACTGGGAAACTTGTACCAGCATCGCTAGGCGCAGTGTAGGGCTCAGCTGCAGAGAATCAGCTCTGGACAGAAGCCTGGGGACTCCAGAGACAACGCCAGGGGTCCCCTTCTTGGAGGACAGCAAGGCAGAGAACTCGCCGGACACATCATCTCCGCTCCCCGCCCCCCGCAGCCTACCTGTGACACTTCTCGGGACGGACTGCAGTGTGCTTCTCCTCCGGGCCCTCCCTATGTCGGCAGAAAGAGGGGAGTAAGGAGATTCCCTGTTATGCTCAGAGCAGCAGCCCCATCCATGCGCATGGGATGAGCATTCGGGACGCCGCGCCCGCAGGGACCGAGGGCTGAAACCAGCATGGGAGTGAGTGAATGGAGAAGCTGGTTCATGCAGAAGTGTCCCGCGTCTACTTATGTATGTTTCCAGGTAGACGCTTCCACCTGGAAAGTCCATCATCTGCATGAAACCACAGGCTGAGAAAGGCTTGAGGACGTGAAGGGCATCCAGGAGGAGTTAGAACCCGTGTCTCCACACTGATGCTAACTCAGTACCGGGGAACCCACATGGACATACAACATGAAGGACATTTATCAACTGCCTCTGAACAAGGACAGAGAGACGGGCTGAACAATACTAACCAGGTTGAAAAGAAAAAGGAAGTGGACAGCTAAGTGTATCTTTTGGATTAGCTGCAAAATACATATTCCTATGAAATGGGAGAGTTCAGGTGAGACCACGGATGAACTATCCCGGATAAGTTAATGAGGCTGGTATCATTAATGTCTGACTGTAGCTTTTCAAAAATAGTGTGAAAGCTTACCTTTTCAACAGCAAACGTTCTTATCACATATTCTGCCAGTAGCTCTGTTTCTATTAGGGTAACTTTAATGTCTTTATAGATCTCCGTGTCATCTGGCCAGTATTTGCAGCATTTGACCTTTAGAAAACACAAAGGAAATGAGGCTAAAGTGGGTTTTTTTTTTTTTTTTGAGTTCTCTAAATGATGGGTCACAGTATAATTTATAGGATACAATTTGTGCACAAAATCAGAAATATAGCTTAACTTTTTTCTTTTTAGATCACCTGTATATTTTTTTCTCTCCCCAGAATAAAACACAATTTGAGTCATGGGAGGAATAAAACCTAGGAAAATGGTCTAAAGTTAACAGATTGTATTTATACTACAAATATCCCAGTTACAGTAACCATTCATTTCTTGTCTATTTCTACTCAGGAGTGGCCTGGAAAAATAAACTACAAAAGGTGGCTTGCAATATTTTAGCTCCTCTGAACTTTAAATTTCTTCTAGTTTCAGAAATTGATGGAACATTTTGGAGGAGGACCGAGCAGGAAATTGGAGCCAAAAGTCAATTTTTTTTTTTTCTGAAGAAGGCAATAGCTATGTGTTTTTCTCAAGTTACAATTACAGATTCATTTTTTGTCTAAGTAAATTCAGTGTACAAAACCTGGTGAACTCTCCATGTTAATGAGTTCTTCAGTCACCCTAGCACGAAACCTGGAGATCCTTCTTCAAAACCCAACCAAGTGCCAGGTCAAGCAAGCAGTTGAAACAGCTTTCAAATGTTTTCCAGCTTTTTATTCCCTCCGCCACCATCTTCCTTAAGGCTCTGCTAACTTCCTGTGTGGACATTGCTTCTTAAGAAGCTGCAAAAACCCTTCCAAGTGTGGTCCCCCTGGCACTGACTTGCTCTGCTCAGTAAACTTCTATTTCCAATGATTGCCCATGAAATTAAAGGGAAATTAACTTTGGCCTGGCACGTAGAGGTCTTTTTTGTACTTGGCTGCAACTAGACTAGCATCTTCATCCTTATATTTTTATTACCCTTCTTTCGAGTCACATGTATTTTATGTTCAGAGACAAGTGGTCTGCCTGATCCCCTAGCAGACCTCACGGTTCAGACTCCTACTCAGGCCCCTCCCAGTCACACAATTTGTCCAGCTGAACATTTCATCTGTTCTTTGAAGAGTATTTCAAATGCCACACCCCCAAAGTCTTTCCTCCATGGATGTGAGCTCTCTGTTGATGGTCTGATAGGATGTGCCAGTTCTGTTGCAATGACACTGGGTGATGGCCTGCTTATTACCTGCAGGCAAGCAGAGGGCTTTCTATTTCTTATTTCTGCCCCTGGGGTCCAGAAGAGTGGTCATTAGGAGAAAGGAAGCCTCCTTCCAAAGAGATGCTTGTGGGCAGCCTTCTTTGAGCAGAGGCACCTGGCTGGGCGGACCCAGAAGCGGCGGCCGAGCCATTCTGCATCCCGCCCTCCCATCTCATCTCCCAAAATATCCTGAAATGGCTTGTCACATCTGTTTCCAGCCTACTCAAAAGCTTTCTAAATTGGGTTCACTTTAGTATCTTTTTAACTGCTTGGACTTGTGTCAAAAGGAAAGTATGTTTTCTTCTGGATGCAGACTCTCCAGTCAGAGGAGTCTGGGCTTGAGTCGCCTCCTGGCCTCTAAGTTCTGCGGACATGGATATTTACACCAGTGGTTACCGGGTGTCTGTTGGAGCCCAGGCGTGGCAGAACCAGACGCTCCTCTCCTCTGACCATGCTGCCCCGCTGCAGCCCAGTGCTCCCCGCACGGCCTCACCACCTAAGGCACCAGACAGTCTTCAGCCCAGAACGCCAGTTACCTGGCATCTCAGTGCCACTTCCATCCGGCCATCACTTGGGCACCCCGTGGCCGAGGCTGCTGTCTGGCTGTCATTGTGGAGGGTGGCGGGGGTGCATGATGGGTTCCTCCCTCCAACGGGGCATGGTTGCTGGTTTTAAAATTCACAAACGTGAAACAGTACAGGAAGCAGAATAACTCTTGGATTTCTAACTGCCTTCACAAAGGGTCATTTTTAGTCAGCAGCCCAAATGATCCCATGTACAATAAAGTCAGAGACCCCTGGACACTCGGGCTGTAGCTCCCAGGCTGGCCACACATTACTGTGACCTTCACGGTGTCTTTGGAAGAGGGCATGGCAACCCAGTCCAGTATTCTTGCCTGGGGAATCCCATGGACAGAGGAGCCTGGCGGGGTTGCAAAGAGTTGGGCATGACTGAGCGTGCTTGCATGCATGCAGGAATTAGGAAAGGGTCCTGTGATGTGGGGGTGGGGAGAGCTTCACACCCAGTAGAGCTGAAAGGAGCCACAGAGACAGTTTCCAAACACTCCTCTTCCAGAGTATCACGACTGTCAGATCCAGCTCTTCCTGCCTGGACTCTGCTTTGAGACCCTGGGTTCTCATGACCATGACCTCAGCAGTGGCCAGCTCGAGGGGACAGCCAGCAGGGGCCAGGGCTGGCCTACCCACCCCTCGCTTCCTTCTCGCCCTGGCTCGTGTCCTGAAAGGAGGGAACAAGAGGCTGGCCCAGGGACTGAGAGGGACTCACTCCAGAGATGAGTGGATGGTGGCTGGGAGAGGCTGCGGACAGGTCCCAAGAGCAGAGCTCTTTGGAAGAGAAGCTCACGGTCAATTATGCTGTCTTCAGTCTCTCCAGGCCCGGCTTCAGGGACAGATCCGAACAGACAGCCCTGAAATGACTTAGCTGCCTTGTCTCTTGGGGTGGGAGGAGGTAGGAGGAGGTAGAAGGGGGTAGGAGGGGAAGAGGCAGGAAGAAAAGACACATCCGATGGCAGCATCCTCCATTCATATCCCTGATCACAAGTGGCTCTGTTTTGTGGATGCTCCCGTATCACCAGCTCTTCGGGTGGCAGGATGGAGGCTGGGGCAGACTGTGAAGGTCTGTTTCTGTGCTGGGCCAAGGACTCATTTTGCTAAAAAGCCTGTGATCATGGAGGATGAAGTCAGCCCTTCACCGTGGCCACCACTGCCCCATCGAAAAGACACAACCATTGAGGAGGCAGCAGGCGGGAAAAAAGACAAAGGCGCTGGTACAAGTTTTGATCCATTAAGGGGTTTTCGGCAGACTCTTTCTAAAAAGACATCCAGAGAGAGTGACCACAGTTCTGTTAACAGCTGTGTCAGGGGTCGGCTGAGCGTGGCTTTGCTGGGGACACTGTTGACAAGAGTGGGGACGTTGCAGGGAAGCACAGTGAGCGAAGAGCGCTGGTTAAGAGCCGCCTGCCAGCGAAGCTTCCAAGACAACAGGTCTATAGTGTGCAGGATTTTTTGTCTTCCACAGAGATCTCGCAGCAATGAGAACATTCACTCAGTTAAATATCCAGATTTCTTTGGCCCTTGTGTGATAAAGTCAGATGGAGGTGCACTGGCATTTTTCTTGCTGACTTGTGTTGCAGCCGATGATGTGTGCCCCTGAGCCTTGGGTTTCTCATGCACATAATGGGACTACAGCATTGTTTTTAGGGAGACTGTGGAGAGTAAGGGAGACAGTCTGTATAAAACAGTACCTGGCCTGTCCCAGGTTCCCAGCTCCTCGCTCCGACACCTGCCGCATTTGGCCCTGCCCTCTCCTTTGGGCAGCACGTCTGAAGCCTGCGCTAACCGCTGGAGGTCTGGATGGTGTGAATCTGGGGGAATCACTTCATGGCACTAGCAAATCCCTCTTCAGGCTTCTGCCTCAACCTCCTCCTGCAGGGCTTCTGGTTTTCTCTCTGGTCTTCCATTAGCATCTCTCAATGAATGGATATACAGTACTCAGAATGTACACAACGTCATGTCTCTGTCCGTAACATTTCTTTTCATCTGCCGTAAAGAAACTCGTGGCCCGAGGCCTCCGGTGGAATTCCAAGTGTCATCTTGCAGACCTCCCTAGTAAATGTCCTGTTCTTTTTCTCTCCTACCTAACTAGCTGACAAACCATCAGCACTTTGAAGAAACACATATACCCAGGCTGCTTTTTCCTCACCTTGTTCCACAGATTGGACTTGACTTTTAGCCATTCCTGAAATTTAAATCATCCTGCAGAAGGATGGAGACTTGCTGCCACCGAGGACAATGATTAGCATGTGGCCCTCTCTTGGGGCCTCCATTCTTCAGTTGTAAAATGGGATAGTGCAGACTTTTCCTAGTTTTATGTTAAAGTTACAGAGGAAGGCAAGGCTTGAATCAGCTACATTGATATGTTGGTTGATGGTGGATCACAATGCAGAGGAATACTTACTGAATGAGTATAAGTTCATCAAAGGTTAAGGCTATCTTTACTCAGGTCACAAAATGTCAATCTTAAATACCCAATTCGTTAAAAAAAAAAAAAAAGATCGATGAAAGGCAATCATGAGAGTTCAAGACAGAAAAATTTCAGTAATGCCTACAAAAATAATCTCTCTTCCCTTTCACATACGAACTGGATGTCTTGGAACAACTTAAGAGATTCTGTAAAAAAAATTATTATTTTGTACTGCTACATATTACCTATGTTATTATTATTATTTTTTAACTATTAAACTATTTCCACATGTTATTAAGGGGAAAATCTTTCCTTTCTCTTACTTCTTCAATTGATCTTGGATCTGGTGGGTTTTTGTAGAAAACCAAGTGTTCTTTGTATTAAGGCTCCAGGTGCATATGGAACCTTAATACATCTTCCTTGTAGGTGAAGAAGTGAAAGTGTTAGTCGCTCAGTCATGTCCGACTTTTTGTGACTCCATGGACTATCGCCCGGCAGACTCCTCTGTCTATGGGATTCTCCAGGCAAGAATACTGGGATGGGTAGCCATTCCCTTCTCCAGGGGATCTTCCCAACCCAGGGATCAACCCTGGGTCTCCTGCACTGGTATGTGGATTCTTTACCATCTGAGCCACCAGGGAAACCCATCTTGCATGTGAATTAGAGCTTATTCTGACATCCAGTGTTCACCTTCAACTTTTTTCTTTTGTTACTCTTTTAGTGACAAATGTGAAAGGAACTACAAGACAATCTCTTTGGGAAGATGATAATCTTTACAGCATCCATCAGTTCCCTTGCATCTCTTATATATTGATGGGGGTGAGCATCTCTGGTTCCTGCTTCTCTTGGCTCCAAGACTCTTTACCACCTGTTATCAGAACTATTCAGGGCAGCTCAACAATCATCTTCCTACATGACTCCGAGACCTCATTTGGATTTTTAATAAACAGTTACATCCTAATGAAGTCTTCATCAAACTGACTAAATATGTTTAGAAATCATTAGCTTAAATTACCAGTGCAAAAAAGAACCTCCTTTGGGAGAGCCCCAGACTGGGTTCCCAGACTTTTGGCAGATGAATTAGTACAACAACACAGCAGAGTCGGTGGGAGTTCCTGGGAACCAGGCGTTGGATAAAGAGCTCAGGGTCCCTCCGGTGGGTTCATTAAAGGGGGAATCAACCGCAACACACCCGACGCAATTTACATGCCAGGTGTGCGGCTGTCGGCAGGTGCCAAGGAAACTGACAAGGGTCCCTTCCCACAACACACGGGCTGCGGGGATGCGCCTGGGCGGCCAGGAGGCCTTAGATAATGACGGGTCCTGGCAGGTGTATGGGGGGGAGCCCTGCAGGAGGGGAGTGTGGTTTCTGAGTCCTCTGCACAGGTGCTGGGACCGGAGGCCTCCCAGAGGCTCCAACCGGGGCAATTACAGCGGCCTAATGCAGGGCGCTCCAGGGCAGAGATCCGGGGAAAGCTGCCGGGCTCTGACTTAATGAATCAAGTCTGTGTAAACAAACAGCGTTGGCCTGGCTCATGCCTGATTCATGAAGCACCCGCTGTGTGCAGTCAACATGGTAAAGCAGCTAGTTGCTGCCCTTAAAAACCATGTCCTTTTCATTTCTTCAGTGGTTTGTCGTCGCTGTTTTCAAGCGTGGAACGTGGGCATGTCGTCTCTTGACAAATGTGCAGGAGGGACAATGGGAAATGGCCTGGAATGAGGTCTGACCTTTTCCCGGAGGGCATGTGACCTCTTGTCAACACCCCCAGATCACACCAGACGTTTCAAGGACAGACGCCATGAAGCACATCACTAATTGAATTCAGGCCAGTCCACGGGGCTGACGGTGGCAGGGGAGGACTCTTAGGGCTTACCACGTCCCTGCAAACTGGGTGAGGATCTGGAAGGATTTTTTTTTTTTTTTTTTTAATAAGCTTACCAGACCTAAAATTCCTGAGTTTCTGAGGCTGTGGGCTTCCATTTAAGGCTGAACTTGAACCCTGGCCCCTGCTCTCCCCTTCAGCTGCACACTATTAGCTGAAGTGTCCACGGCTATTTGTCAGAAAGAATTGTTTCCATCAAAAATATCAACAGGGGCCACCTTGTATGGGACGGGTCCTGATGGAAGGAACAGAGGCCACCTATTTATTCCAAGGCAGGCAACTCAGAGTGGAGCCTGCATACCACTAAAAGGTGCCACGTCTAACAGACAGTGGGCTCTAATGTCTGAGGCTTTTTCACTGGAATCATTTCATAGCATAGTCTTCCTTTGACCTGTTAGCCAAACACCATGCTGTCCCGATTTTTCCTTAAAGAAAGAGGGTTTATCATATGAGAACAGCTCATGTCTAGTCACTGGGTCCTGAGACAGCACATTTTGAAATTTCAAGTAAGCAAAAAATACGTGCATGCCTTTATTTTAAAAAAATCCAGTAGTAGTTGTTATTTTTAATAATTACCTACTTTTCAAAATAATTTAGCTTGGGATTATTTTAAGTGAAGTGAAGTTGCTCAGTCGTGTTCGACTCTTTGTGACCCCATGGACTGTAGCCTACCATGCTCCTCTGTCCATGGGATTTTCCAGGCAAGAATACTGGAGTGGGTTGCCATTTCCTTCTCCAGAGGATTTTAAGTGAGCTCTGATGCAAATATGTTGTTGTTCAGTCTCTAAGTTGTGACTCTTTGTCACCCCAGGGACTGCAGCACACCAGGCTTCCCTGCCCTTCACTAGCTCCTGGAGTTTGCTCAAACTCATGTCCATTGAGTCACTGATGCCATCGAACCATCTCATCCTCTGTTGCCCTCTTCTCTTCCTGCCTTCAGTGTTTCACAGCATCAGGGACTTTGCCAATGAGTTGGCTCTTCACATCAGGTGGCCAAAGTATTGGAGCTTCAGTTTCACCATCAGTCCTTCCAGGGATATTGAATATTCAGGGTTGATTTCCTTTAGGATTGATTGGTTTGACCTCTTTGCTGTCCAAGGGACTCTCAAGAGTCTTCTTCAACACCACAGTACAAAAGCATCAATTCTTCAGCACTCAACCTTCTTTATGGTCCAACTCTCACATCTACACATGACTACTGGAAAAACCATAGCTTTGAGTATACATAAAATCTGGTAAATAACTCAATGAATATTGTTATCAGGAAAGCAAAGCAGAGTGAAGCAGTCTCCATATCTCTTCCTCCTCAACACACGAGGCAGTGAACACATGTATGTGAGACGAGTGAGGACTCAGAATCAATCATACATTTCAGGGGAAGAAACAGGTAAAACATTGAGCTTGGCTGTTTCACAGTGAACCTAGTGGATACCGACTGCTCTAGGTGGGGCAAATTCTCCTTCATTAGCTTTGTTGGGCATTTCCTGAGCTCCAGGAGGGAGAGACCACAAATTTATAATGCTGTCTCCTCCCTAAAGGAGTTTGCTTTTATGGCAGAGTTGAAAATTTGTTTTTTTTTCAGTAGTCATTACTGCTTTTATAGCAACCTAGTGATTTGGGGGTGAAAAGGTAATTTATTTATTTTTAAGTATTTATTTATTTGTTTGCTTATTTGGTTGTGCCCAGTCTTAGTTTCAGCATGTAGGATCTTTAGTTGTGGCACATGGGATCTAGTTTCCTGACCGGAGATGGAACTTGGGGCCCTACATTGGGAGTATGGTCTTAGCCACTGGACCACCTGGGAAGTCCCAAGGAAGGTAATTCATAAATGGCACTATAGGTCTCAGTTGTGCTGGAGAAAAGGTAAGGGTTACCTTAATACTTATGTTTAGGAAGTCCTCAGAATGGGGTGGGAACTCCTCTAACCACCTGCCATGTAGAGACTCATTTAATCTTTACCAGATCCCTATAAAGCAGGTGGCATGAAATCTACACTGCCCAGGTGAGGGGCTGGTGGTGGGGAGCTCAGCGACCCCTTCTAGGCTGGTCACACAAGGAGCTCCCCCCATCCCCCCAGGCCAGCTTCCCTGCTCTCAGCATCTCCCAGGAGACAGGGAATCCAAAGGCGTAAATGGCTTTTACACTGTTGGCAGTAAACCTGTGCTTTTTCAGTTTTTATACTTTATCTAATAGTCCCGTAGCTTCTCCCCTCTTGTCTCATCACTTTACTAATATCCTTTACAGAAACTTTTACATTTTAATGGTCAATTTTCCCTGTCCTTTTCTTAATGTGATGAGCTTTTGGTCTCTTTGAAACACTCCTAAAACAAAGGACATAAATGTGCCCTCCATATTTTCTTCTAAGTTTTAAAGCATTTAAAACTTTTGGTTTTGTTTGGTGTTCAATTTGGGGCTTTTCTTTTAGTCCACATGAATAACCAAACGTGCCAGTTCAATTGATGGAAAAGCTCATGTTTTTCCCACTAATTACACATTTTCCTACAAATGCCTACATCAACATCTGGGCTCTCATTTTTTGATCTGTTGATGTATTTATTTCTTCCTGATTTGCGGTGTCTATCATTTTCCCTTTTGCTATGTTCTTGTCTGGTTTTGATATCAAGTTTATACTAGCCTCTTAAAATGGGGAAATAGTCTCTCTTTTTCTCTTCTCAGAATATTTTTTAATAAGATTTGAGTTACCCATTCCTTGAATATTTAGCAGCATATATCTATAATACAATTGAGAGTAATACTTTGCATGGGTCACTTTTTAACTATAATTCACTTTTTACATACTTTTTGTCTCTTCAGAATTTCTGTTTCTTTTTGAGTCAGTTTTGGAAAATCAAATTTGTTAAGAAAATGGTTGATTTTATCTAGATTTTCAAATTTATTGTTATTCATGTTATCTGTTATGTTAAAAATGTATCATGTTCCCACTACTTGTTATTTCTGATTTCTTTTCTTCCGATTGCCAGATGGTTGTCAATTCCATCAGTCCTTCCACAAAACCTTTTCGATCATGGTGATCTTTGTTATTGTTTCTTTGATTTTTATTTAATAACGTTCTGCTCTGGTGTTAGTTTCCTTAGTTTACCCTGTTCCTCACTTATCTTCTTGAATTAGATGCTTAATTAGTCTTCTAGTAAGAACCTTGAAGAACATATATATACTTTGGGTACCATTTGCTTGGCATCCTACACGCTCACTACATGATGATGCTTCACGATTCACAGTTCGAAGTATTTTCTGAGTGATATGAGGCTGTTGTGCTTTGACCCATGAATTAGTGGAAGCGTTTTCTCACCAGAGCCTAAGTGAGGACCCATCTGCCTCTGTCATTTCCCTGTTCTGGTGCCGGGCTGGCTTCCTTCTCCTTTGCCCCTCCCCCGTTTCCCCCTTGGTCCTTTATCTGAGCATCTACCCTTTGTGAGTTTAGGTTTCCTGTGGCCGTCTTAGTTCAAATTCTTAGCACTTTACATGTCCAAGGCGTTAGAACTCAAGATCCAAGCTCATGAGACTAAAGCCCTACCCCACTTGTCAGGACCCACGGGCACCATCTCGTCAGCCTCTAGTGGGAGCCTGTTGCCCCCTCCCCGCTTTCTCTGGTCTCTAGTCCTTGCTTCTTCTCTGTTCTCTAGTCGTTTACTTTCTTAAGAGCTAAGTTAAACATTTTTAACATTTATGTTTACATATACATTTATATTTTATATTAAATACATTAAAACTCATTTACATTTTATCTACAATTTCAGGATGTTGGTTAAGAGGAGGATTTTCAGGTTCTTTGGCTTGTCATCTTTGCTAGAATTTTAACTACCTCCCACTTTTTAAGTCTCTCTTCTTCCTGGTTTGTGCTTCCTGAGATCTTCTGAAAATCCATTTGTAAGAACAGCTTTATTGAAGAAGTGTAACTGATGTACTGAGTTAGCCCAAAAGTTCGTTTGGGTTTCTGTAGGGTGTTAAGGAAAAGCTCGAATGAACTTTTGGGCTAACCCAATACAGAGAACTTCAGGTGCACAACTGGATGGCTTCTGAAATAGTGAATGCCCTTGGTTCAATCACTACAACCAAGGTCAGGGGCAATATCCACTACCTCCTGTGGTTTCTTACATGCCTTGGGCTTTGTGCATGTGTGCGTGTGTGTGCGCGTGTGTGTGTGTGTGTGTGTGTGTACTAAGAGCACTTGACATGAGGTCTACCCTCCTAACAAATTAGTGGGTGACACTGTATTGCTGACTACAAGCAAGCTTTGTACAGCAGATCTCTAGAACTTGTGCCTCTGGAGTAACTGAGACCTTATACCCGCTGAACATCAACCCCAGCTTCCCCTCCCCCAATCCCTGGTGCCCACTCCTGCACTTTCTGCTTCTGTGACTTGACTCTTCTCCATCACTCACTCCTATGGGTGGACTAGTCCAGTGCCTGCCCTGTTTAAGTGGCTTACTTCACCTGACCTGACATCCTTCAGATGCAACGGAGTTGTCAATGGCAGGATTTCTTTTTTAAGACCGACAGAGAATCTTAAGAAACAACCCCTCTATCGCTTCTGCCTCTAATATTTCAGTTGGAGGCTAATCTCTAGGCACAGAGTAAATCTTACAATGTCAACATCTCTAAGAAGTGACGGGTCCTCCAGCAGAACCATGGAAATGGCCTCACTATTCAATAGAGCAGCTGCATCCTGTCTTCTCGCTTTCAAATTCCCCTTTGGGAATAATCCTGTTGCATCCTATGACTGAGATCTTAACTACTGAAGAATTTCCTGGTTAAATAAAAATAGCTCATCCACAGTTAATACAGATGAAGTAACCTAAGACCTCGGGGGCGGAGTGTGGTCCCCACTTCACAGGTCAGGAGAGGGAGGAAAGGGACGATCTAAGAGAGAGGAGATGCTGGAATTCTAAGCCTGGGATTGACTCCAGGGCTGTGGGCTGTTCTCAGGGAGGATTTTCCCCCAGGTGGGGAATGCAGGCCTGCCTCCTGGGGGCTCCCCTTGTGCTCTGACACCCAAGCACCAGCATGCATGCTTCACTATGTTTTTGTGTTGTTGTGCGCTCAATATATCTGGGCAACAACTGCTTTTAAATCCTGAGTGCCTTTCCTGTCTGTTGCTATCGCAACAAATGAAAGCAATTCAGGCTATGTTTACTGATAATTTATAAGCAAGGACAGCAAGCCAGAGGAGGAGCCTAGTGGTTAGCATTTTCGGAAGGACACAACACTGCATCCAGGGCTGGCTCCTGCCCTCCTTCACACAGGTGTCTAAGGAAGGAACAGACGACTGGGAGGCGGAGAGGCCACTTACCCGCCCCACTTCCACCAGGTTGGTCACCATGACGATGCTTGCTGTGTTCTCGTGCCACACCATCCTCCAGAAGTCAGAGATCGTCTCCTGCATCGGCCCTGCAGCAAAACACAGCAGAGACTTGTGTTGTCTCTGGGAGCTTGCACCTGCGGCACTTCCGGGGCTCACAAAGAAATCTCCGGACAGCCGTAGGCAGTCCCTGCATCCCTCTAGGTGGACGGAGCTCTCCCTTCTAGTGTTGATGTGGTGGTGGGGGGCACTCTTCCTATAATAGCACCCTTAGAAACACGGAATTTTTCACTCATGGTTTAATTTTCTCATGTCATCCAACGTATCTGTATTTGAGCCCTTTTTGCCCTTCTTAAATGACTGCTGTGAAAGAAAGTTATTTCTTCATCATTTAGCTATTTATCTCTATAATACTCGAGAGTGCGATTTTAAAAAAAAAAGGGGGGTACCATCACTCGATCTGCTAACAACTGGCGATATCCAGGGAAGCTGTCTATAGAATGAAATGAGCCTCTATAGGAAAGATGGCCTTTCCTGGTTTCTAGTATTTTTCTTAATCTGTGCTATCTGTCAAATTAATCCTGTCTAGAGTTTTCACCTAACACCTTCCAGTGAGTTTGGAGTTTCGAGCACTTGTACTTCCTGTCACTGACCATGATCTGCTTTCCCAGCTCCTGGGATCTGAGATTAAGGAGCTCTTTTTATGGACTGGAAAAAAAAAGGGAAAATCTGTGTTACAAAATGCCAGTGCTATAGACACTGTAAAGGCACAGAAAGCTGGAATTTAAACTTTCTTTAAATGCAGATATTTTAAAAAAAGACCCAAACTCTATGTTCAAACATGTTTGAAGGTCTCCATGTAATAGAATAAATCTTTTTTGGATAAATCTTCATGGTTACTATTTATTTCAGTGTGTCAGTAACACATAATTAAAAACTAAGGTTAACTAGCATATTAGCCTTTTCTACTAAAATTACAAAGGACTTATCTCTGACCATTCCCAATTTACATGCAATTTTTCTGCAGTGTTTATCACTTTTTGAAGCCCACCATGGATGCTATTTTAATACTATGTTTATATTTTCACATTTGTCAATTTCTTTGCTCCCTTTCAAACAATTTTAGAACTTTTGTCTAGCTCATCTTTTAATTTTTCACAATCACGAAATACATTCTTCAGGAATTTCTTAAGGTTCTGCTGGTGGCAAGCTCTCAGAATTATTTGCTGAAAACATATTTAGACAGTTTTATTGGGTGCGTATTTCTACAGTGACGTTTACTCTGTGGTTTCCATTTTAACAGTGTAAGTCTTTATATGACCAGTAGACATGTGGGGAAAGGAGAGGAAGACGCCTTCAAAGGTGGATGGGCTGGACAGCTGTGCTGTTGGATCTGGACGTTGTAGATTCCCGGGTTTGGAGTGTGAATATGTGAATATGTGAGCCTGGGATCTGCCTCTGGCTTTGAACTGAGTGTGTGACGTAGGGCAAGTTATTTGGTCATGAAAAAAGACAAACAACCCAATTTACCAATGAAAATGGGCAGTGCACTTGAAAAGACATTTCTCTAATGCTCAACATCATTAGTCATTAGGAAAATGCAAACCACAGCCACAGTAAGATACCATCTCATACCCCCTGGGATGGTTATAATTAGAGAAAAAAGCCAGAAAATAACACTGTGACCTTAGTATCTGCATGTCTCTTTATCTACATACTGATTTCAGGAACACGGCTGAGGGTTATTTTGAGAATCTGTGGAATGAGTGCTGACTCAGGCATTTTATACACAGTCACATGTTAGAACAAAAACCAGGTGCAAAAAAACCCCCAAAACAACAACCACCCAAGGTGTATTTAGATTAAAATAGTATGAGGAATGGAGAGGATAAATTGGAGTTATATTTAAAGCAATTTGAGCTGTAAGTTGATCAATTTTTAAGCCAGGTGATGGCTACATGAAGATTCATTGTACAATTCTGTCAATTTTTGTACGTATTTGAAGTTTTCTATGTCAAGATAAAAAAAAAAATCTCACCAAGAGATATATTATCACTGACTGTAGAATCTGGTCAGTAAAAACAGAAATATTTCTCCACAAATTATTTTGCAGAAATCAGTAGGTTAAGCCATAGGTTAGGAAGAAGAACTTCTAATCTTCGTTTGCTTTACAAAATGAACATTAAGGAAATTAAAGCTTCTAAAGCCCAAGGCCATAAAAGAGCTGAAGATGCAAAAAACAACAGAAAAGCCAACAAAGTAACCAAAAAAGGGTGCATTTAAAGTTATTTATTGATGGTCACTTGCTGGCTGAGCAAAGGGGGCATACTTGGCCCTTCAGTTACTGCCCGTTCCTCTTGACCAAGTATCAGTTTCTTCTTTTTCTTCTTCGTCACTGTCAAGCTTTCTTCCCTTTTCTCTGAATACAAATGTCTACGGTTCCTCCTGCTGCTGTGACTACTTTTCCCCTCCTCGTGAGAACCCCTCCACCTCCTGAGCCTCTGCGTCGAGTCCCTTTATGGGACCTTGAGCGCTGCCCCCCACGAAGCTTTGCCTGCTGCTTGCCCCGTCCCTTGGTGTGTGCGTGCCATTCTCCTGATGGACAGGCTGAAGATTTCAGTGACTTCAGTCAAGGTTACCGGGGACACAAGTAAACATCGGATCTCATCAATCACTACGCTTACGGCTCACGGGAAGAGAGGTGTCTCCATTGTATACTTAACAGCTTGTTACTTATTCACAAGGAAAAAATAACCCGAGTCCATCTTTGTGCAGATGCGACCCTGAAACAAAGGGGTGACACTCTCTGCTTCCACCAGACACACAGGCCTGTGCCACCTGCTCTGAAACTTCCAGAACCAGTTCTGATGACAATGGCTACCGTGGGTGAACCTGGTGCCCCAGCATTGCAGATGGATGTGCCTTCAGAAAGAAATCTTCCTCTCCCCTCAGTGCCCAAGAGAGACGTTCAAGGCTGGGCAACTTCCCAGGTGCAACTCACTGGCCCTTTCTTGACTCTAGAGCCCCCGTGATGACTTATCTCAAGTTCCCCTGGGAGGAGGGAACATGGCTGTCGTGTTTGCTGCTCTATCCTTAGGGTCCATGGAGTACCCAGCACAGAGCAGGCCTCATAAATAAATGAATGAATGAGTACTTCTGTATGCACTGCTATAAACCATATTATTTACTATTAAAGTGTTATATTAAGAGTGTGGACTCTTTGCCTCCCCATGGACTGTAGCTTGCCAGGCTCCTCTGTCCACAGAATTCTCCAGGCAAGAATACTGGAGTGGATAGCCATTCCCTTCTCCAGTGAATCTTCCACACCCAGGGATCCAACCTGGGTCTCTTGCATTGCAGGTGGATTCTTTACTGTCTAAACCACCTGGGAAGCCCCATATAAATATTAAGTTCTATTAAGATAATACTTATAGGAGTCTCTTTCTTGACATCTTTTGGAGATTATCTGTAGAAGCTTGAAAGAACACTGCGTCTAGTTCTTCCTGATTTATTATAAAGGGGGGCATCTTTTGCAAGGGCTTCTTCAGAGTGAGCGTGAGGGTCCCCCGGTCTCCAGAATGCTGCCGGGCAGTGCTGCAGAAGCTGGTTCCAACCACTGAGCAGCTGGCTCCTTGGAGTCCCCCTGCTCCCAATGCTTTCCGTCCAATCTCAACCCAATCCATCATTTGGAGCCTGAGTGCAATTCTGGCTTCCACCAACGGTTCTCAACTCTGGCTGCATATTATAATCACTGTGCAGCTTTACAAAATTCTGATGACCTAACCCCAAAGTCTCTGGGTTTACTAGCCTGGGAGGGTTGGTCTCGTGGGGAAGGGTCACAGAGATTCAGCATCCAGGCATTTGGCTACGCCTCTGACCTAACTGTCGGGTGGTCTTGTTCAGAGGTGGAATACCCAAGATCTGTGGTTTTTTCAATCTGCTGAATAGTCTAACCCGCATATAAGTTCTTCGAATCAAGAAGTCCCAATTCTTTCTGATTTAGAAGGAACTTGACTCATAAGAGGGGGATTCTCTGGTGGTTCAGACAGTAAAGAATCCACCTGCAATGCAGGAGACCTGGGTTTGATCCCTGGGTCAGGAAGATTCCCTGGAGAAGGGAATGGCAACCCACTCCAGTATTCTTGCCTAGAGAATTCCATGGACAGAAGAGCCCAGAAGGCTACGATCCCTGGGGTTGCAAAGAGTCGGACATGACTGAGTGACTAACGCTTTCACTTTCACTCATAAGATATCATCTAGGAACATAGCTGTACCATTTCACTGAGGGGCAAAGCAGAAGTCAAGGTGACACAGGTTTTTTACGATGTTTACTTAACTACTTTCAGGGTATCTTTAAAGCAAAGGGCGTGATCCACGGAGAGGTCACTGGCGACTGCTCTCGGGGTGGACAAACAGCTAAACTCCTATGACAAGGAATCCAAAACAGCAGGCAAAGGGTGCCGTAAACCCTGTCCCTCTGGCATCAACAGCTGGGATGACAACCCCGGAAGGTATCTGGTTTCTGCAGTTGCTGGCTGGGTAGGGGCCCATGATCGGTGTGGCTATGCCTTTACAGATGTTGGTACAATAGGCAGGAAGGTTATTCTCAGCATCTGTCCTAGGGGGACCAAAGCGTTTGAAACTAAGGTCTCGAAACTTCAATAGCATCAGGCTGGCACTACATCCCGTTTCCCTGATGACCATCAGCACAAACAGACCTCTCTTGGCAGAGAAGGAGGCATGCAGACAGGTGGTTCTTACACCACCCAGCCCCCAGAGGAGAAGCAACAAGAAAAGGCAGAAAGAACGAGAGCAGAATAAAAACAGTGACAAGCTGTGAGTGAAAGACATCCAAGGATGGCCCTATTGTGTGAGACTATTTCTCCGGCTCATGGGCAGTGAGAGATATTAAAAATGACAATGTCAAGGTCTTGATAGATGACTCTGCCCTCTCCCTTTCACATTCTCATTTCTATGCAGTATGTTTTCTGCGTTAATTAGAGCCAGAGGAAGTCAAGGTCCTTGGAGATCACAGTGACGCACGAGAGTTTTTGGAAGGGAAGAAAGAGTTCAGATATGCCCCAGTATTCCACTGTAAACAGGATAAAACCTAACTTCTTTTGAGCTCTTCCTATTTCTCAGGTCTCCTTTGAGTGTCTTACCAGATATATTATGTCATTAATTTAAAAATCACAGCCCTACTTAATAGGCACTACTATTCCCCCACTTGGGTGGCTCAGCTGGTAAAGAACCTGCTTGCAATGTGGGAGACCAGGGTTCGATCCCTGGGTTTGGGAAGATCCCCTGGAGAAGGGAATGGCTACCCACTCCAGTATTCTGGCCTGGAATATTCCATGGACTGTATAGTCCATGGGGTCGCAAAGAGTTGGACATGATTGAACGACTTTCACTTCACATTCCCCCACTTTACTGGAAGAACACTGAGGCAGAGAGAAGTTGGCAGAGCTGTCCATGGGGCCGAGCCTGAGGTCTGGTCCCACCAGTCACAACACCGCCCAGTGAGCATCCACGGGCATGACAGGTGCACGTGTACAAGTCATCATGATCCCGGCAAGAATAAAAAAGAAGGAACCCACCGTCAACCACCTTTTAAACGCATTTTTATGACATCTATGTTCTTTTGATTCATGTCAATGTATGACAAAACCAATACAGAATTGTAAAGTAAAATTAAAAAAAAAAAAAGAGTCCCATGATCCCACTGCTACATAATAAAGTCCTAGTTCATGAGCATGGCCCCTCCCAAGTTCAGTTTCATGAGCACTGTCCTCCTTGGCAGCACCAACCTCCCCTGTACCCAAGTGTTTCTAGAACCCAGCCCGTCCTGGTTTACTCCCTCCATCCCCCACCATCCCAGCCCAAGCCACATGCCCCCGAATGATCAGCCCAGCCTCACCCTCGGCCCCCCTCACTCTGTTCTCTCCATCTCAGCCACAGTTCACCTCTGCAAAGCGTCATTTTCTTGCTTAAAAATCTTCCAAGGGGTTTCCACTGAGTAAATCCCAGATTCCTGAATGAGGCAGACCTGGCCCCCTAGTTCTGTGCCTGGACTGGGTCTGCACTCTTGGCTTTGGCTGTTGCAGGTGCCGTGTACTTGGAACCCCCTGCAGGATCCCCCACCAGGATCCCTCTGAGCTTGCTTCACTCATTCACCCCCTTCCCAGCTCCTGGGGGAGATCTGAGTGTGTGACCTGTATCCACAGGTGAGCCTGCTGCTTGCCAGGATCCTGGGATGGTGAGGATGCCACAGCGAATGATGGAAACACAGCCCCTGCTTCACAGAAGCTTGAGGCTGTACCAGGTGCAGATAAGGCAAGAACACGCCACATGTGCCCATAATGTGTGGTGAGGTCAGCAAACCCGGACTCCTAACTTTCAACGGAGACGTGCACACCTCTGCAGACACACGGATATTTTCCAGGGGGGATGTGGATAGTTTCCAAAATAGTATTAATAATTTCTATATACTCAGCAGCTTTATGGACTCTGCCTATACTGATCTCTACGAGAAGGAGTCTAGGAACAGGGGTCTTTCTCGAACATAACAAAGCCCTCACTCGTCTCAGCTATTACTATGGGGCACTGCCCAGGTGAAGAGACAGGGATGGGCAGAAACACTGACTGCAGAAACCCACAATGCTCCCCGCCTCCCCTTATGAAACATATCTCTGTGAAGGACAAAGTTTGGTGTTAAAAATGGGATAGTTTGTGCATGCTGAGATGCTCTGAATTCATAACATCCAAAGTGGCAGAGCCTGGGAACATTTATTTTTTTAACTGCAGCTGGGCTGTTTTGTGGGACCACTGAAGCTTTCCTGGATACAACCCATGGATGAAAGTTTCATGTGTTTTCTTTCAGATTTGGCATGCTTTAATCTGTAAGATGATTAAAGTCTATTTATTGTAATATCATAAAATATTTATTCTCATTTCATCCATTCTCATTTTACCTTAGAAAATAATTTAATATTGTCTATCTCCTATTAACAAGTAAACTTATATAAACTTATGATGAAAATTTTAGATAGCAACTTAAAATGTTGAAAGTGGGTACATAATTTTTTCAAACTTCTTTTGGGGATTCACAAGCAAAACCATTTGAAGACCACTGTCAGCCTGCGATGTATTGATGCCTGAGTGCATGCATGCTAACTTGCTTTAGTCATGTCCAACTCTTTGTGACCCTATGGACTGTAACCCGACAGGCTTCTCCGTCCATGGGATTTTCTAGGCAAGAGTACTGGACTGGGCTGCCATTGCCTTCTCCCACTAGCACCATCTTTATCACTAGTGCCACCTGGAAGCCTGTATTTATGTCTACAGTCGTCAAAGTCAGGAGGAAGTTGTATTTCTTCCTGCAATATTGTTTTTCCTGCAGTGCTGAACTGTAGAGTGGATGGGACTTTGCCGGGAGGAATATGGGGGGCAGGTCATTGGGTGGAACGTCCAGGACAGGTGACTCAGTGCCACCTGATGGGGGAGGGGACACACATGGAGCCATCTTCAGAGAGAATGCAAAAGTTTTACAAAAATTTTGGGTTCAGATTTCATGAATAGTAGAAAAACACAACTAGGAAGAAATCTTTTAGATGGAAAGCCTGCCTTCCAGGAAGAACGCAGAGGAGGAAGTGTCTGGTAGTCTCAGGCTGACGTGTGATGAGGTGTCCACAGCCACAAGGAAGAAAGAGGGAGGAAGGGAAGAAGGAAGAGGGGAAAGGAAGAGGGCCCAGAGGAGGGGACCCAGTGGGCTAGAAAGCTGAGCCAAGTATCCAAAGGCCAAGTCCAGAGGAGCCTCTGAGCTCCCCAAAGGTGCAGATGGATGACAGTGTCCAGAAAGGACGGATCTAGCCTATGAACAAAAGCTCCCAGGAAACAGGAAAACACTGACTATGAACAGTAAACAGCAATAAAGAGACATCCAGGCAGAGATGCCTGGAAGCCCAGGGCTCACAGCATGTGGCTCCCGGCGGTGATTCTGGGACAAGGTCACGCAGGCTGGGCAGGTGGTCGGGTCCCCTCTGGCTTCCCCAGTGCCACTTGCCAGGCTCCAGGTGCAGAGCAGGGGCTCGGGCTGATCTGGGTGGGCTCAGGAACTGGTGGGTCATGGACGAGCTGACCTTTAAGTCAGACTGTGGACAACGGGGGCTGCCCTTAGAGGGCAGTTCTGGATAAAACCGAGCAGGAGTCTAGCCCAAGACTGTTGTGTCAGCCAAGAGGCGAAGGGCTCTGGGCGTTGGCCGGGCGTGGCCCGTGTCAGGCTCTGGGGCTTCTGGCTCACTCCATTGGAGGAGAAGACCCTTGATGGTGGGACACCGACATGGAAAACAGGGGCCTAGGATTTATGCATTCATTTTCAAGCTCTTACTCATAAATAAAACCGGCCCTAAATTTCTGATCCATTATTGTTTTCACTGCTGCTGGAGATAATCTAGATAAAGTACTCAACGTTTGGAGCATTAGATGTCCCTTCAGTGGCTTCTGAGTAAGTTTTTATTACAAAACTTTACGGGCTTTTTCAATATTATGCTTCCGTAACACCTATGTCTATAATTTTACATTTAGTAGCCTTTCATTTTTGCAGTAGTGAAATGTAACAGTTAAAATATGCCTCCATGCTTTACAGACTGAATCTGGCATAAGGGCGACACAGAAAACAGTCAGCTTTCACATTAATAATTAATAA
Source organism: Oryx dammah (assembly GCF_014754425.2). Classification (NCBI taxonomy): domain Eukaryota; kingdom Metazoa; phylum Chordata; class Mammalia; order Artiodactyla; family Bovidae; genus Oryx; species Oryx dammah. The sequence continues at coordinate 20,839,050 of NW_024070206.1, forward strand.
ACCTTAACAACACTTATTTGATAGTTGCATTGGCTCTCCTCTGAAGCTAGATAAGGGAAAACCATGGAATTTTTATGAATAATTTTTTGGTTTCAGCTGCAGAAAAAGAAAAGCAAAGCTGAGATGGCTGGTTGCATGGCATTTAATCTGTTTATTTTCCTGAATTGTTACCAGCATCCCTGTCCCCCAAATATCATTTAAAAGGAACAATAAAAATCAACTAAAGATTTCTAAGCAAACACTGAGAATTATTCTATGATGGGGAAAACATGAGAATACTTTATGTAATCTAAACGCAAAAATATAACTGGCAGCATTTTCTAAGGGCAACTCTTATGTGAAATACCCTTCCTGTCCAGAATTATAGAATAAGGATGTTCACCAGTCTACTAGAAATTTTATTTAGTGACCACCTGTCCAGTAGAATTTCAACTTGAATGTAGTAAAAAGAAGAGAAATTTGGCATTGGCGCTATTATGAACTATGCCTTGCTAAGAAGTAGTGTCAAATGTGATGACTAAATTAATGATGTCAAATAGTGCTTTTTCCTTTCTTTTCCTTCCTCCCTCTTTTCCTTTCTTTTTTTGTTACTGTGTTTCCTATATTTATGTGGCTCTCACACAATAACAAATCCCTTTTTACACAGCCCAAGTCTTTCTTGTTTTAATTTTCTACTTGTTTTCCTTTCTTTTCCTTTTTAGGTTGAAGCATAGTTGATTGGTGAGCAGGAACTTGCTGATCACCCTATTTCTCCTGAATTGGCTCACAAGATGCATGTGCTCCTCTTACACCTGAGAAAACTCGGCATTCACTGTGTGTGCTGCATCCGTCCCTCTGGGACATACCATTCTCACGGATGGGACACAGCACTCAAACCACGCCCTAGAATTCTTTCAGACTGAAACAAGGAAGTGTGCCAATATGAGCCGTGCAAATATCCGTGGCTTTCTCTAGATAACTAGTCATGGGATGTCGGTTTTCAGGTGCAGCACCAGAACATAAGAAATCCTGATTGGACCCCGAAAGGTCATGTCAGACTTACTTATGAGAAAACTGGTATAAACCAAACACTAATGGACAGGCTACATATAAAACCTAAAAGAGCCTGGAAATCTTTGTAGTGTCTGTCATAACCCTTCAATCTCTGGCTCTTTTCTGGTTAATACTCTGACTCTTATCTTATTCACTTATTCAGCTAGAAGTAATTATGAAATATTTAAGAACAACAGAGAATAATAGAGTAGGCATTATTTAATATGGGGCTTCTCTGATGGCTCAGAAGGTAAAGAATCTGCCTGCATGCAGGAGACCTGGGTTCGATTGCTGGGTCTGGAAGATCCCCTGAAGAAGGGAATGCTACCCATTCCAGTATTCTTGCCCGGAGAATTCCATGGGCAGAGGACCCTGGTAGGCTACAGTCCATGGGGTTGCAGAGTTGGACACAACTGAGCAACTAATACTAGCACACCAGCATGAATAAAGATATGTTAAACAATACCTACTATATTCTAAAGAGATGCCAGGAACTTCATATTTAATTCTAATCATCACCTTACCATTTTTCATCTTTGTGTTGTCTAGTATCTTAGTTCCAATATGAGTTCATCCTATCTTGATTAGTCATTATTATAGTTTCTTTTCTGTTATAATTTTCTAATAGCTTTCATAATTTTTATTGTGGTTTTCCTTAATTTATCTTTATAAGGACAAAGTTCATGCATTTCCATACCACTTTTAACTATGTCTCAAGTCAACAGCAAAAACAGATAAAGAAGCACATTTCTAAAAAAAGTAAACTTAAAATGAGTCATGTATTCTGAATACCTCTTCCTTTCTCTTACCCACTACTTTAAGACCTTGCTGCTAAGTCGCTTAGGTCGTGTCCGACTCTGTGTGACCCCAGAGATGGCAGCCCACCAGGCTCTGCCATCCCTGGGATTCTCCAGGCAAGAACACTGGAGTGGGTTGCCATTTCTTTCTCCAATGCATGAAAGTGAAAAGTGAAAGAAGTTGTTCAGTCGTGTCCGACTCTTTGTAACCCCATGGACTGCAGCCCACCAGGCTCCTCTATCCATGGGATTTTCCAGGCAAGAGTACTGGAGTGGGGTGCCACTGCCCTCTCCAAGTAAGACCTTGAGACAAAAATAAATGAAAATAGTGGCTTTTAGACCAAAGTTTGAAATGATATTTTTAGAAGTTTTCTTTTTTCTTAAATAAAAGCAACATGTGTTAAAATTAATTTATATGAGACATGTCAAAGGAAAAAATCTACAAGACCATCCTTAAAATAAATTATTTCTGATACACAAATAGTCCGAACCATTTAGATAGAATCAAGTCTTAATAAAATCCTGAATAAAGGCTAAAAAATAAAAAGTCATATTAGAAATAACATTGGTGCTCCCATAGCACATCTGCCATGTGATGATTTAAATCACTAGCAGGGTTTTGTTAAAACCAACAAACATATTTTTACTTATAAAACACTGACATACTCAAAATTAAGAGATTCTTCAATGTGGTACCAATGTTCTCAATGTTAAGAAAACTTACAACAAAATCTCTTGTTAGAAAAGAAAAGCAGAATAAAATTGGTCTCTGTGTTGCTAGAAAATTTGTTTTGGAAACTTGCTAATAAATTATTGGAAAAATTGTTATGATCCCTTTCATTTTCCTCTGTGTGAACGGGGGGTGGGGGGGTGGGGTCACCTGCAAGGACTCGAAGCCACAATTACTTTCTAGTGTAATGTCTGCATTTTATTATTTGCATGTAAATATTTCATTGGGTTTTTTATTTTAAAGAACATATTAACCATGATAATGTTATTCTACTTTAAAAAGAACACTAATTTTTAAAATCATTGTACACACATCAATGACGCACTCCATGGTCTTTCTCTTAAGCTAACGTGCAGGGATCAAGGAACCCCCACCTTTCCTGGGCCTCCACTATGTGACGCTGATCCCAGTGGCCTGGAGCAAGAATTCCTCTTCCTCCAGCCCTACTCTATCTCCCAGCTTCCTGGTGCAGATCGGCCACTTTGAGGCATCTGGTCAGCCAAGCAGAAGCTGGAGTCTGCCTTGCCGGCTCCACCCAACACAGGCTGCAGAAACAGCCCTAGAGCACAGGTCTTCCCTACATCTTCCTCTAACTCCCTCTCTGCTTCTCCGTCATCTGTTCTCTTTCCCAGATCACTGCTCAGCACCATTTTCTTCTCTAGTGGTTTCTTGGCTTCCAAAGCTGCTCTCTAAAGCATCCTGTGTGACTCTTAGATCAGAAATTGGTTTGGATGAAGCCTGTTGGAGAGGGACTTGTTCAGTTTGGAATTAAGCTGTTTTCACTTACCTGTAACCTGACCCTAAGGATGCTTCAGAGAGGCCTGCAGGACCCCACACTGGTGTCCTTTGTTGCAATCAGAAATGGTCAATGTCTGCAAGATTTCAAAAGCCAAAGGAAAATGTGCTTTCTGCAGTGGATGACAGCTTATTGTCTTTGCAACCCACATCTGTTTAAAAGTCAATGACAGTGACGATCGTTTTTGTACTCTGGAGGGGAATGTGGGATGCTGGTGAAAACCTAAGTGGTTCCCTTTGGTACATCCTGGAAGAAGCACGAACAGGTGTAGGATGTATTAGCTTTTATGAAGACGACGTGAGCATACGCTACACTTGGGTTAAAGCCTGGCTGCCTATGTGCTTTGGGAGCTGTGTCTTTGGAATCAGCGGAATGATGACAAGAGTTTCAGCTAATACCTGTGGAGAGACTGCTGGCAGAGCTGGTGTCTGAGCTCCAACAGTGTAACGTCAGTGTCTACTCTCTAACTAACCATTCTGCTCTCCCATCTCTGGGAGGGGTAAAAGCCATGTCCTGGTTACTGACATAAAACATGTTTGTATATGAAGGAATCTTAGGGCCAAATGAAATCCATAGAATTCAAAGATTGGATTGTGACCATGTTGCAAAAACAAAGGAATATTTGCAAACAAAAACCAGCAACAGGGTGACTCCTGGCAGGACTAGAATATTCCAAGGCATTTCTGAAACCCCCTTTGCTTGAGTGAACTGTTGAAGTGAAAGTGAAGTGGAAGTGTTATTCACTTAGTCCTGTCTGACTCTTTGCAATCCCATGGACTATAGCCAGCCAGACTCCTCTGTCCATGGGATTTCCCAGGTAAGAATACTGGAGTGGGTAGCCATTCCCTTCTCCAGAGGATCTTCCCGACCCAGGAGTTGAACCCATGTCTCCTGCATTGGCAGGTGGATTCTTTACCACTGAGCCACCTAGGAAGCTCCATCTTTCAAGGGTGGTTTTTAACTATTGTTTTGCCACAGGTTTCACTTTGAACTGAAACTGGATTTTGTTCCTTTTGGACTAAACCCAGCCCTCCTCTAGAATCACACAGTCCCAGCAGTTACATAAACATTTCCATCTTGCAGTGGTACCGCTGTGAACAGGATTGCAAGTCTGGGTGTGTGCTCAGTCGTGTCTGAGTCTTTGTGACCCCATGGAGTGTAGCCTGCCAGGCTCCTCCGTCCATGGGATTTTTCCAGGCAAGAATACTGAAGTGGGTTACCATTTCCTACTCCAGGGGATCTTCCAGACCCAGGGATAGAATCTGCATCTTCCTGCATCTCTTGCGTTGGCAGGTGGATTCTTTACCACTGTGCCAGCCTGGGAAGCCCTACCACTGTGAACGAGAATGCAAAAGCTGCTATTGTTCTTGACATGGAAACTGAAGGATACAGCAGATAAGTCAGATCCGAGTGGCGGCAAAGATGAGGCCTCCAAAGAAGAGCTCGTGGTAGAGGAGAACAGACAGGTGGTCGGCAGAGAAGGGCAAGAGCCCACTCTCAGGCAACAGAGATGCACTCCTGGGGATCTGATGGTTCCTGATCCCTGCGGCAAGCTGGACGGAAACACTGCTCGAAGAGCTGGGAGGAGGCAGCCGAGAAAGTGTCTGCAGCCCCAGGAGGGAGGAACATGACAGACGCTCACAGCACAAGAGTCTCCTGCAGGCTGAGTTGCAGAACATCCATCAGGCCCGTCTCCAAAGAGAAGCCTCGTGTACTCATTCTGAGTGCTTGTTCACGCTCCAAAGAGGGGCACAGAGAGAAGCAATCAAGGAGAAAAAAAAGAATGGCAGCGTTCAGCGTGGAGGGGCTGGGTGACCCAAAGGACCCGCCTGCCTTCTGTCAAGGAGAAGCAAGACAAAGGGAAAAACTTTCCTGCACATGCTTCAGGGGCCACTGTCGGAGACATAAAGGCTTTCCTTAGTCACTCTCTTCTTTAATTAAGCTCTTCTCAGTGCACAAGTGGGATCCGCTTTTATTTGAGACAAAAGAGAATAAATCTGAACAAAATAGAGGTAAGTTGACTCCCTAGACAGAGCAGAGTGAAGGCAGTCTTGAGTTTTCAATGGTATCGGGAAGTTTCCAGAAGTATCCTTTTGAGTGAGAAGGCAAGAAAGGGAGCTTGCAATGGCTAGACACTTCCTCAAGTCTGCTGCCTTGAGAGACTCATCCAAAACCACCTTGATGGGCAATAAGGGATCCTGGTCCCGAGACTCAGGAAGAGTGATTCTTGGGCTGAATCAGGGCTCATTCTCCACCAGCTTAACGGTTTTGGGCTGGGAGAGAGAAACAGCTGAAGTCCTGCCCAAATCTGACTCTGCAGCAAACTCACAGGTTGGTAACAGCTGGCTGCCATGTCGTCTAATTCCTGAGTCATGCTCTGTCCCTGATTCCACACTTGGCAGGCCCTTGATAGATGCACAGAAATACTGGTTCAGTTTTTAATGGACTAGGCCTGAAAGCAACAGCTTGGCTCTGAAAAAGTGGGTGAAGGTGGGGGAATGCCAGTCCTTGGAGAAAACCACCTGGGCACTAGTCACTGCTCCATTCTTTCAGAGCTGAACCTGGGAGAATGATGAGACCTTCTATCTCTTCCTACTGTTGACTGAGGCACCTTAGGAGGCCAGAAACCCAGGATGTTCCTCCTAAGCTAAACCTGGCATAAGCCCTATTCAAGTACGAATGCTCACCCGTGTAGTTCACAAAGCCTTCTGCATATGTGACTCATTTGAGCTGACATGGGTGAGAGTCACTTAAAGCTGTTTGTGCTTTAAGTTCCAACTGCTTCAATGACAAAAGAAGGGAGTTGGACTTGAAGATTTTTAAAGTTTTTGCCAGCTCTAAACAGTGCTATAATGTTTCTATTTTAAATGAGGAACATTTCTGGGAGCTTCCTGGTAGTCTAGTGGTTAAGAATCCACCTTGCAATGCAGGGAACATGGGTTTAATCCCTGGTCGAGGAACTAAGATCTCACATGATGCAGGGAAACTAAGCCCTCTCGCTACAAGTACTGAGCCCACGTACTGCAACTAGAGAGTCTGTGTGCTGCAACGGAAGAACCCACGTGCCAAAACTAAGACCTGACGCAGTCAAATAAATGAATATTAAAAAACAAAACAGGAACACTTGTAATTACTCTGAAAGATTTGAAAAGCATTTGGTTCAAGGATCCGGAACCTGCAGGACATCATCTATCTTCCAATTATTCTGTATCAACTTAGGTTCCCTTCCTGGAGGGAAGTGTTTCCACCATAGCACCTAGGACAACATGGTGGATGGTATCTAACATGGTCTAATTTTGGTTTCATCCTTTTATTCGCAATCCAGCTTTAAATGTTCTCCCTTCTAATGACTGAGTTTAAGAAGAGCACAGGGCTGAGTGATGTCTGTGATCAGACCTTTGGGCTCATTGGCCAGTAGCTTTGAAATTAACCTGGTGAAGAAAAATTATTGTTTCAGAGGAAGTTTGTGGATAAGCTGTTCCTTGCGCCTGTTCGTTTTGCCTTGAAGATCTGCAGATGGAGAGTAAGATGCAGGTGGGCCCCACGTGGAGGGCATGGCCCTGGGTTTCAGGGATACTGAGACCTCCTCAGACGTCTGCATATAAGTCCCGCTTCCTCACAGCCTCCCTTCTGAAGTTTGCAGACCAGAGAATATTCCACTTTACTGACCAATACTTGTCAACCAATCTTCAGTAGGATATGATAAGTGAATCCAAATGTGACCTACAGCCCTCTGATAATGGGGGAACTGCTCAGCAGGAAGAAAAATAGCAGCTGATGGAGAATCTGTACTTGAGGAGTGTGCAGAGCTGGTGCTTGGAGGGATAAAAACAAAAGATGTTTACTGAAGGCTTAGCTTTGGATATAAAAAAATGTTTCAGTTCTACTGAGAAATAATTTCAAGTGTTCATCTCCACCTGGAGGCCAGAACCCAGGAGACAAAAGCTCTTTACAGAGTGTGTGGGACTTGCGTTGACCCTCTGACAAGTCTTGACCTGCTGAGTGAAGCGGTGTCCTGTTCTAAGCACTGGTATTTACTGCTTCAGATGCCTGGGAAAACATAACCCATAGTCATCTTTCTGAAAACCCTTATTAACAATGTTCATACCACACAGGGTATGTGGATGAAATTCAGAAGAGAAACAGATGAAGAATAAACAGAATGAAAAGTTTCAACAGCAGCAAAGTTTCAACTGTTCTACAGTAGTGGAGGACCTGAAGGTATTTTTACTGCAAACATTCATGACCCACATTTTTATTACTTTTCTTTTCTTTATTTTTTAAAAAGCCTTATTTATTTATGTTTTGGCTGTGCTGGGTCTTTGCTGTTGCATGTTGGCTTTCCCTAGTTGTGGCAATTAGGGGCCACTCTTCATTGCAGTGTGCAGCCTTTACTGTGGAGCACAGGCTCTAGGACACGTGGGCTTCAGGAGTGGTGGCACACGGGCTTTGTCGCTCCAAGACAGCTGGGATTTTCCTAGATCAGGGATCAAACCCGTGTCCCCTGCATTGCAAGACAGACTCTTAACCACTGGACCTCCAGGGAAGCCCCTATTATTTTCATGTGAAAGTCTGCCCCTAGCTCAAAGTCTTCGGAGGAAATCTGTTTCAGGTTTCTCTTTTCCAAGTCAGTAACAGATTATAATTATGGACAAGTAAGACTGACCATCTAAGGTGTAGATGGAGGTGACTTTATATGCACCAGCAGAGTCAGAGGGGAGCTGAACTAAGTGATTTTGACAAGACGGACTGTCTCCAAAAACAGTGCCTCAGTTTAATGACACATCGAAAGAAAAAGTGTCCATCAGAATAGGAGGTGACCAGTCCTTAACTTAGAGAGGAGTCACATATATTGAAGACAAAAATCCACCTGTGTCAGTAGACACATCATCAAGCCAGCAGGAGGCGTCCTGTGGTCTGGGTGGAATATTCCAGTCCTGACTGGTGTCGGGCACATGGCTGGCAGCCCCCCATTTGCTCTTCTGTTCTTCCCTTCACTCCCTCCCTGGCTGCTGCCAACCCACTGGTCATCTGCTTCATCCCCGCTCTCTACCAGGCCATGGGCAGATAGATGCTTGCAGATCAGTGTATGAACTCTGTGGTTCTTCTTTGGATGTAAGCCAGGAAGTGGCCTCTGCCGAAGCATCTACCTCTCTGGCTGGCCTGAGACGCAGACTGCCCTTGCCAGGCTGGGGGCAGTTCTGTCTGATGGACAGTAAGTAACTATCTGGTATTGCGTTTTCTTTATCAGTTCTGCGTCTATGCCAGTATGACTTGGTGCCCTGAAACTCTGAACTCTGAGCATTCAGAGTCTCTGAGCAGGAAAGATAAGTATCTTTCTAACCCTAGATTGTGAAAATCCATACAGTTCGGCTCCCGACAGCTACTTCATTATTTCTTCTTTCCTGAATTGTGCTAATTCGACAGGGTTGGCCACCTGACCAGAATTCTGAACTTGGCCTTGATCTGGCCATGTTGAGTCTCTTTGCCACCATCAGCATTAGCTCCTTGGATCAGCTAAGCCTGGACCAGCAGGTCTTCCATACAGGTGTCCAGAGGCCCACTTGGGAACAAGGCAATTTCAAATACTCAGAGTCATAGTTCAGGACATTTAAGACCATTTTAATTAAAAGGTGTTTTCAGATATGAACATATCATAGAAAACTTGCTTTTAGAGAACTGCTATATAGAAAGGGCTTCCCTGGTGGCTTAGATGGTAAAGAATCTGACTGCAATGCGGGAGACCTGGGTTCATTCCCTGGGTATGATTCTCGGGTTGGGAAGATCCCCTGGAGAAGGGAATGGCAACCAGCTCCAGTATTCTTGCCTAGAGAACTCCAGAGACAGAGGAGACTGGCAGGCTACAGTCCGTGGGGTCGGACATGACTGGTTACTTAGAAGGAAAGGGTTGGATCCTAGATTCATTTCATAAAAGATTCATCATGTGATTTTGAGGGGTGACCTTCATGAGGCCCACGTAAGCGGCAGCACGCAGTGCCCAGTGGGGATCACACATTATCCAGACATAGAGAGATGTACACTGCACGGTACAGGCACTCAGCTACGCATTAGTTCTGTATTCAACCCCTGCTTCTCTCCATGGGCCTCAAGTCTTCTATTTATGAAATGAGACAAGTAATATCTTAAATGGTCGGAGGATGGAAATTACATTTAGTTACAGCACAGAGCCTAGTACATAAATAGCACTTGATATTTACTGAACGAATGGACAAAGAAAAAAGTTGTGTTTCAGAAAGAATAGTATTATATCAACCCTAACTACTGAAACATAAAGAAAATATATTGATTGCATTTTCTTAAATGAGAAGGAATCATGCTTAAAAATGAACAGTTTTGAAACTAGAACATACTGTATTTAATATTAGAAAACATATTTTAGTCATATGCAACCTGGATCGTTGAATAAAATAAAAACTACAGCTGCATTCCTGTCATTACTGCTGTCTGAACTATTCATCTCCAAATTTTCTTGTGGTTACTCCCTGCTATCTTTGTTTCCAGGTTTTTCTTTCCAGGATAACTCCATACTAACTAATCTTCTTAGAGCACTGTTCTCACCACCACACAGCTTAGAAATACCCTTCCTTTTCCCTCCCTGCCTTTCTGCCATTCATTAAACAAGGCTCCTTGTTCAAAGCCTTTTAATCAGTGTCGTCACTTTACCCATTGGTTCTTTTTTCTTAGCACCCCTCCCCCCAATTCAAGGGTTTTAATCTGGGGGGCATAGAATTTTTCAGGCTGGATTGTAGAAGGTCAGAGCATGCCTAAACTTCCATGAAAAACTGTGTGTCTGTGTGAACTTTTCCTGAGTGGTGATCCATTTCAACCAGCAACTAAGAAGACCCCAGGTGCCACGCCCCTTTCAGCAGTCTCCTCCGGGCCCCCATTCCTCCTGCGTCTCGGGTGTCCTCCCACTCGGCCTACCCTCTGGATTAACACCTGCCCCCATTCCTCTGAGACCCTGGCCAAGTGCAGGTGCCCCACCCCTAAACTGCAACATGAACCCCAGATTCTGTGATGCAGGAGGATCCTCTGGGCAGGATCCCCCCGTGTTTCCATGCGTCTCCAGCCCACAGAGGAAGCTGGGATGTGAGTCAGAGGGAGGGGGCAGCTGTGTCAACCACAGACTTATAGCCATTTCTTCTGTAACTACCTCGCACCACCTTTCCTGAGTTTTCTGAAGCAGGACCCTTGAGTCAGTTTGAAAAATAAACCTAAATAATAGTAAAGAGAACCTTTCTCCAGGTGGTTTAGACATAAGGCGGTCCAGTAATGTGGGAGGCCCAGGTTTGATCACTGGGTTGGGAAGATGCCCTGGAGGAGGGCATGGGAACCCACTCCAGTATTCTTGCCTGGAGAATCCCACGGACAGAGGAGCCTGGTGGACTACAGTCTGTGGAGTTGCAAAGAGTTGAACACAACTCTTGCCTGGGGTTGCAAAGAGTTGGATGCAACTCTTTGCCTTTCCTTTCTCCATGACCCCGAGTTCGCGAATGGTTGTGGAGGACCGGTTCCGATGTGCACAGCTTCCTCCGGCTCACGGCCCGTGTGGTGGTCTCTTCGGTGGTCTCTGTGGGGCATCTTCTGATTGATTATGATCCATTCTGGGTGACTCCACCCACCTGAGTGGGTACTGCCTCTCTCTGTGAACCAGCTTTTGAACCCCCTGGCTCTGAGTGTGGACAGGCGGCTACAAACATGAGTTTCTGTCCTTTGACCCCTGTGTGCCAGGTCCTTAGTTCTAGGTTTATAACTGTATTAATAGCTGGCCAGGCAGATGTGATGCAGTGAACATCGGGGCATCAACATATTAACTGCCAGATGGAGAACAATTAAAGGGCGGGGAGATGGGAAGAACACACTCAAAAAAGCCACCACTCTGGCTTGAATGTGGTCCCTTCAGTCTGCAGAAACGTTACCGTTATCACCAAAGGTCAGAGTCAGTTACTCGTAGAAAAATCAATAAAGTGGAAGGAGGGGGAGAGACTGAAGGGATACGGTCATGACATGCCCTCTGCATTGAGGGGACTTACTGGGAATCTATGTATTTCCAACTCTTGGGGATAGAACTGGTTGTCAGGAAAATGGACCATTCGTGTAGTTTCAGGGGTTCCTGCTGTGAACAGATTTTAAAGACTCGTCTCAGTGCAAAGTAAAGAGGCAAAAAGAGCAAGGAGGGATTTAAACATGGCATCTGCCTGTTAGTCTTCATCACTCCATTTGTTGGATTTAGAATCAGGCTGTTCGTGATTCTGTTGGCCACCCACGAACATGTTCCATCTTGTCCCGGTCGATTACTGCTGACGAGCAGAAATCTTTATCACCGGCTACCCGAGGCCACCAGTTACACTGTGCCTGTGGTGCACTGGAGAAAAGACATTTTGACTTTTTAATCCGAACATCATGGTCTGAAGGTATTACTCATAACAGGACGGGTACTGTCTGGACTGAACGTTAGATTAATAATCAGCTCATTTCCTCCTCTTCCTGCACCAGCAACAGTGATGCAAGAACTGCCAGGTTTTCAAGTCCAGCCTGTGGCCCACCAGTCACCGAGGAAAGGGCCATGCTCCGTAGGGTGGGGGGGGCCTTCTCTGCTAAAGGGCACCGCGGTGGTCTCCTTCAAACTGAGGACATCTGCCATTTCTCATCTGTCTGAAAATATATCTGTTCATTAATACTTGATAGGGTGAAGGCTGCCAATGACGGCTGCAGAGCAAATAAGTATCATTCAAACTACTTCTAATGGGGCCAGAAAGTGACTTCTGTTATGGCATTTTCTTTCTTCCAGGGGTGACCTCCCTTGGGGACAGAGAGGCAGAGAGGATGAATGAGGGAGGGGCCCCACGTAGGACTTTGGGGTCTTCAATCTGTACTTCCATTGGCTATTTGGTCACACGAATCTACAGCCCTCAACTGTGGACATTTAAATCAGGTTAATTTTCTGGTTATACTTTCTATGAGAACGCGGACTGCTCGACAAGAACTCAGGAGTGTTTTGTATATTTTGCAACAAAATGTTCATGTAAATTTGTAAAAACTGCAAATGTCCGATAATCATCCCATGTATAAACCAGAGCTGTTATGACCTGACTCGGGAAAATTCTGACAGCCTAGAGGACAGGTGTGAAGCCCCAGTATTGGTCCGCTTTGTTTGGAAGCTCCCAGGGCTGGACTCGGGTCCAGACATCCTTGCTCTGTCCCAGATGTGAGACAAACCAAGTGTGTGCTTTCTGGAGCCCTTAGCACTTCCTACCAAAGGCCGGGCTTCTGCCAGGCTCACAGTGGGCACTGTCCTTCCGACAACAAAGTGCCCTTGGAGGGAGGCACTGCTGCTTTCATTCCAGGGAAGGACGCACACTGGACCCAAGTGCAGCATCCGGACATGATGACACAGCACTGGCCTCTGAGAGTGGTGCCCCCCAGGATTTTGTTGTGGCCATGGGGATCAGGAGGATAATTCCGCCACACCCAGAGACTGTCTGCCCCAGAGCTCTGTTGCCTGACACCTCCAGTGGGGAAGAGCCAAATGCAGCTGTTGAAACTTGAAATCCAGTCCCTCTTCACAGTAGATACACTCTGAGTATCAGTGGCCATGGATGACCAGTGGTCACCATACCAGATGACACAGAGATTTCCACCAGAGCAGAGAGCTCTGCCGGACACCGCTGCTCTAGGCGCCGGGACTCTGGTCTCTGGCTACGAGCCCCTCTTCTACCTCCTGACTCGCCACCGACCTTGGCTTCAATCCTTCAGCGCCTCCCCATTCCTCAGGGCCCAGTGGACACTCAGGCTTCCCTGCCTCCATTTGAGACTTTACACTCATGATTTCTTGGTATTCTTGAATTTTTCTCAGGCACCTCCCTGCCAACCCCTAACTGGTGGCAGGTTGCATCCGCTTGGTTTCCCCATGCCTGTTTCTGGGATATGATGTGTTACTGAAACAATGATTAAGTGATACAACACAGAGAACTCACTCTTCACTCGTCCCTAGTGCTTCCACCCGAGTGGGTGTCTCCGTTTCCCAGCACTTCCTCTGTTCACCTTGTCCTGACTCAGCAACCTCTTCTTAAAAGCCTCAGTCTCTCACGATCCTCACTCTCCACAGATGACCCGCCCCATCACTGGTGGGGAGGACGGTACTGAAACCTTGCCATGCAAATGTGTGTAACTGAACTGCTTTGCTCTACAGCAGAAATTACCACAGCACTGGATGTCAACGGTACTTGAATTAAATAAATTAAAAAAATCACACCATGAACTGCCCCAACACGTTCCTCTGGCCTTCCGTTTCCTTTAGCCACGGTGAGACACCAACTGCCTTCTACCCAGGAGCATGGACTTGCTGCTTTCAGATTGTTGCTCGTGATGTCTCTGCCAATCACACCGTCCCCGCCCATGCTCACCTCTGCCACAAGGCTGCTTCTGAACCATCCCAGCTGAAAGTGACCTCTTTCTTGTCTGAATTTCTGAATTTCCTTAACACCTTATCTGTATCTCTCACAAAAGGTGTTTTAAAAATAATAATATTAATATTTATTATATTTATATACCAATATAAATTTAGTAGATATTAACCTTATAGATTTAATATATTGATTTTATATTGATATATTAATATAAATATGTATTTATGTAATATCTATTATATTAGTCATATTTATAATCACATACCAATCATATATTTTATATTAATCATATAAATATTATAGTAATAATAACAGTATTGAAATAGGTGTCATTTACTTATTTAATTTTCACAAGGGACCCATGATGCTGGCATTTTTTTTCTTTTAGGCTTTAAAAAATTTTTTAATTGGAGGAAAACTGCTTTACAACGTCGTGTTGATTTCACACAAGGTTTTAAGTATACAGCATATGCACACGTCTTCCCTACTAACTCACACCGATGTAATAAGGGTACCTGCTGGAATCGGCTCGCATCCTCAGCAGCGACCAGCTCAGGTCTTTATACATGGAATATCCAGTATCTATTTCTTCAGTGAATATCTATACATCTATTCTAGCAAATGTCAGATTAATTGCTAAGGCAGGCAGACTTAATTCAATAATTAATTGATGAACACATTTCCTCTACTGATCTCAATATGAAGTTCTAACTGAATGATTACATCGCCAACACCTCTGATGGGAAACCAGGAGTGCATGTGTTGATGGCTGGAAATGCGATCAGCCCCCAGGGCTGCAGCAGCATGTGACAGAGTTCCCGGGGAGGGTGAGCTGGGTATGAAATGACAGAGAATGGGCAAACAACCAAAAAAGACATCAAAGCTGGAATCAACTTACCTTGTGTAGCAATATAATGATTGGGTCGATGATAACCCTAAAAAATAAATGAGAAAGAATATTAGACAAACTTGAAAATCAATAAGCAGCACAGAAGTCACATACTAAGTTTGCCAAAATGAATGCACTTTCAAATACCAACAGCTACATCACCGGGAAGTTACATTACCAGACTCGGGACCACTGAGCATCTCTTAACAAGCCAAGGTGCATCAATGTGTAACAGTTCTGATGCCTGCACGGTGAGGAGTGGGTGAGTAACTTAATCACACACTGGCTAAGAGATGACAGACGAGCAATAAACACTAACAACGTATGGGTTTTCTGAAATAACATGACCACGACTCTGATTAGAGTGCAAACCGGCTAGGAATGTGCAATAGAATCTCATTTGTGTTTGGGATGTTACTGGCAATGTGACAAAGCTTTAACTCATATTCTGTTATATTGGTATAGACAGTTACATCAATAGCAATGTTCTGTGTGCTGTGCTTATCCACAGTTCAGTCGTGTCTGACTCTCTGCAACTCCACGGACTATAGCTGGCCAGGGCTTCTCCGTTCATGGGATTCTCTAGGAAAGAATACTGGAGTGGGTATACCAAACATCATTTTTAAACATTACAGATATCAAGACATGATGCTGTAACAGGACCAGGAATTTAAAGAAGCAGAAATTCTGCAAGACCCCTTCCTTTTATCATGACCCTACAAGAAGGGGGAAAGATGAAAATTGGGACCAAAGCAAGAAGGGAACAGGGACATTGCAGGACCGATATCTGGGCAAGTTAAGCCAACTTAGAGAAAATGACACACACTCACTCCCATACTCTTGCCTGGGAAATCCCATAGACAGAGGAGCCTGGTGGGCTACAGTTCATGGGGTCACAAAGAGTCGGACACAACCGAGCGACTGAGCGTGTGCACGAACGTATACTGTTGCCACAGACCTTAACACTTCTTTCTCTCCCCTGAGAAGGCACAAAACACTGCCCAAAGCCAGCTGGAAAAGAGAGCAAAGAGACCTGGAGAGGAAATGCCAACTTCTCAGACCACTTAGGTCTTTTGGCTCTTGAAAGCAAGTCTACAAGAGTGAACAACCAAAGCAGACACATTCTTCTCTACCCTGACTGGGAGTAGGTCTCTGACACAGAGTCACAATAGATACTAAGCAGGGTTATTTTGATGGGCACTCATTTCCTGTCAGCTGATAAGCTCCACAAGACAGGACCTGGTGGGACTCACTACTGTCTGTGTGGGTCTGCAAGGTGCTGGGAGAGGGGAGGGTCATTTGATGGGCCAGGTCACCATCAGCCATCCTTACTTTGACTCCCGCCACCCCAGAGTTCACTCTCCTGTCACTTCCAGATCCAGTCACTCCTCGGCACTGACCCTCTGACCTCCTGGTTCACAGGAAGAGCCCGACTCCTCACCGCCATGCAGTCACCTGCCCATGACCTCCCTCACCCCACCACCTGGACGCCACCCCCTTCAGATCCCTCCACATCCGCCAGGCGTGCTCCTCAGCCAGGCCTTTCCTGGGGCTGCTTCCAAGCCTGGAGGCTCACCCCCTGAGATACCCACCTGGTCTGGATGCCCACCTTCTCAGTGGAGCCAACTCCAGACACTCTATTCCTCCTGATGTCCAATATACCAGACTTCAATGATTTGTTTCATTTATGGTCTCTTTCTCCCCGTTAGATCGTTAGGTCCCTTATGTCAGTGTTTAGTATTCTGTTTTGGCCTGAATTGTTCACAATTACAACACCAGCAACTCAAACAGTTACTGACATGTAATAGATGCTCAATAAAATCTCACCGATTGTTTCACTTTTGTGGGCCTGAATACTGACTCTTTCTCTATTAAAAACAAAAACTAATGAATCTAGTAAGTTCGTGACTTTTATGTCCTCTCCTCTCTGTGCCCCTACTCAGCCATTTTTTTTTTCCTTTATCTTTATTTTTGGCTGCTCTGGGTCTTGTTGCTGCACACAGGCTTTCTCTAGTTGCGGTGCGCGGGCTTCTCATTGTGGTGGCTTCTCTGTTGCGGAGCACACGTTCTAGGGCTTGCAGGCTGCAGTAGCTGTGGCTCACTACTGGACCACCGGAAGCCTTACACAGTTGTCCTTTAAAGCTTAGTCCAAAAGGCCCCCAGGACAAGCCTAATCTGATCACAGCAACTGCTCAGATGGTGACTCAGAAGACGCTGAGGGCTTACAGCATCCTAGCCTGTGATGGGGCGGAATACAGCAGGACCAGACACTGTCCCTCTGCTCAAGGACCCCAAGGGGTGGAGGGCTGGACTGCAGTATGAACAGGGCTCCCCTGGACTCTTCCCCAGGGAAGGAGCATCACAGCAAAGACAGTTCTTGCTTCAGATTCTAAGTTGTGAGGCCTCGGGGAGAAGGTAACAGGTCTCAGGCACCTCTGGGTATGTCTGTCAAGTTCTCCCTAAACATTTCCTGAACAAAGGAATAAGTCAGTGTG
The DNA here is from genome assembly GCF_014754425.2 of Oryx dammah. Taxonomy (NCBI): domain Eukaryota; kingdom Metazoa; phylum Chordata; class Mammalia; order Artiodactyla; family Bovidae; genus Oryx; species Oryx dammah. Next base: position 20,856,219 of record NW_024070206.1, read on the forward strand.
CCTTAGGAGGAAACTCTGAGTTAATAAAAAGTTCTACCTTGGGTCTTGGGTATGTTTCTGGTCATTAGCAAAAGGAGGGTCTAGGGGTGTATGAAGACTGAGATATGAATTATTTTTCAAATAATCCTCCATCAGCCCCCACCCTCAACTCTATAAGCCCCAATGCCAAACCTTCCCAATGAGCACTACCCAAATATCCTGTAGTATATTGTTGTTGTTCAGTCGCTAAGTCATGCCGGACTCTTTGCAACCCCACGGACTGACTGCAGCACACCAGTCTCCCCTGTCATCCACTATTTCCCACTAGCTCATGTCCATCGAGTCAGTGATGCCATCCAACCATCTCATCCTCTATCGTTCCCTTCTCCTGTCTTCATCTGTTCCCAGCATCAAGGTCTTTTCCAAAGAGTTATTTTTAGATAACTTTTAGTGATTGTGATGCTAATATTCTTAGTAATACTCAACAAAGACAAGAAAGAAACCCACATATCTGAATAAAACCTGTGCAAAGAAATGCTTGTGGATTAAGAACCAGCATGAAGTCCAAGCGCAGAGGACGATGCCTCAGGAGCTGAGATCTCTTCAGTCTAAACTCAGGCCTTGGAGGTAACGGCAGTGTTCCCTTGATTTTCAGTCTACTTTTGATTTCATTCATTCTTTCAAGTGAAAACATGCTGTCTCCCAAAGAATTTATTCTAATGTAAGACATTCAGTTAACATGATGCAGAATGAACAAAGAAGCAGGCTTCAATAATTAAGCAGCCTACATATTTAATGACACATCTTACGAGTGTCAGAAGTCCTGGTTAACAGCTGCAGACGACTTTGAAGGCAACTTAAAAGTGCTGTGATGACAGGAGACGGCAAATCATCGAATGAGGAATTAGAGAGTTTTGTCCTATTAATATGCAAACAGATTTCTTTAAGTGTCAAAGAACCCAAGTTATTGACAAAAATGGAAATGCCATTTTCTTAGTCCACGTAAGCATGAAGCGGCCAAGAGGGCAGAGACTGTCACGGGGGTTGGCGGGGGAGGCTCATCAGCCCGAGGCTGACCTGTTTCTTCACGGTCAAGCTCTGCACATATGGGACAGGGCTGCTGTGTTTGGTCGAACCTGTGTCTACCTGTCTTGGAGCAGATACACGGGATGCTATGTGCCGGAACAGTTGGGTTTACTGACAGGTCAGAATCCGTGTCAGTCACTCAGTTGTGTCCGACTCTTTTTGACTGTGGCCCACCAGGCTCCTCTGTCCATGGGATTCTCCAGGCAAGAATACTGGAGTGGGTTGCCATTCCCATCTCCAGGGGATCTTCCCGACCCGGGATCAAACCTGGGTCTCCTGCACTGCAGGCCGATCCTTTACCAACTGAGCCACGGAATACGTACATCAATATAATTTCCATTGATGTAGTCTGAGTTGTTGTCTCCTTCTACGGTCTGCAGCCTCACTCGGGAATGATCATCTGCAGAAGGAAAAGGACAAGAAAACAGCAATTAATAAACGCTGTCGGTGGGGCTGTGTAGAGCTGCAGAATGCGAGCATGTTACAGAGAGGGCATTCACGTTCTGCCGCTTTAGAGATAAACAAAGAATTAAACGTTACACCCCTACACTTCTGTTAAGATGGGGAAGGGTTTATATTCCTCTGCATTTCACAGGAAATCTCATTAACACATTCTTTGATCGTTTACAGACGTGAAGTGCCGGCAGAGGCCTGAAACGTTTACTGAGTCCTGTGGATCACGGCAGGACGAGTTCTTGTACTGAGAGTTTAGCAGCTCCACTAAATCACACCTGAGCCCTGAGATTCTGAAGGCTGTCTCTGACATCCACCTTGATGAACGATTATAAACCACCACCCAACTTTCTGGGAGTTGTGGACACTGTTCTAACTTCTGTCATTGGACCAGGGTTCTCTCCTCCTGCATCAAGGGCTTGGCTGGTGGAGTCAGGCTGGCCCCCATCAGCCATGCCACCAAGCCTGGGCCAGTCATCTGGACGAGGGACGACAGCACCTGCCTCCAACTGGGCTGTTTTAATGATTGAACAAAAACATAAATTCTCAAGCACAGCAAGTCCCATCTAGGGGTCATGATGGTGGTATCAATTAGCCACATTAAACATTTTTTCTGCATGGAAAATGTTCTCTATGAATGCTACTCAGACACCTCAGTTATTTCCTTGAAAATCTATCTTTTAAAAAGGAAAGTGCCAGAAGCCCTAAGAGGGGATGGATTTTCGTGTTTTGCTCACTGCCCCACCCCCAATCCCTATGTTTGTGTCTGGAACATTGAATCTCTCCTACTCCCAAATATCTTTCATTTTTTAAATATTCATTTATTTATTTGGCTGCACTGGGTCTTAGTTGTGGCATATGGGATCCAGTTCCCTAACCAGGGATTGAACCCAGGGCCCCTGCCTTGGGACTGTGGAGTCTTAGCCACTGGACCACCAGGGAAGTTCCCCAAATGTCTTTTAAATGAGTCAAAAGTGAACTTAAAAAAAAAATGTCCTTTAAAAATTGCTTTTCTGAACGAATGTTCTTTGGGGTAGAGGAATCTTCCTTCCGGTGAAAGCTCTTATCCACCCTGTATTTGGAAGATAAGGCCAGCCTCTCTGAGAGGGAAGGACTGCAGGGTGGGTTGAGGGAACTGGTTTGAGACCCCACTTGCCATGACCCTGGGCAGTGGAGGTCCTGCCTCTACACTGCTGACATTTCTTCTGGGTTAGTGGGTGAGAAATGACACCCCCAGATTGAGGCTAGAGTCAGGGCACCTGCAGGTGACAGGCATTTGACCCGAGATCACCGGATGAACTGCTGACTGGAACCTATTTATTGTTGTGACCTGTTAATGGGTGAAAGCCAACATTTCAGCTGGTCCCTCAAGTTCAACCCTCTGTGGAGGACCACTGTGCTTGATTCCACAGGAGGAACTCTGTGTCAAGTTTCTAGCTTTCCTTCACGGGTGGGACTTCTCACTCCAGTTCCTGACAGATGGTCACATCATTTTCTGTCCGAGCCTTATAATCAGCCTGGGCTCAATACCTTTGGGCTTTCCTGGTGGCTCAGTGGTAAAGAACCCACCTGCCAAGGCAGAGATGCTAGTTCGATCCCCTGGAGGAGGAAATGGAAACCCACTCCAGTTATTCTCGTCTGGAGAATTCCATGGACAGACGAGCCTGGCGGGCTACAGTCCATGGGGTCACAAAGAGTCAGACGTGACTTAATGACTAAACAACAAAAACAGTAATAACGCCTTTATCTGGAGAGTGGGAATAAGATGGGTCAGACATGGGTGAAGCTTGGAGGGACCACGTTCCCCTGCTCTTCTCCGAGAGAACACGGGCAGTGGGCATGTGTGTGGGCTCCAGGGCCGGGGTGCCAGGGGAACCCTTCCTTGTGGTTCCAGGCAAGTTGCTTCATCTCGCTGGGCTTTTCTTCCCTGACCTGCAAATGGGGGGTCACAGTGCCTCCGCATGGGATTACTGTGAGCATGAAACTAAACCACAGGAAGAGAGGATCGGGGAGGCTGGCGTCAAGCGAGTGATGGAGAGTGCCCGCTGTCACCACCTGCTGGGGCCAGATGCTTGGGCATCTCTTCTCACCACCTTTACAGCTGCTGCCCAAACTGGCAAGAGTGACCCAGGAATGGATCCCCGAGCTAGCAGAAATTCTCCCTGTGGTGGACATGCTCTAAGAACTAGTATCCTAGAATCCATTTTGCTTAAAACAAGAGGCTCCGGTCCAGAATTGGCCTGGGTCATGGGGAGGGGAGTTCCTGGGGAACGGGGTACATGTGGATGATCACAGCTCTCGTCTGCATCGGAAGAGCCAGCGCCCACACACGATGTCAGAGGGGAGTGCTGAGCAGTTTCCCAGGTAAAGCCATTTGAGCTTCTGAAAAGAAGGATGCTACAATAGGACCAAACCCCGCTCTGCTGCAGCCCCTGGGCTTCAGTCAGCTCCTCCAATGGTCAGCTTTACTCCCTGACTTTCCCTGGGCTGTGCTTTAAAAGGCAGGCACCTCATCTGAGCCTCTCAAGCTTCTGACCCAGGGCTGTCTCAGAATCTGCTGTGCTCTCTGTCAGAATCCCTCCTCTTCCAGGCTTTATTTCCCTGGGAGCCTCAGGGCGAGTACTGCCCATTCCCCACGATTTACCACCACTAGGCCTCTCAAGTAGTTCTGGAATGTTCTCATTAGGGACTTCGATCTCTGCAAAGACTGCACTCTCATCTCCCATAAACAGAGCCTTTGACATAATTTTCTCACCATCTCCTACTATTCAGTTAAGCCCCACAAAGTTTTGTGTTTTTTTTAAACTTCATTGCTATTTCTCCAGTTTTTTTTTTTTTAAAAGATGAACACATGTCAAAGATTTTTATTGACTTAATGACAGAAGCAGGAAGATGTTATAACTGATTCAGGGAGAATTTACACAGCAGATGTAAAGACTATCTGATCCAGTCATCTAGATAGATACAGAGAGACCGATCTATAATGGTGTAGAGCTACAGATAGGTAAGTAGAAGTGCTGTGCCATGTTGCTTCAGTTGTGTCTGACTCTTTGCGACCGCATGGACTGTAGCCCAGCAGGCTCCTCTGTGCATGGGATTCTCCAGGCAAGAATACTGGAGTGGGTTGCCATGCCCTCCTCCAGGGGATCTTCCCGACCCAGGGATCGAACTCGCATCTCTTATATCTCCTGCACAGGCAGCTGAGTCCTTTACTACTAGTGTCACCTGGGAAGCCCAGGGACAGCGGGGAGGTATAAATTAGGGATTTGGGGTTAACAGATACACAAAACTATATAAAAATTAAACAAGGACTTGCTGTATACCACAGGAAACTACATTCAGTTTCTTGTAATAACCTATAATGAAAGCATCTGAAAAATAGTATATATGTATGTCTAACTGAATCAGTTTGCTGTGTACTTGAAACACTGAACATCAACCATCTTTCAATAAAAAAAGGAAGTTACTCTCTTCTATGAATAAAGGCAATAGCCTGGCAGGAGTCTGCAATTCACAGCACAGCCAGCCCTGTAGGCTTGTTTGGGGACCAGCAGAGCACTGGTCCTCCCTCTCCAGTGAATCCATGCCAAGAGCAGAGCACTGAAAACTCCACATACCCACTTTTTGGGGAAGATGAGTTTAGCGAGTTTTAAAGCATAAGCAGGTAAAGGAAACAGGCTGAATGATTCCCAACAAGCCCTTCATCTGAATCCCTGGCATCTACTCAACAGCTTTTCTTTTCCATCCCTGTTTGTGTACAGTGTTGCATAGAGGTTAAGATCACAGACTTCGGAGTAAAAATCTCTGCGTTTGCTCCTAATTCTGTTACTTTCTAGTTTATGCCCTTGGACAGATTATTTACCTCTGTGCCTCAGTTTCTTCCATTGTAAAATGGAAGTAACATAGTGCCCATCTTGTAGTGCTTTTGTTCAGACTGAGTTAATATAAGCCATGTATTGGTACATGTATCATTACCATATATCATTACTCTGTCGCTCGTATCATTACTGCTGTGACTTCCAGACCTGATATTTTCACCTGAACCATTTCATAACTGCCTTCAGATTCCTCCCTCTCCAGTGAATCCATGCCAAGAGCTCCTTTTCCTTTCTTTTCTTTTTATATTTTTTTATTTTGTATCGGGGTATAGTCAATTAACAGACAATGCTGTGATAGTTTCAGATGAACAGGGAAGAGACTCAGCCATACCTATACATATATCCATTCTCCCCCAAACTACCCTCCCATCCAGGCTGTCACGTAATACTGAGCAGAGTTCCCTGTGCTATATAGGAGCTTGCTGGTTATCCATGTCAGATATAGTATGCACATGTCCATCCCCAACTCCCTAACTATCCCCCCGCCACCCCTCCCCCCCACATCCTTCCTCCTGACAACCATAAGCTCATCCTCTAAGTCTGTGAGTCTGTTTCTGTTTGCAAGTTCATTTCTATCACTTCTTTTTAGATCCCACATATAAGGGATGTCACACGATATTTCTCTCTGTGGGATTTATTTCATTCAGTATGACACTCTCTAGGTCCATCCATGTTGCTGCCAATGGCTTATTTCATCCATTTTTATGGCTAATATTCCACTGTATACATGCATCACATCTTCTTTGTCCACTCCTCTGTCGATGGACATTTAGGTTGCTTCCATGTCTTGGCTAAACAGTGCCGCAATGAACACTGGGGTGCATGTATTCTTTCAGATCATGTTTTTCTGTAGATATATGCCCAGGAGTAGGACTGCAGGGTCATATGATAGCCCCAAACTCCTTTCCTAAGACACAATTTATTCTAGCCTCACCCAATTTAAACCATTCACTATCAGCAAAGAATTGATCCTCAGTGATCTTATGAAACAATGGAATCTGAAACGATCACTATAAAAGGGTACTCTAAATTTCTGTACTTAAAACAATTCTGTGACATAATATAAGTGGAGAGTGAGTTGCAAGCAGCATGTCTCCTAAGAGTCTGTTTTTATGAAATAATCTAATGCACTTGGATGTGTCTGTAGGAGCATTGTGAGCAACCAGAGAGATGGGACATCTGCTGGGTGGCAAAATTGGGAGGGATGTTTCTTCTTCCATTTATGACTTTATGCACCACTTCAATTGTCTACATAGTTTGCACTGTCTTAGGAATCAGAAAGAAAACAAGAAAAATCTATTTTTATTGCTCAAAATAAAGCCAGCAACTTCAAGCCATAGAAAAAAGAGATTTGAAGGAAAGAGAAATAAAAAGTTAGCAGAATTTGAATGTGCTGGGTGAGGTGCTGGACAATTTCCCCCTCTTTACTGCACACATTTTCTTGACTGTGTACGAATTGTTTTTTTAATTGGAAAAAGAAACGTATTTAGCCATGGATGAATGGAATATGATCAAACTCCAACTAATGTTTATATAGTAGCCACAACTCAATGTTACCCCATCCAGAAGGGTGATAAGCTGCCGTTTTGAGAAACTCGATCTGCATCAAAGGTCTGTGCCGTTCCTCTAAGTTCTTCCAAAAAAGCCTTTACTACACGAAATAGGGCAAAAAAATGTTTTTGGTTAAGAGACAGGTACATTAAGACCTGGTCATAACAAACCACTGCTTACTGCTGAAAAATTATAATCTGCTTGTACTTTCCTGCATGTGTGTATTTATGTATGTGTGTATATACTTGTGGCATGAGTATATATACATGTGTATGTGTACACATTATGAGTGTGTATATACACATGTATTTATGTGTGTTTATATATGTATGTATGGGTGTGTGTGTGTGTATGTGCTCAGTCACATCCAACTCTTTAGAGCTCCATGGACTATAGCTTGCCAGCCTCCTCTGTCCATCGGATTCTCCAGGCAAGAATACTAGAATGGGTTGCCATGTCCTCATTCAAGAGATCTTCCCGACCCAGGGGTCGAACCTGCGTCTCCTGCACTGGCAGGCGGATTCTTTACCACTGAGCCACCTGGGAAGCCCATGTATGTATGTACTTTTGTGTAAACAAGTCAGTCTTGTGTGTGTATCTGTGTGTACACAGGTACACACACATATATACACACCATAGATACGTGTATATATGTTTGTTTATGTGTATATATGTCTGTCTGTCTGTGTATGCATGTATTTGTGTGTGTGTGTATGACTGCCTTTGCACATCAGAGGCAGGGTAATTAGAGATTTAAAGCAGGTCCCTCATCCCTAAACCATGTTATTTATGCCCTTTTTATCAAGTAATATTATACTTAAAACACCTCTGTGTAGCTTCAAATATTTTAACATTTTCATATTGAACACGATGGATCTGGGTCACAGCCTTGCAGCTGGAACCAGTAAGTGATTAGATGTTACTGCAGCGGCAGAGATGGCGTCTGTCACTACAATCTTTCATCTCTAACCAGTTCTCCCCTTCTGCTAAATATTGATGACATGTTTAAGGCAAACTGGAATCACAATGATCTAAGTAACATTTGCCCTCTGACAGGAGACTCAAAATTAATTTTAATTATTATTGATTGCTGCAAATAACAGCCTTGCTCTCCCCGTGGTTACATCCTGCCAAGGGCGGGTGCTGTACTGGTTTCAAGGTACAAGAGGCAGAGGGGCTGAGGTAACCGAGAGGAGGTGCTGGGCATCCTGCCATCCCTGTCCCCTGCTCCAGCCTGGGGTCTTTGCCACTGCCCATTAGGGGGTGGGGGGCCCAGGTCCAGCCATGCAGGATCTGAGTGAGAAGAAGGAGCTCTGAGCTGAGCGCTGGAGGCTCCGTGCTGAGCTTCACTCCGGCTGCGGGTTTGTGTTGCTCACTTCTTAGTCTTGCCTTGTGCCTGACTTTTTTAAACTGAGAGCCTCTGTCAGGGATGCCTACTCTTTTCAGGCTCCTGGCAGATCCCCTGACTCTAATTTTATTTTGCCTAATTTTCCTAGAATTTACCCTTTTCTTTTCTACACGAGTTTGGTGGGTACGTTTCTGTCTTACTCTCATCTGCTGGATTTTTGATGCTGGATGCTTTGCCAGTGAGTCTTACCCCTTTAAACTCACCTCAAACTCTCTCTCTCCTCCCTTTGCTTGCTTTTACACCTAACCTGGATCGCGACAGTAGTATGTCCCTCAGAAGTGACACGGGGACTGTTGGAGTCGCTCCATTAGCAGGAAGAAGCATGCTGATTTAAGACAAAGTCCTGGGGATGTGCAGCCCTTTGCATGGGCCACAGAGACGGAGACGAGACTGCTGGTAAAGACCTGCGCGGGACAGACCGGGTCTCACTGTCCTCACTGTCCTCTTAGTCACCTCACAAAGCACGGGGACCCCGAGTCCAGATGAAAACTAGACCTCAGAAGAGCCCCTCTTCACGTGAGAGTCGAGGGTCCCCCACTGTCAGGGCTGCACCCCCTTGCCCTCCCCCACCCACGCCAAGCAGCTGTGGGCAACTTCAAGATAGCTTTGGGCTACTCCCCACCTTGGATATCCCTCTCCTCCTTGTACTAGACCCCTAGCCGACACTGCACATGCCCCGCCCCTCCATGACACGTGCTCCTCTGCCCATGTCAGTGCTTTTGTCTCAGTAGTTCTCACTATTAAAGCCCCTCCAGGCTGGGTCCAAGGCCCTCCACGCCCTCCATGCTTCCTCCACAGACAAGCTGACAACCACCAGTCCTTTGCCTGAAGATTCACTACTTTACATCTCTTTTGGGGTTCCAGGCCTGTCCATATAGTTGCCTACTTGAATCCCATCTGAATATGTCAAAGGCAGGACAATATGTGTTTGGATTAAACGCACAAGCTTTCCATGCTACCCCTGAGCTCCAAGTAACTTTCCCTTCCAGGGTTACACATCTTGTAAATGACCCGTACTTCCATCTGTCTATCTGTTCGCTCACCCATTCTCCATCCACCCAAATCAGGAATACAGGAGCTGCTTCTGATTCCATGCCTTCCTGGAAGCTATCTATTTCTTCTATAATATCATGTCATATCATATCATATCCTCATCCTACCATTTATCTACACATCCATCCATTATTCTATCATCTATTCAGTAGAAGTATAGTTGATTTACAATATTATATTACTTTCAGGTATATAAAATAGAGATAGTGAATCAATAATTTTTATAGTTTATACTCCATTTAAGCTTACTATCAAATATCAGCTGTATTCCTTGTGCTGTATGTGACATCCTTGTAGTTTATTTATTTTATACTTAGTAGTTGATACCTCCCAATTCTCTACCCTGTCCTGCACCTCCCTCCTTCCTCGCCCCCACCCCACAGGTTGTTCTGTGTATCTGTGAGTCTGCTGCTCTTTTGTTATATTCGTTTGTTTTATTTTTTAGATTCTACACATAAGTGAAAATATACTGCATTTTCCTTTCTGACTTATTTCACTTAGCCAAATACCCTCTAGGTCCATCCAAGTGGCTGCAAATGGCAGAGTTTCATTCTTTTCTTCTGACTTGCATCTTATTTTCTCAATTGTAATTGTTAGTTACAATTAAGAACTGCTGAGATGTGTTATCATAAAAATAAAAAAATTTTAAATTCGACTCTTTGTGAATTCTCCAGGCCAGAATACTGGAGTGGGTAGCCTTTCCCTTCTCCAAGGGATCTTCCCAACCTAGGGATTGAACCTAGGTCTCCCACATTGCAGGTGGTGGATTCTTTACCAGCTGAGCCACAACAGAAACCCAAGAATACTGGAGTGGCTAACTTATCCCTTCTCCAGCAGATCCTCCCAACCCAGGAATTGAACCGGGGTCTCCTGCACTACAGGCATATTCTTTACCAACTGAGCTATCAGGGAAACCCAATTTAAAAATTAAAAAAGATAAAAAGTAAAATAAAAATAAAAAAAGAGTGGAATGAAAAAAAGAACTGCTGAGAGTATTAGGAAGGCTCTGCTTGTGTGTCTGTATGCATGTGTCTGTGTGTGTGTCAATGGTGGAGGGAGTACTCGTTTATACTTGGAAGGGCTAGCTCAGCAAAAGTGTTGTGTAAATAAGGGAAAAGTTCAACTTACTTAAGAACAACAGCCAATAAACAGTTTTTAAGCACCATTAAAACCATTTTATATGCAAACACTGTTGCAAAACAATGAATGTGATCATTAAAGCACTTTTATATTCTCTGAAAAGCAATAACAAGAATCTCCAGGACCTGTTCCCTGAATCCCCCAATCCTTCATCCTAGTTAGTGTGCTATTCCCAAAGCCTGGGCTCCCTGGAGCAGGCTTCCCAGCCAGGAAAATTGAGTTTTCTCCAATCACAGGATTTCTTAGGGTGAAAAGGAGATGCAATACTCTTCTCTATGCCTTTAAAGAAACAACCAGTATGAGCATATACATTAGGGTGATTTAGGGAAATATTTTTATTCTTCAAGTTCTTCTACAACACTAACAATATCAAAGATTCATTTTTGCTATAATTAAAAACATGTGTGTTAGTTGCTCAGTCGTGTCTGACTCTTTGCGACCCCATGGACTGTAGCCCACAGGCTCCTCTATCCATGGGATTCTCCAGGCAAGAATACTGGAGTGGGTTGCCATTCCTTTCTCCAGGGGATCTTCTGAACTCAGGGATCGAACCCGGGTCTCCTGCATTGCAGGCGGATTCTTTACCGTCTAAGCCACCAGGGAAGACTAATCAAAGACATACAGAGTCTCAAATGAAGCAGTTCCAAATGGTGACTGTCAGAAGGGTGCTCAGCATGGCAGTGGCTTCATCAGACCTACCAGGGAGCTCAGGCTGAACTGCCCACACCCGCAATGAGGGGCTTCCCAGGTGGCTCGGTGGTAAAGAATCTGCCTGGCAATGCAGGAGACGCAGGTTCAACCCTTGGGATGGGAAGATCCCTGGAGGAATAAATGGTAACCCACTCCAGTATTCTGCCTGGAGAATTCCATGGACCAAGGAGCCTGGCGGGATACAGTCAATGGGGTTGCAAAAAGCTGGACACAACTGAGCAGGAGCACAAGCTCCCCAGTGAGACAGTGCTCAGATGTGAGTTCCAGCACCAGACTGGACAAAGTGGGGGGAACCAGGGCGGTTCTGGAATTTAAGCCAGGAATGGTGGTATTTCTGCAACCCATATGCGGTGTCAGACTCCTGGTACGTAGCTGGGGTGGATGAACAGTAGCATCTAAAAATCAGCAAACCCTATTTTGGGAGCCCTAATAATCTTTTGTAGGTGGTCTAAGTGGTTAATGTCTTGGAATGTGCCAGTGTAGATGCTTACAGACAATTATACGAACAACCAGACAGTTCTAGAGGGATTCTTTTAGAAAGCAACAAACAACTAGAGGAAAAGGTAACCATTTGTAACTACAAGGAAATGGCAACCCACTCCAGTATTCTTGCCCAGGAAATCCCATCGACAGAGGAGCCTGGTGGGCTACAGTCCAAGGGGCCACAAAAGAGTTGGAGATGACTTAGTGACTGAACAAGAACAAGAAGAAGGATGAACTTGTAGGACATTATTATGCTGAGTGGAATAAACCAGACACAAAAAGAAAACCCCAGCATGATCTCATCTGTATATGGAATCTAAAAAATGTTGAATCTATAGAATCAGAGAGTAGAAGGGTCATTACCAGGAGCTTGGGAGGTGGGGGAATGGCTCTGATGGGGGTTGCTGCTCAAAGGGGACAGAGTGACAGCCACATAGGATGACTAAATCTAGACAGGAAATGTACAGCATGATGATGAGGGTTACTAATACTGTGCTGAATCCAGAAATTTGTCAAGAGAGTAGATTTCAGGTGCTTTCAACACACATGAAACATGACAACCATGCGAGGAGACGATATCGTACTTCACTGGCGTGACTACAGTCATCATTTTGCTATTCAGAGATGTGTTAGGCATCATAGTGTGGCCTTCCCTGGTGGCTCAGTGGTAAAGAATCCACCTGCAAGGTAGGACCCGCAGGAGACTCAAGTTTGATCCCTAGGTCTGGAAGATCCCCTGGAGAAGGGAATGGCAACCCACTCCAGGATTCTTGCCTGGAGAATTCCATGGATAGAAGAACCTGGTGGGCAACCATCCATGCGATTGAAAAGAGCTGGACACGACTTAGCACATTCACAGCAGCAGCAGACGCTGCTACAGGATCTCAACTGTCCCACCAAGAAACGTTAACTCAGGCAGGTGAAATCTAACTGCATTTACACAAACAAGCAAGCTAATACATGGCTCCCTGGGACTACCTGAACCTTTCAAATTTGTTCTCTTATAAGTAATAAGGCTGGATGGGCTAGGTGCTCTGTATTTCACACTGTTATTGTTTGTTCTTTAACATATCTTTAGAAATAGCATTAATTCTGTGAGTACCCTGTCGGTACTCGTGTGGCTTTGAGCAGTGCAATGCAAGGATGGATGGCTTCAGCCCTGGAAGAGGGAAGCTCATCAATCTACCAGGCCTCTCCACATCGTTATGGAACATTAATGAGGCTGGGCTCGATTTAAGAACCGACTGAGACATTATGGATTGGTGGCATTCCGCTTCATGGGAACTGGGAATTTCTGAGTTATCATCTCAGCTCCGTTGCTAATGAGTGTTGTGATACGGGGATGATCATTTAACTTCTGCATTTCAGTTTCCTGTCCTCAAAATGGGGCTGTTACTGACCTCCTTACCCCAAGTGTCCCAGGATTAATGAGCTTGTGTCTGCTGAGAGTCCCGAGCTCCTGGCATCGAGGCATGCTTCGAATTATTTCTATTCCTTCCCAAGAAACAGCTGGGAATCATCAGATCTGTTTTGTTTACTCCTTCCAGAATGCATTTTCTTAGCATTTGCACATTACCTAGGTTACCCAAACCTTATATCTAAAAGTAAAACTAGGCCCACAGCAAGACACATGGATGTAGCGGGCATATTTAGGTAGCTTTTCTTTTCCTTAAGGCAAAGCATCACACCAGCTTTTCAGGCGAGATGAAGGCAGTAATTGCACTGCAAATTCTCGCCGCATGAGGCCGGTGGTCAATCTTAGCAGATGTGAAAAGAAAGTTACATCACAGCGCAATGATGCTGTCAACACTTACAGGCAATAATATTCCCATATCTGTTCTTCATTCTGTTTTCATCTTTCTTAGCAGAGTCCCATGGTGCAGACTGCCCTTCAAAGAAGCTCTGGAAGAAAGAGAAAAGTGACATGACGAATTACAATTCGGTGCAGTAAACAAACACAGGGATTTTAACGACGGAGGGTGTTCTTAAAAAATGTACGAGGGTCAAGGAAGGAAAAGAATGTTCACAGGAAAGAGATAATGGATTATTAAACTACTTTATATATTAAATATTTAATTTAGTTTTTTTGTTTTCCTTTAGTTAAAATGTTACAAATATGGATGGGGACTGAAGAATAAGCCCTCTATTCATTTGTATGATGTATTAAAAATGGCTGGGTATTTATCTCTATTCTACTTGAATCTTTAATAGAGAAAACTTACTATTTCTTTCAACTTCTTAATTATGTCATCATCCTTCAATGTTCTCCTATGAGATATAAAGATATCATTTTTCTTCCCAATTGCAAACTGAAAGATTTATTTTTGGTTAAAATTGAAAGTAGGTAAGCTAAGACTTCACAACTTCAAGCTTAAAATCCTCTAAGAACTTCTGCCAGAGTTTTCCCTTCATTTTCAATGGAGCTTAGATGTCCATTTATTTAAGGATTTGGCATTATTAAGCCCAGGGTCTTTAATCTTTGGGTTGGTAGTCAGATATACATTTTTCCATTCAAATTATAATGAAAATGTCCTCTGCTATCAGCTGACACGTGAAAAAAAATCTGGGATTTTAGTTTCCACTTTAGTCCACATTCTGTTTCACTTTCATGTAGTCAACGCTGCAAGGAAGTGCTGGGAAGAAGGATGGCAGCAAGCAGCATTTGGTGACATGGATCTGTTGTTTCTCCTGCACCTACTTTTACGTTTCTGGCAGCAACTGGGAAAGAAGGGACGAGCAGGAGGAAGACATGCAGGCAGAGCAGGTGCCTGAAAGCATCGTCCTGACACACCCTGGGGCCAGAGAATGTGCTGCCAGGAACGCACATCCTCAAACACACCCCAGGGCGGCTTCCCAACTTCCCTCTTTAGAACAGAAAGCTCCTTTCTGCTCCCTTAATCTCCATCCCCCCAGAGCACTTGGCCATCTTGGCTATTTACACTAGTAGCCACTATTAAGTGATCAGTCTGGGGTTCAACAGAAACAATTTATGATCCCTTTTCATGGGTCCAGTTGTGCCCAATCAGTTGAATTGCTCCTTAGTACAACTGCGGTGGGGACGCATCTGCTCACAGACCCCAGTGGGAAACAGTTTTTAGTGATGGCTGATTTAGATATGGTGTTAATTTTTGCAGTAAAATTAACTGCAAGGTGACTAGTTATATACATTCTTTTTACGTTTTTTTCCATTATGGTTTATCTCAGAATATTGAATCTATTAATAGTTCCCTGTGTTATATGGTACGACCTGGTCATTTATTCATTCTGTACACAACAGTTTGCATCTGCTAACTCCAAACTCCCAGTTCATCCCTCCCTACTCCCAATCCATTTAGTATAATCCCTAGTTGCATTTGCCTTGCTACAGATAACATTATTTTGTTCTTTTTTAATGACTGAGTAGTATTCCATCATACACACATACACACACACCCCACATTTTCTTTATCCATTCATCTGTTGATGGACATGTAGGCTGTTTCAATGTCTTGGCTACTATAAATATTGCTGCTATGAACATAGGGGGTGAATGTATCTTTTTGAATTATAGTAGTTTTGTCTAGGTATATGCCCAGGATTATAGTAGTTTTGTCTAGGTATATGCCCAGGATTATAGTAGTTTTGTCTAGGTATATGCCCAGGATTATAGTTTTGTCTTGGTATATGCCCAGGATTATAGTAGTTTTGTCTAGGTATATGCCCAGGATTATAGTAGTTTTGTCTTGGTATATGCCCAGGTATATGCTGGTTAATATGGTAGTTCTATTTTTAGTTTTCTGAGGAAGCTCCATACTCTTTTCCAAAGCAGTTGCACCAACTTACATTTTCATCAATATTAAATTGCCCATCTAAAATTAAGGTAAGATATCTTAGTCTTAGTCATTGTTGACACCTCATTATCATAATGGTTTTTACACTGTATTTATCATTTTGAAAAAATCATGGAGGCAGACCAGGATTAGATGACCTACGCACTAAGAGCTGCATTAACAGATTCAGAGATTCAGGAAGAGAAGGGGTGGCAGAGGATGAGATGACTGGATGGCATCACTGACTCAATGCACAGAACTCTGAACAAACTCTGGGAAATGGTGAAGGACAGGAATGCCTGGAGTGCTGCAGTCCACAGGGTGGAAAAGAGGTGGACACGACTTATCAACTGAATAACAGCAAGAGATTCCCAATGTACACTGCTACTGAAGGGTAAGATGCCATGCAATGCAGGGCAAAAACAAGAAAAAACATTTTAAGGGTTATTAATAAATTAAATCAATAATGATACAGTAAAATCACTAGTTAATTCCATCTAGAACAAGACCATTATAGGATAAAGGATTTATTCAGACATGTAACTTCTATTCCTCCATAAAATATGCATTTAAAATAGCTTCAGGGATTTAAAAGTCATCCTCTTTTCCTGAATTGTGTCATTGTTATTCTATGAGTGACAGTTATTTTACCGTTGAGTAATGACTATTATTTGACTTCCCTTATGACATTTTAATTCTATTAATACTTTGAGTCTGTCGCGATGTAATTACCAATTTCATTCCCCTCTGCCTTCTCCACACGTGTGAAACTTTCCAGACTTTGTCTTTTTCATGGGAAGAGGAAGAAGGGACCTGATTCTGGGAAAGACCTGGGTGTCTTCCAGTAGATCCCTGGCTACTAGTTAACTCACCACAGGATAAGAGATAGACAGATAGGAGGGGGGCAACTATGGCACAGGGAGGAGGCACTGGCTCCATGAGTACAAGGAGATGGTCTTGGGCCATGGGAGGCAACGCCACCCTGAGTCACTAGTGCCAGCTCCTTTCCACTCCTGACAGACAGGTGCTCTCCTGTGGAGACGGCGCTCCCATCACAGTTGTGTTTCTTTAGCATTTGTGGTGATCACAGGAATTCCAATAGCCCTTGCTTTTAAAAAAAGTTCTTTAAAACATTTTATTTTATATTGGAGTATAGTGGTGTGCTATAGTCCATGGGTTCACAAAGAGTCAGACACGACTGGGCAACTGAATAACAGCAACAGCATAGCTGATTTAGCAACGTTGTGTTGGTTTCAGGTGTACAGCAAAGTGATTCAGTCATGCATACACATATGTCTATTCCTTTAAAAATTCTTTCCCTCATTTCCCCATTTATCAGAACATTGAGCAGAGTTCCCTGTGCTATATGGTCGGTCCTTGTGGATTATCTATTTTAAATGTAGCAGTATGTACATGTCAGTCCCAAACTCCCAATCTATACCCCACCCCCTTCACCCCTGGTAACCATAAATTCTCATTCTCTAAGTCTGTGAATCTAAAAAAGTTATCTTAATTTGGCTGTTTTCATGTACCTGGTGACCAGGAAACGTAAAAGCAATGAGATGATAACCAATCTCCCTGCACTTGAGCTCTGCATGTTTTTATGAGGGTGGGGCCCATGTTCTCCATCTCCCAGCATTGACCACATGGGTGGGGGTATCAATAAGTGAGCAGGATGAAGAGTCCATTGCCTTGACTAATCTTTGAGAGTGGCAGCCACGGAGGACTGCCTGCCTGGTTTACATTGAGGATAGGAGAAACAGGGAGACTTTACCACAGACCAGCTTATCATGGACCAGCCCGGGCCAGACCTCAGTGCTTCCTGACTCTAAATCCCTGGCTCTTCCGGGCACCCCTCCTGACAAGGACTTTGGAGGGGATATCAGTTAAATCCACACATGGCCAAGGACCGCTTTCCAATCTAGGTCATATCTCCTTGTCTCTAAATCAAGGTTTACAACAAGAGAATATTAGAGATGTTGGATTGCTTCCCCAAAACAGGAAATTTTAACTCCAGGTATAATGTGATTGTCACAGTGAAGGGACAGCAGGAGTGAGACAGCAGAAGTGAGAGTTCTTGCCATGAACCTCCCAGCTTCCTATCCAGGAATAATATGAATAAGTTTAAGTGGCAAGATGTATTTTCTTTAAACAAAAGCAAAACTAAGCAAAACAAAAAGCTGCTTCAAGGAAACGATCAGATGGCTGTTGCCACCCATGGTCTTCTAACTCGTGGATTTGCTGACCGGGTCTAGCTGCTACTGCTGCTGCTAAGTCACTTCAGTCGTGTCCGACTCTGTGCGACCCCACAGACAGCAGCCCACCAGGCTCTCCCGTCCCTGGGATTCTCCAGGCAAGAACACTGGAGTGGGGTGCCATTGGCTTCTCCGCCGGGTCTAGCATATTCTGGTGCAGTTTTGCTTCCAATTACACAGCCAATCTCCCCCGGAATTCACTCATGATGAAAACCATGTGTTCTTGTCTTTGGCTTGTAACATCAGTAATATAGCTAATGGGGAAGTCAGAGAGGAAAAAAAGACTTTCTAGATTGATAACTTGGCTTTGTTTCTTTTTGTTATGGAGATTATCATTGTAAAAATTTCTAAGATGGACCCAGTTGTTAATGTCACGGCTTTCCATTAGTGTACATTTTCAAAATAGTTGAGAAAATATTTACCTTAGACTGGATTCCCTCTTATTCCTGTAGTAGGATGAAAGACAACTGTTTAAATTTCTGCTTAGAACATAAAACTTTGTCTATAGCTCTAGAGCCACTTGGCATTCAGAGAAGCTGTGACCTGAAGATGGGTCTTTGACAGAGTGAGTCCCTGGCTGCCTTCCTGGCTTGGGAAGTCTAAGCAAAATAGTAACCAGGGCAGAAATGCAGGTCATCAGGGACATGAAACACAGTTTCCTGTCTGGCCCCCAGAGAGGCCCAGCACAGATCTGAGACTCCAGAGGCAGACGTGGCTCTTCCTCTAGGCTTTGTCTTCCTGAGGCACCGAGCCTTCTCTGACTACTCTGACATACCCCCTTTTCTTTTTTTTTTTTTGCAGACCATGAGTGGGACAGATAGCTGTTAATAAACCCACTAGTGAAATGCGCCCAAGGAAAATTAAGTAATTTTGCTACACAATCATTCTACTATGCCCTATTTCACAGCCCTTTTGGCTTCTAAATATCTTTCAACAAACGAAGCAAATCAGCACACATTTTAGAAGATTTTCTGCTGGGCATTTTTCTTGGGGGTAAGAACAAAAGGTTCTTTGGCCATTTCTTTTATCTGCAAGGAGGTCAAAAGTTGTATGTGTTCCAATAAAGCTACATCAATTGAATCACTGAATGCTTTCAGAAGAATCCTACTTGGAACCAGTCTTCCTGAGAAGGAAGAAATCACATCGTTTATGAGGCTCTAGAGAAGAGCTGCTCCTCTTACATTTACTGGAAGGAAAGCCAACCAGGTTTTGAATCCTGCAATGGCTGAGAAAGAGAGAGCTTGGGTTCTTGAAGAAACTCGAGGATTCCTGAGCACAGGGATTTTGGGGGCGATACTCAGCTTGCCCACCCTAAAGTTTACATTTAAGTACAACCTTCAAATCCTCCTTAATCTCTCCAGTCTTTGCTTGACTAAAGTTATGAGCAGGTTGTGGTTAAAATCCAATTTAACCAAAGCACAGGAGCATCTTTAAAAAAGAGGCCCAGTGAAACACAGCGAAGGCAATGCGAGAACATCGTTAGCTGCTGATGAGGCCCTGTCCTCGGAGCAGCCGCATAAAGACCAGCTTGGGAGACACCTCGACAGTCCAGGTCCCAGGGTGCTTTTCACAGCAGGGCTTTTTAAATACAATATGCGCAGTTAGGCAATATTTAATGTTCAGGGCCTATTTTTAATATGCAGATACAATTCAATGCACCAACTATGGACTTTTTATTATTTAAAAAAACACTTTATGTTATTTTGGGGATTTAAGTTAATGGCCTTGCTATACCGTCTGTTAGAATTTTCATAAATAGACTTAGGCTCTGACTCTACTTAAAATGTAATTAAAGTGTTTCCTCTGACTACCTTAGCTCATATATACTGAGAAGAGGCAGCAAACCGGGGAACACTCTGAAAGAGTAATAAGTCTCAGAAACAATAAAAATGAAGGCAGGCAAGCTCCAGTGAATACCAATGACTCCACATGAAGATGCCACACAGTCCCCGGGCACAGAGCGGAAGGACAAGGGACGTCTCTCACAGCCGTTTGTGTCTGAACGGCAAACACGTTTTTGCAATTCAGTAACTTCCTCCCCACTTCTCATCCCACTGTCACTTTCTGCAGGATATAATGGTACATTTCAGTTGCCCACCTCAAGAGAACGTGACTCCAAAATGCTGCAGTCTGTTAAAAATGCCAGATACAAAAAAAAAGGAGGAAAAAAACCCCTATTGAACAGAAAAGCTGCCTGGAAGAATAGGATGCAGGTCAGGGTTGTACATAATGCAAGGAATGTTCTCAGGCAGTGTGGAATCGAGTTGTGTTTTTTTTTTTTTCCTTTGAAGCTTCTGAAATTGAATTTTTCCTCCCTTTCTCATATGAACAAAACTGGGCACATAAAATGACTAAGATCATCACGCTCAGAGAAGGAAGATGCACTCACTGGTGTTGCCATGTCTCTGAACTTTCTTTGTTTTCTGTCCATACTACTTTTTGGGTTCTTCCAAGTGTTGTATTTTATTTGGTCCATATAAACTATTTATTGTTATTGCATTAAAGCAACTGAAGATGCAACCATAGTTGTGGACAGGCCGCAGAGTGGAGTGCTGATGGGAAGGTGGCCAGGGAGCTCGGGGCCAGAGACAGCAGTGGCCACCAGTCACTGTCATCATCAATGTCCTGGATGGAGGCAGCCAAAGGGACTGTGTGAGGCTCAAGAGAGGTGAGGACTGGGAGGAACCAGAATCTTGACTCATGTGCTGTTGTTGTTCTTGTTCACTCACTAAGTCATGTCTGACTCTTTGCAACCCCATGGACTGCAGCATGCCAGGCTCCTCTGTCCTCCACTATCTCCTGAATGCATGCATGCTTAGTTGCTCAGTTGTGTCTGACTCCCTGCCACCCCATGGACTGTAGCCTGTCAGGCTCCTCTGTCCATGGGATTCTCCAGGCAAGAATACTGGAGTGGGTTGCCATCATTATCTCCTGGAGTTTGGTCAAATTCATGTCCACTGAGTTGGTGATGCTATGTACCCATCTCATCCTCTACTATCCCCTTCTCCTGCCCTCAATCTTTCCCAGCATCAAGGTCTTTTCCAATAAGTCAGCTCTTTGTATCAGGTGGCCGAAGTATTGGAGTTTCAGCTTTAGCATCAGTCCTTCCAGTGAATATTCAGGCTTGATTTCCTTTAGGATTAACTAGTTTGATCTCCTTGCAGTCCGAGGGACTGTCAAGAATTTTCTCTGGCGCGATTCAAAAGCATGGATTTTTCAGGCACTCAGCCTTCTTTATGATCCAACTCTCATATCCGTACATGATGTATGGAAAAACTATAGCTTTGACTATATGGACCTTTGTTGGCAAAGTGATGTCTCTGCTTTTTAATATGCTGTCTAGTTCATGTACTGTTATTTCTAAACAAATTGAAATCTAAATGTCAAAATTCTGATATCTTTAAAAAAGTTGCTAATTAATCTCAGGCCTTCAAATGGCCATGTTTTCTTGAAGTTTAATTCAACTCCATTTTTGAAGAATTTTTCTATTTTGCGAGGTTCAGTGGGTGATGACCTTCTCAATGGTTGCTTTATGGCCTTCCTGCTCTCTAACATCTCTATTTCATGTGAAAATGGAATTGACGTTTGCAGCCTAAAAAAGTTATGTGATGTTTCAGTGCCCAGAAACACTACCCCTGACATTTGACTGAGTTTAAGAATGTTTTTTATTCTGTTGGATATTGCTCTGAATGAGTGACTTTTTACAGCAATGTCATATATGAATAATATATGTTTACGGGATCTTTGAAGCTCTACCAGGTGAGTCTTTTTATTTCAACTGTACCAAGAAGGGAATTTAGGATCAAAAGGTGTGAAGTGGCTTGTCTGAGATCAGGCAGTGGAGAAGGTGAGACCGAGAGCTGTTGGCTCTGAACTCTGTCCCTCACCCTTGGCCACTGAGCTGGCCACACTGCACCGTGCGTGTAGCTTTCTGAAGCCATCCGGCCAAGGGTCATAAGCCATGAGGCATTCTGTTTCCCACTTTTTGTGGAATAAGCTTGTTGGACAAGGGGATGACGGAGCATGAAATGGCTGGATGGTATCACCGACTCAATGGACAAGAGTTAAGCAAATTCCAGGAGATAGTGAAGGACAGGGAAGCCTGGCGTGCTACAGCCCATGCAGTCACAAAGAGTCAGACACGGCTCAGCAATGGAGCAAGCTTGTTGGATGACACACAACTCTGTTGCTGTCTGCACACTGGTTTTCCGGGCATGGGAAGCCAGGTGCACCCTGGAGGAACCTGCAATCTACCTGCCTTTCAGTCAGCGTGCCCAATTTCAAAACCCTCTTTCTTTCCACCTTGAGAATCACTGAAGTACTAAGTTCCTGCTAATGATATGACATATCCCTCAAGTGAACTGAAGCAGGAAAAAAATCTGAAAACCACTGATCAAGTGGGCAGAGAGGGAAAAATACTCTTCAGTTGAGTGATGGAGAAAAAGAGGTAAAAACAGTCACTTTGAAGCCTGGGTTGTTGCTAAACATTCCACAGGCATGGCCAATGTCCTTCAGAATTATAGAAACTGAGGCATAGTAAGATGGCTTTAAAAAGGGGCTATTTTGTAAAAATGCATTATAGACTGAAATATGAGACTGGAAACCATAACACTCCTAGAAGAAAACTTAGGCAGAACTTTCTTTGACATAAATCGTAGCAACATTTATTTGGATCTTTCTCCTAAAGCAAAGGAAATAGAAACAAAAACAAATGGGACCTAATTAAACTTAAAAGCTTGTGCACAGCAAAGGAAACCATCAACAAAATGAAATGACAACATACAGAATGGGAGAAAGTATTTGCAAATGATGTGACTGATAAGGGTTAATATGCAAATATATAAACAGTGCATATAACTCAGCATACAAAAAACAAACAACCTGATTAAAAAATGGGCAGAAAATCTGAATAGACATTTTCCAAAGAAGACATACAGAAGGCCAACAGGCACATGAAAAGATGCTCAACATTGTTAGTCATCAGATAAATGCAAATTAAAACTACAATGAGATATCGCCTCACACCTGTCAGAATGGGCATCATCAAAAAGAACAGAAATATCAAACATAGAGGTTGTGGAGCACTTAAATTCTTACCAACAGTGTGCACTTGTACACTGTTAGTGGGAATGTAAGTTGGTGCAGTCACTGTGGAAACAGGATGGAAGTTTTTTTCTCAAAAAAACTAAAAACAGAACTACCGTATGACCCAGCAATTCCACTCCTGGGTATGTATAAAAAAAATGAAAATCTAATTTGAAACAATATGTGCACCCCAGTGTTCATACTTTGCCAACAAAGGTCTGTCTAGTCAAGGCTATGGTTTTTCCAGTATTCAGAAAACGAAGATCATGGCATCTGGTCCCATCACTTCATGGGAAATAGATGGGGAAACAGTGTCAGACTTTATTTTTTGGGGCTCCAGGATCACCGCAGATGGTGACTGCAGCCATGAAATTAAAAGACGCTTACTCCTTGGAAGAAAAGTTATGACCAACCTAGATAGTATATTCAAAAGGAGAGACATTACTTTGCCGACTAAGGTCCATCTAGTCAAGGCTATGGTTTTTCCTGTGGTCATGTATGGATGTGAGAGTTGGACTGCGAAGAAGGCTGAGTGCCGAAGAATTGATGCTTTTGAACTGTGGTGTTGGAGAAGACTCTTGAGAGTCCCTTGGACTGCAAGGAGATCCAACCAGTCCATTCTGAAGGAGATCAACCCTGGGATTTCTTTGGAAGGAATGATGCTAAAGCTGAAACTCCAGTACTTTGGCCACCTCATGCAAAGAGTTGACTCATTGGAAAAAATTCTGATGCTGGGAGGGATTGGGGGCAGGAGGAGAAGGGGATGACCGAGGATGAGATGGCTGGATGGCATCACGGACTCGATGGACAGGAGTCTGAGTGAACTCCGGGAGTTGCTGATGGACAGGGAGGCCTGGTGTACTGCGATTCATGGGGTAGCAAAGAGTCGGACACGACTGAGTGACTGAACTGAACTGATGTATGGATGTGAGAGTTGGACTGTGAAGAAGGCTGAGCACTGAAGAATTGATGCTTTTGAACTGTGGTGTTGGAGAAGACTCTTGAGAGTCCCTTGGAATGCAAGGAGATCCAACCAGTCCATTCTGAAGGAGATCAGCCCTGGGATTTCTTTGGAAGGAATGATGCTAAAGCTAAAATTCCAGTACTTTGGCCACCTCATGTGAAGAGTTGACTCATTGGAAAAGACTCTGATGCTGGGAGGGATTGGGGGCAGGAGGAGAAGGGGACAACTGAGGATGAGATGGCTGGATGGCATCACGGACTTGATGGACGTGAGTCTGAGTGAACTCCGGGAGTTGCTGATGGACAGGGAGGCCTGGCGTGCTGCGATTCATGGGGTCGCAAAGAGTCAGACACGACTGAGTGACTGAACTGAACTAAACTGAACGTCCATAGCCTCATTATTTACAGTAGGCAAGACATGTAAAAACCTCTGTCCTTCTACAGATGAACGGACAAAGAAGATGTGATATGTATTACAATGGGACACTGCTCAGACGTAAAAAAAGAAGATAAAATTTTGCCATTTGAAATAACATGGGTAGACTTGGAGGGGATTATGTTGAGTGAAATGAGTCAATCAGAGAAAGACAAATACTGTATGATATTATTTACATGTGGAAAAACCAAACCAGTGAATACAGCAAAAGAGAAACAGACTCACAGATATAGTGGTTAAAGTGGGGAGAAGGAAAAGAGGACAAGATGAGGTAGAGGATTAAGAGGTACAGACTACTACGTATAAAATAAATAAGTTACAAGGATGTATTGTTTAACACAGGGAATATAATCAACATTTTATAATAAATATAAATGGAATATAACCTTTGAAAGCTGTGAGTCACTATGTTTACACCTGAAACTTACATAATATTGTATATCAGATGTACCTTAATAATAAAATATATATATATATGGGGGCTATTTTGATATATTTGGGGTTTTAGCTGAGTACTAACTCTAAGAGGCAGAGTGTAGCTGTTCAGGGATATTCATTCTCTTCCTGGCATTCATTCCTCTTCCTTTGTTCCTTGGAAGAAGCTTAGTGACAAGATTCCTGGTGCTCAGCAGGGCCCAGTGATCCCTCCCATCTGGGCAGCCTTCTAAGGCCTGGACACTCCTGTCCCACACGTGAGTGAGATGGAGCAGGCCTCTATGGTCCTTCCCCACCGTGTCCTCCACCTGCATTTTGTGTGTGTGTAGAAAAACTTTAGCCAAAGAATAAGTTTAATCAGAGAAGTGGGAAGATGCAGGAACAAAGGAAAGCAATTCAACAAGACTCGACAACAGTAGTTTAGTCACTAAGCAAAGGCAAAGACCTTTAGTTCCTTCTCAGGGTGATAGATAATATTTTCAGCTGTATCCTGTGAGCTGTCTAATAATACTGAAACCCCACCAGGTGGAAGAAGTTAATCATGATGACCAGACTGTAACCATGACATAAGCTGCCACCGTCCTGAGAACTAGCCTCAGGAAATGGGAACAAACAGACCTTGGAACTGAATACTAACTGTACATAAAACAATCAAGATGATGTAGGTCAGACCATTGATGACCAATTTCAAGATGACAGTCAGAGCTGACTGTGCTGTTTCTGCAAGGAGCCCTTCCCCCCATCTATAAAAGCTCTAGCCCACTGGTGGTCAGTGGGGGAGGGTTGGTCTTTGGACAGGAGTCCATCCTCTCTCAGGTTGCTGGCTTCCGAAAGAAAGCCAACTTTTCTTTTCACCAACCTGGCCTCTTTACTGGCTTTCAAGGGGAAAGCAGCCAGACCCCACTTTCAGCCACATGAGGATGCTGTCACCCACTGATGCTGCAGAGGCAGCTCAGAGTCTCAGGGAATCTCTGGTCCCGTGGCACTGGTCCCTGAAGGGGGCTCTCAAGGGCCATCACGAGGAGGCCATCCCTCTGAAGGTCCAAGGCTGCATTTGCAGACTCATTCTCCTCGATGGTCCTGACGGGGCCTCTGCTGCCTCTTGTGCCCCTGCGCCCCTGGGGGGCAGGGCAGGGCTGCACGGAGGGATTTAGAGCACTGCTCATCGTCACTACAAAGAACTTGGTCAGAATCTCATTTTCTGATTTCGGCACTGCCTATTTCTGATCATGGTGGACATCATGAGATCAAGCAGTTTTGCAAAGGTTCTGGAACTTGGACCTGGCCTGTCCTCATTGTATTATCCTGGTGCATGGGGTGTCAAAATTGTGATGCCAACGACCGGCTCGTCACAGCTCACACCAAAAAGTGAACTGCTCTGCTTTCCAGGTAGGGGAGAGTGCCTGAAGCAGTTGCCTTGCAGACTCTCTAAGTCACTGTGGGTTTGAGTCTTCCTCGGAGATTGCTACCATCTCTCAGAGAGAGAGCGGCTTTCATTTCCCCTCCGATGCAGATACTGCCAGGGTCTGAGATGATAATACCACTCAAGGACTAATTTCCTCCACCTCTGTACCTGCCTTGGAAGAGTGATTTGTCAGTAAGCCTGTGCTAATGGTGCCCACATCTTCAGAGACGAGCAAGCATCCCTTCTGGAAAAAAAGGAATCACTGAAACGTCTAGAGAATAAATGGATGCTTCTGCAGAAAGTGAGCTGCTCCTTTCCTTCCAAGACGAGCCAGAAAATCTGACTTCCATGCACCTCTGGCCTGCATCTCTGCAGTAGCGTCCTACCTGGTCACTCCACTGCCTTCTGGTTTATGCCCTTCTCCTGGGTGAGCTTTCACAAAAGCATGTGAGTACCTGCCTCTGTCCTATTTGAAAACCTAAGAAGTCTCCCTGCTGAACAGGGTGGTGTTAAGGACTCAAAGCTCCACATGTGCAATGCACCAGGAAACAGGAAGTCCTCAGTCAGCGCTAGCAGTTACTATTCTTGTTCTAACATCAGAGCTCCAAACTTCGATGACAATCAATCCTTACTGACTTTGCAGCCATTTTTTGGTACTGTCTCCCTGATAATATCCTTTCTGTTCTTCTCCATCTGTCTTCCCTCCACGGGTTCTGTATAGCATTTAGAAGTGGGGTGATTATTGTTTCATCTTTCCCGTCTGTTAACAAACATCTTTTCCAAGGTGTTTCTTGGAGGGCTGTGAATTTTAAACTGTCTTCACCTCACGAATCACAGCATAGAAGCTCCATCAAATGTGATGGAAAATCTAAGGATACTTTTTTAGACATGACAGGCTTAAGAATGAACAAGTGTAGCAGAAAAGGGAATTTTAATGAGAGGTTTCTGACTCTCTTTTTGACATCTATTCATTTACAAAACCTATCAGCACCATTCCTAGGCTCTTCCTGCAGAACCTGAGACACGGAGATTCATGGTAAAAATTTAGAAGGGATGATTATTTTAGAAACTTGGAAATCAAGGCAGTGGAGAATAATTACATCTCAATGTATTCTGTCAGAAAGTCCAAATTCTTTTAGAAGCAAATATTTTTAGTGAAAATTATAATCTATTTTGAAATTGGAGTCATAGCTGCTTTCCTTTACTGACTGATGTTTGGGCAAGTGTTGCTTCTTATTGAGAGTTGGGTGTGGAGGGTCCTTACAAAACTAAAAATAGAGTTACTACGGAACTCAGCGATTCCATTCCTGGGCATATGTCCGGAGAAAGCCATAATTTGAAAGGATGCATGTACCCCAGTGTTCATTGCAGTTATTATTTAGTAGCCAGTGGTGCTACTGTATTAGTATTATGCAGTAGCCAGGACACAGAAGCAACCTAAATGTCCATCAACAGTGGAATGGATAAAGAAGATATGATCTACACACACACACACACACACACACACACACACACACACGCAGGAATATTAATTACTCAGTCATAAAAAGGAATGAAA
Source organism: Oryx dammah (assembly GCF_014754425.2). Lineage (NCBI taxonomy): Eukaryota > Metazoa > Chordata > Mammalia > Artiodactyla > Bovidae > Oryx > Oryx dammah. The sequence goes on from NW_024070206.1 coordinate 20,883,907, forward strand.
TGAGATGTGGATGGACCAAGAGATTGTCATACAGAGTGAAGTAAGTCAGAAAGAGAAAAACAAATATTGTAATATTGTATAATATGGCTTATATGTGGAATCTAGAAAAATGGTACAGATGACCGTATTTGCAAAGCAGAAAGAGAGTCACAAATGTAGAGAACAAACTCACGGTTACCCAGGGCTGAAGAGTGTGGGAGGAACTGGGAGACTGGAATTAACATGCACACACTGTTGATACTATGCATGAACTAGGTAACTAACGAGAACCTACTGCACAGCACAGGGAACCTTACTCAATGCTCCATGGTGACCTAAATGGGAAGGAAAACCAAAAACGAGGGGGCATACATTTACAAAGAAATGATTCACTGTGCTGTACAGCAGAAACTAACACAACATTATAAAACCACTATACTCCAACAAAAATTAATAATAAAAAAAATAAAGTTGGTGACACCATCATCCTAGACATTTGGAGACTTCTTGTGATGAAAGACTTGGCTCTGAGCCTTAGACTCTGGGTGTGAGGGGGAGAAGGGGAAAGATTAGAAATGGAGTGAAAACAGCGAGCCCGCACCAGGCAGGGTGGGAGTCTTGGCGGAATTTTCCATGTGCTGACCACCCCTCCAGAGAAAAGGGATTCTGAAAGAACTAACTCATCTTGAAGCAGATCAAACATCACTGGCTATGACCACCTTACCATCGACCTTGGGGTGGGATGCTTCATTCATTTGAATGTGCTCCCTACAGACTGTTATCTATCTTCTGAAGATGCTCTGGGTTTGGGGAGCTGCAGGGAGGTGGAGGGGAAGATGAAACAAGGATCCCGAAGGTTTGTGAGGATGACCCAGCAGCCAGCATCGTTCCATAAACTGGTTCTGTCTTGGTCCATGTGTCTCCCCTTCACCATCTCCCTTGTCTCCTCACTTCTCTCTAATTTATTTAGTTAAAGAAGCATATATTTAAATATGGGCTTTCCTGGAGGCTCAGTGGTAAAGAATCCGCCTGCAATGCAGGAGACCCGGGTTCAATCCCTGGACTGGGAAGATCCCCTGAAGGAGGGCATGGCAACCCACTCCAGTATTCTTGCTTGGAGAATCCCATGGACAGAGATCTGGCGAGCTACAGTCCATAGGGTTGCAAACAGTTGGACACGACTCAGCGACTAACACATTTTTCATATTTAAATATGTTTATTTGGAAATGAGGTTTTGTATCATTTCAGTAAACGGAAAGTCAAAACATACACCATGGATAACAGAAAAAAGAAAGACAATGAAACCACAACAGGGCTATTGGTCTTGCCTGGCAGTGTTCTGGGTCACGTTCTGAGCCTGAGGTCTCTGCTTCCTCAGCTGACAGAGACGCACTAGCCCCAATCTAGGTCACAGAGGAACTGAAGGAGTGAAAGAACCAGCTGGACAGGCAACCACTTCCTCACCCTGTGTCTCAGCCTGTTCATTCGTCGTGAGTGGACCTCCCCAAAGCCAGCAGGCACATCACCTGTCCTTTGCATCTCACATCGTGGCCGGGGCGCAGGGATCTCTGAATTCACCCTCAATCTTGGCTCCCTACACAGGGTGCAGGAGAAGATAAGGGCTTGGGATCCAGGACTCAAAGGGTGGTGTTGAAACCCCAGGTCTGATGAATTCCTGAGCACGAGGTCACAGGCCAGTTCCTGAGCTTGCTTTTTAATTTATCCAATTGGAATACTCTAATAATTTAAATTACTTAACAGAATTGCTTTCAGTATTCAGACCAATGGATATCAGTGACAAGAGCACAAAGGATCCTTTACACATTAAGTGCCAGCCATATAACAGTGGAGCCTAGTGGGCTACAGTCCCTGGGGTCTCCAAGAGTTGGCCACAGAACAGCAGCTGAGCATGCATGCACACGCACACACAACTGTCACACCATCAGTATAATGCATGTCACGTACAGGGAATTAGAGCATGAAGGTCTGTCTCTTTCTTGACCAGGTGCCCCACACAATGGAGCTGAGCCTCTCCGCATCCTGGCAGGTAGGCGGTGTTCTGTGTTAGTGAACGAACAGGTGACACTTATAAATCAGAAGACTCCTACATTACAGGGGTATATGAATTTAATATTTTTGAAGCTTGGTTCTTAAAATTTTTTCTTAAATTATATGCTTTTATTTAGATTTAAATAAATCACTATCATGATTAAATAAGAGAGTGCTACTGACCCAGGGAACTATGTTCAACATCCTGTGATAAATCATGATGAAAGAATATGAAAAGGATTATGTATGTATATGGATCACTTTGCTATACACCAAAGCTAACACAACATTCTAAATCAACTAGACTTCAATTATAAAACAAAGGGAGTACTACTGAAGAGGCACTGCCTACATGGAGGGCATTGTACTTAGCATTTTAAAAACTCCATCAGTGTTTTACAGCGTAATTTTTTTTTTTTTTAGGATCATAATCTGCTGAAAGGACAAGAATTAGTTTAAGTTAACCAAGGTCAGATGCTAAAAGGAAGTAGCCAAAAGTGTATTTGGAATCTGCTGATGCTTTAGGAAATGACGAGTTGGCCCTAATTCAAGGAACCAGATATTAGATTAAAGCCTTGGGGGCACATAGTTCCATTTTTTATTTAGAACTACAAGGTTTGGGATTAAACTAAAAATGGGATGCTTTATGCTATCAGAAGTAATGCCTCCAAACATTTTAGAGAAAGCAAGAGAGTTGAAAGTAAAGTAAATGCAAGGGTCAATTTTGAAATTCAGAGAGCAAAGATCCAATGCCCTCAGAGGACCTATATTACCATCTCCATCACAAGACAGAACTAACTTTCACATAACAGGCAGATACTGGTGTTGCAGCCAAGAAGATTTCTGAAAGGGAAGTTGAATTTTTGCCAAAAAGAAGTGTAGTAAGGAAAAAGAACTTTGGTTAAAAATACTTTGATTACATAACAATTCTTTTAGTGAAATCATAAGAAACTCTCAATATTAATTAAGAGCAACAGATAACAGATGACATTATTGTTATATTAATTAAGTTCTAACTATTCTTTTAGGTGCTTTACCTATAATGTCTCATAGACATTATTATTATTTTAAGTCTTTATTGAATTTGTTACAGTATTACTTCTGTTTTATGTGTTGGTTTTTTTTTTTAGAGACACATGTACCCCAATGTTCATCGCAGCACTGTTTATAATAGCCAGGACATGGAAACAACCTAGATGTCCATCAGCAGATGAATGGATAAGAAAGCTGTGGTACATATACACAATGGAGTATTACTCAGCCATTAAAAAGAATACATTTGAATCAGTTCTGATGAGATGGATGAAACTAGAGCTGATTATACAGAGTGAAGTAAGCCAGAAAGAAAAACACCAATACAGTATACTAACACATATATATGGAATTTAGAAAGATGGCAATGATGACCCTGTATGCAGGACAGCAAAAAAAACACAGATGTGTATAGCGGACTTTTGGACTCAGAGGGAGAGGGAGAGGGTGTGATGATTTGGGAGAATGGCATTGAAACATGTATAATATCATGTAAGAATCGAATTGCCAGTCTATGTCTGATGCAGGATATGGCACGCTTGGGTCTGATACGCGGGGATGACCCAGAGAGATGTTGTGGGGAGCGGGGTGGGAGGGGGGTTCATGTTTGGGAACGCATGTACACCTGTGGTGGATTCATGTCAATCTATGCCAAAACCAATACAGAATTGTAAAGTAAAAATTAAAAAAAAAATTATTAAAAAAAAATGTGTTGGTTTTTGGCTGTGAGGCACGTGGTATCTTAGCTCCCTGACCAGGTATTGAACTTGCACCTTCTGCACTGGAAGGCAAAGTCTTAATCAGTGGACCCCCAGAAACGTCCTTAATATCTCATAGATATTATTATTCATAACATTAATGCTTTACTATTATGCATAATAACACATATGTTATTTATCTAAAACATCTCATAGATGTCTCCTCCTTATAGATATGACTCCTTCATTCCTTTTCTTCTTATAGTTTAACTTACTCAAGGAAGAGATTTTGGTATATTCATGAAAGTCAACCTGATTATTACCATCACCAGTGAGTTCAGGAATAATTATGTTAGTAATCAATAACTTTGAATTTTAAAATCTACCGAGAAATAACTTTTCACGGGGAGCCTAGAAACAGCTCAGAGAGGCCCTGTGTACCCTTTAATTTTCCCAGGGGCTACCAATGGTTACCACATAACCTCAGTGCAATATTAAAACCAGGAAACACAAGCTGGACCAATGTAGGTGCCAGTTGATGGAAGAAGTTTAAGTTTTGATTTCTCTAGAATGAATGCCCAGAATGGGACTGCTGGGTTGTATGGTAAATGTGTGTTTAATTTTTAAAGACACTGTCAAACTATTGTCGGGCGAGGCTGTCCCATTTTACATTCTCTGGCAATTTACGACTGAATTCTAAACAGCATTTGGTATTGTCCCTATTTTTTATTTCAGCTGTGTAATCTGTGCGTAGTGATGTCTCTTCGGTGATCTAATTTGCATTCTGTTAATGGCTGTTCATGGTATCTTTTCATGTGTTTATTTGCCCTCCATTATCCTCTCTGGTGAAGTGTCTTCTATTTTCTAGTTGGATTATTTGCTTTTTTACTGTTGAGTCTCAGAGACCTTCCTACTTTCTCAGATACAAGTCCCTTGTCAAATATGTGGGTTGCAAATACTTTTTCTCAGACTAGAGCTTGTCTCTTTATCCTCTTCACATCATCTTCTAGAGCAAACATTTTTAATTTTAATGAAGTCCATTCTCTTGATTGTATTTCTTTTATGGACTGTGCTTTTGATGTGACGTCTAAAAACTGTTCACCAAACCTCAGGTCCCCCCCAAACAAAATTACTTTTATTAGATTGAAAACATCACAGAGGTTTGTAATGTCCGATAATTCAGTTACTAAAAGGAACAGTAATGAGTGTTGAAAAGTTGACATTGCAGAGTTGGCGTCAGCACGTAAGCTGGGAGGCGTTTGTGAGGGCGTATGTGGACCCCACAAAGCTCTCCAGGGCGACTCAGGTGCCTCCCTTCTCTGCTTCTTTCTCTGCCCCTGAATGAACTGGGAGGCAGCCCCCTTTCCCAGGATTACTGTCTGTGACCTGCATCCTTTCTGGGGAAAGGAGGATGCTGCAGATAAGGCTGAGGGAAAAGAAGATGTTGACCCTCAGTCCCTGGCTCAGTCGAGCTCCCTAAACAAGGGAGAGCGGCTGCATCCTGTCCGCTCGGTCCCCTGGGGGCACCAGCCACACAGGAAGCGTCTGCAGCACAAGGGGTTGTGACCATGGCACTGGAGGGAGCATCTTCTGTCCTCCCAGGGAGCATCATGCTCAGCTGCCATGGGGTCAGGGAGGCAACCCCTGCAACACGCACCCTACTGTAGGCTCAGGAGGAGAGAGCAAGGAGAACCCGGCTTCTAAAGGAAGACAGTGGATGGAAGGAAACCTTTGTGGACCTGCCAGGGCATGCAAGAGCCCAGGGAAAGGCCGAGAAAGCAACAAGGAAGCTTAGAAGTAAAACGGAGAGGAAAGGCCGTCAACGGGCTTACCATGGCTGTCGCCCCACTCCTCGGCAGGGGCTTGATCTGCAGTGACACAGGCTGGGCAACTCTGGCAGCCAGAATTAAGTAAGAACTATACTGGGCTGCTGAAGAGGCAGCAGTCATCTGCAGAGTCCTGGCTGTTAATCAAGGGTCTTCCTGCTTTCTCCAGCTCTGTGAGCTATGAGGGCCCCCAAGCTACAAAGGCTTATACATAAGTGACCTTCATATTTCATATTCCTGGCAGTAGATGGTGACTTCAACAGATGTCATTACTGCACGTCATCCTTTCAAAATGTTCACATTTAGATCAGCTTTGACAGATGAGAACATTTTCCAGGATATATGATCTTGGAAGAGGAGATTTTATAACCTTCCTAAAGAGTCTGTCTATTCAGACATGCTTCCAAAGCAGCAGTTACAAAAATGCTTTGGACAAGCAATAAATGGACATGTATAGGCCTAGACATGATCTTACTAAGAGAAGTAAGCCAGAGAAAGACAAAAATTGCATGATATCACTTATATCTGGAATCTAAAATATGACACAAGTGAAATTATTTACAAAACAGTGAGTGACTCAGACATAGAAAACAAACTTATGGTTGCCAAAGGGGACAACAGAGGAGGCAGGGAGGGATAAATTACAAGTTTGTGACTAAGGTACACACATTACTATATATATAATAGATAACCCACAAGGACCTACTGTACAGCACAGGAAACTCTACTCAGCATCTTGTAATAACCCATAATGGAAAAAAATCTGAAATATATACATATATATGTATATATATTAGTCGCTCAGTCACGTCTGACTCTTTGTGACCCCATGGACTATAGCCCACCAGGCTCCTCTGTCCATAGAATTCTCTAGGAAAGAATACTGGAGTGGGTAGCCATTCCCTTCTCCAGGGGGTCTTCCTGACTCAAGGATCAAATCTGAGTCTCCTGCATTGCAGGCAGATTCTTTACTGCCTGAGCCACCACGGAAGCTACATAAATATACATATATATCTGAAACACAACATTGTAAGGCAACTATACATCAATAAAAAAAAGAGAAATAAATGGTGCTATCTACAGAAGTACGTCTCTGGGTGGAAAACCACAGAAAGAAAGAGTGATCATTTCAATCCATAGGAGAGTTTGGGGCTATCCAGGACATGCAGACTCCAGCATCACTGGGAACCCACTTCTGGCTTTCGGGCCCACCATGTCTGAGGGTTACATGCAGAGTTCACAAGGATGCTATGTCCCATGGCTCCTTTCTTATTTCTAGCAGCTATGATTTTGCACGTACTCAAGAACTTCAAATGAATTTATAAGCAATTACCTTTCCACTGAAATGTATAATGTGATCAGGTCTTTCATTTATTTATTTTTTCATTTGCCTCTGCTCTCACCGACTCCTGCAACAATCCCTCAATCAGAAGTGAAGGTGGAAGCTTAATGACTTTATGTATAATTTAGTTTTCTGCAATGGGCCCCTCACTTACTGTTCTACAGAAGCTTAGGAGAGCATGGCACCTTATCAAACTTTCAAGGACACTGAAGACATGTATTTCAGCTTTGCCTTTTTGTCCTGTGACTTCTTTCACTTGAACTGTGTACTCAAGTTAAATTAGCTGCTTTAAAATGTTATAATGTTGAGCCCAGGAGATAGCAGATGTTTTTGATTTTTTTGCATTGCACCCCAAATAGGAGACTAATGAGTCTCAATCCTAAAGGAAATCACCCCTGAATATTCATTGGAAGGACTGATGCTGAAGCTGAAGCTCGAATGACTTTGGCCACCTGATGTGAAGAGCTGACTCACTGGGAATGACCCTTATGCTGGGAAAGATTGAGGGCAGGAGGAGAAGAGGGTGACAGAGGATGAGATGGTTAGATGGCATCACCAACTCAATGGACACAAGTTTGAGCAAACTCTGGGAGATAGTGAAGGACAGGGAAGCCTGACATGCTGCAGTTCATGGAGTCACAGGGAGCGGGACATGACTGAGCAAATGAACAACCAAACAGCAACTTTGGGAAGCTCTGTTATATAAATATTATCTTACAAAGACTCCAGCCTTTTCTATTCATTAGGTCCATCAGAGATTTATTTAGATGGTTTCTTGGCTTGGATAGGAGGTATGCATTGAGATGCAGATACAGGATGTTGGCCAAAAAAGAGCTCAAGAATGAATGTGTACTGCCTATCAGAATGTCATGACGCAATATTTACACATCAAGAAACCAAATCTTATGTGCAGACATGCTCATGGTTTTCCATAGCTTTTCCCCTGTCCCACTTTTCTGCCTACACATGTGAAGTTATAGGCGCACAAAATATGTTGTCTTTTCCATTTAAATCACTGTTACCTGAAGGCTCTAAAAATACTGAGCTAGAGGCAGAAACTATTTTAAAAGCTGTAGCACTTCTGGCTGCCCACCTAAGAGTGATCCCACAGACCACTGCCCGGCTCATCACGCCACAAGAACTTTAAACACACAAAGCACACACACCCACATCCACGTGAAACAGCATGCTTTTTAAAAATCCTGGTCACTTTGAGCTTTGCCTTTAGTCTTGAGGATTTGTCTTACATTCTGAAAGTTGTAAAGTTGGAAGACTGATTTTTGAAATGTTTATTTTTACATACTGAACACTGACAAATAATTTCAATGTCTCTTTTCCACTGTTGCTTTACTTGATCACACCTGTTGCACTTGTCAGGAAAAAGTATTACAATGTTTAAGGGTATGACACCCCTTGGATGGCCAGCGCCAAAGGACAAATTTCCTGGGTCTCTTTAAGCCTCCTTCCTCTGACTCCTCGAGTGTTAACTGGACCAAATCTACACTTTCATCTCACTCTTAAGATTTTCAAATCAATGGAAACTCATAAACATGGTATGAATAAAGCAAGGTCAGTTCACAAGGTGAAAGTTCTTACGTCAACATCACATAGTCATGCAGTCAGTAAACTTAATTTCCAACCTCTCTACCATTTCTTTGTTGTTGTTGCTGTTCCTTCACTAAGTCCTGTCTGACCCTTTGTGACCCCATGGACTGCAGCACACACCAGTCTTCTCTGTCCTTCATTATCTCCCAGAGTTCACTCAAACTTATGTCCACTGAGTTGGTGATGCCATCCAACCATCTCATCCTCTGTTGCCCCCTTCTCCTGCCTTCAGTCTTTCCCAGCATCAGAGTCTTTCCCAATGAGTCAGCTCTTCACGTCAGGTGGCCAAAGTATTGGAGCCTCCGCCATCCATCCTTCCAATTAATATTCAGGGTTGATTGCCTTTAGGATTGACTGGTTTGATCTCCTTGCTGTCCAAGGGACTCTCAAAAGTCTTCTCCAACACCACAGTTCGAAAGCATCATTTCTTTATGCTTTAGGAAATGCTGACCTGCCATTTGTCCCAATTAGCAGCAAGTTATCAAGCTTTCTGGGTACCTGACATATATAGGCTCCCTGTCCCAACTGTCTGATTTCTACCTCTTCATATCTTAAGGGTTAAAGCATGGTGGGGAGGGAGATTCTGACCCTGACTGTACCTAAAAGGTACAGCTGTCTGGGTTCAAATCCAGCTCCCCACGTGAACTTTGTGACGTGCAAAAGACGGACCTCTCTAAGCCTCAGTTTCCTCTTGTCCAGAGTGGGAGGATGTGGTGAGCTTTAAATGAGATAATATGTGGAAGGGCTTAGACCAGGGCGGCCCATGGCTGATGCCCAACCAATGTCAGCTGCTATTACAATAAAAAGGTTGATTACTCTAACTACCACCATGACAATGCCCACTACCTGCTTCTCATGATTTTCAAAACCATAAAATTATAATGATTGGTTGTCAAACTTGGGCACCATTGGCCTGTGTTGACACACCAAAAGAAAGTCCTAAGAATCGAATTGCCAGTCTATGTCCGATGCAGGATACGGAACGCTTGGGGCTGGTACACGGGGATGACCCAGAGAGATGTTGTGGGGAGGGGAGTGGGAGGGGGGGTTCATGTTTGGGAACGCATGTACACCCGCGGTGGATTCATGTCAATGTATGGCAAAACCAATACAGAATTGTAAAGTAAAAAAAAAAAAAAAGAATAACAATTGATGAAGAAATGTATGAAAAAAAAAAAAAAAAAGAAAGTCCTGTAAAGAGTTCCTTGTCCCTGCCAACCAGCCTGCCTCCTAGGGGCTAAGCCCAGTGCCGAACAGTGCACAGACCACACCACAGAGCCAATGGCCTCGTCCCTGGAAAACTACAGTCGAGGGTCACAGTCATGAGACAGACAGCAGAGGGCAAAAGTGATGTACAAAGAGACACTGAGTCATGTAGCATGGCCTTTCACGTGCTGTTAAGGTCTGGAGAAATCAGGGAGCACTTGGTGGGTGGTGGGGCAGGGAGGCTTCAGGGAGACGGGACTGGACTCCGAGCGCAGGCGAGTGACACCAGCAACACAGATAGAGGTGTGGGAATGAGGGAGGAGGAGATGGTCTGATCGAGTGAGAGATTTTATCATAGAGAGAAGGCTACAGGGAGAGCTGAGCTGAAGCTTGCTGGTGGCGGCCCAACCACCCAGAGGTTTAGGGGTTTCCCAGCAGAGGGAAGTGAGTGCTATTTCAACATGACTTAGGAAGGCCAAGCGTGATGGTAGTCAAGTAACTGATTCCATCAGAAATGGTGGCTCAAAGCTCTGGCAGTGACCCAAGAATGTAGGGGCCCAGTTCCAGGTCACAGCAGAAAGATCTGCTTGCATATTATGGCTAACATGGATGCACACACAGAATACTGTTCCCACAACAGTCCTGTGGGGAGACACACATCCTTTCTTCTAAAGAAGGGGCTGGAGGCTTTGAGAGGCACCCTGTAAGGGGCACCCATCACAGAGGGCATCCTCTGTCAGCAACACACACAGGACACCTGGGAATTTTTCTTTAAAAAAAAAATGGGTGTCTTCACTACTATATTTAAAATAGATAACCAACAAGGGCCTATCATTGTACAGCACAGGGAACTCTGCTCAATATTCTGTAATAACTTAAATGCGAAAAGAAATTGAAAAAGAATAGATGCTTGTATATTTATAACTGAGTCATTTTGCTGCACACCTGAACCGACACAACATTGTTAATCAACTATAGTCTGATATGATAAAAATTAAAAAAGGGTGTGTCTTGTACTTAGTAACCAGCACAGCAAAGGTGACTGAGAGAGTGAGACGACACAGGCCAGAACAGACGTAACATGGGCCTCACTTAAGTGTCCTGAGATGTTCAGATTTCTTGCCCTCATTTATGTCTCACCTGAATGGCCAGCAATTCCTTTACTCACCTGCTATTCTCTTTGCTTTCCTGCAAAGGTCTAAACACAAGAGAGTCTCTGGGAGGCATTAAAGTCTTTCCTTTTTCTTTATTAGCCTCCTCATAAATCCAATGGACATATCTGAAAGAAGATGCTGTAATTTTTACTGTCAATTTAATCACAATGTTAAAGTCTAGTCCTAATTTTTAAAAAATATTTATTGGCTGATTTGGCTGTGCAGTTCTTAGTTGCAGCACGTAGGATCTTTAGCTGAGGCATGTGAACTCTTGGCGACGGCATGTGGGATCTAGTTCCCTGACCAGTGATCCAAGCTGGGCCCCCTGCATAGGGAGTGGAGAGTCTTAGCCATTGGACCACCAGGGGAGTCCCAAGTCCTAATTTTTGAAGCATCATTTCCCCACAGAACATACCACTGAAGGCTGCAGAAGAAACACATTTTTCACAACGATTTTGGACTGAAGGAGAATCACACATGTCCTACAAATTATGGGAGACCCTGCTAGTGGTCCTTCAACATGTGATGGTGGAATAGTGTCTGGTGTCAATCAAAATCCCAATGAGCTCTGCCTTGATGCTGATGCTGCAGGAATGGTTTCCTAAGGACAGAGAACTCCAACTCTTACCCATCCTTGCTCAACATTTTCTAACTTTGCCCAGAAGGGTGCTCAGGCACTTATGGTGGCGCCCTGGCTCTCCCTGAAGGTTCTGAATGTCTACAAATACTTCTGAAGGTCCTTGTAGGCAAAAGGGTTACTAGGTCTAATTACAGAACAAATGCTCAGACGGATGTCATTCTCAAAAATGGCCTTCTAAGAGTAATGCCATCCCAGTTCAAGCACTGATTAAATTATCTGACATAAGTGCTAGTTCACAGGAATTGTGACAACCACTATTCAGACAATTTTGGGGAGAGTCGCATGGGAAAAGCTTTGGAAAGGCAATTATAAAGGATCACTTACTTATTTTATGGGAACACTGATGTCAAATATTGGCCTTTTTTAAAAATAAGGAAAGCATTAAAGTTACCTGACCAAGGCAGTAATCATGACTAGGACTCAAACTCATAAATTAAAAATTTTATTTAGTGTGAAAGAGATCAAATGCCATGTTATGCAACCCACCCTATGCCCTTTAAAACTGTTAAGGGGTCAGTAGTGTTAATGAGATCTGTGCCAAGTCATAAAAAAACAGCTGGACAAGAAAATTGGACATCTAGAGCCTAAGCAAAGCATAAACCACTAAAGTCTATATGAAAGATTTACTCCCCACCAACCAGGCATGGAGTAGCAAGACAATGAGCGATGCCAACCAGCTCCACCCACTGGCTCCGCCCACCGGCTCCAGTTCCATCCACCAGCTCAAACAACCACCTCTATCCACCAGTGCCATCCGTCAGCACCGAAATATGCTCCAGTCAGTGGGCACCCCAGTGATGCTCAGAATTAGCTAAGGGCAGGGGAAAATAGGCAAACTCCAGGGGGTTACTGAGCAAAGTACTTTTCTGTCAGTTTTAAATTGCTTATCCAACTCCATTTTCTCCTCCTTCCTGCTCACCAGTTATAGGACAGGCTGGATTATTTCTAAATGCAGGCAGCCTTGACCTACACATATAACTTATAAAAAGACCAAGCCTAGACCAGCTGTTACCAACATACCTGCTGATCCCTTCAACCTCTGACAATTAATTAGATATTTTCAGATATTTACTCTTGCTTAAAAATTAGAGCTTTTACAACCTAAATGTTCATCAACAGATGAATGGATAAAGAAGATGTGGTCTATACATATATACAATGGGATACTGCTCAGCCATAAAAGAAAGAAAGAAACTATGCCATTTGCAGCTACATGGGTGGACCTAGAGATTAGCCTACTAAGCCACGTCAGAAAGAGAAAGAGAAATGCCATATGCGATCACTGCTATGTGAGATCTAAAATATGGCATAAATGAACTTATCTACAAAACAGACTCAGACATAAAGAACATGTGGTTGCCAAGGGGGAGAGGAGATGGGAGAGGAGGAGAGTGGGAGGTTGAGGTTAGCAGATACAAACTATTATATACAAGATGGATAAACAAGGTCCTACTGTATAGCACAGGGAACTCTTATTTAATATCCTATGATAAACCATAACGGAAAAGAATATTAAAAAAATATGTGTGTGTATATATATATCTATATATATATCTGAGTCAGTTTGCTGTATAGCAGAAATTAATACAACATTGTAAATCAACTATACTTCAACAAAATCAATTAAAAAAAGAAGAAAACACCAAAAATGTTTAGAGCTTTTATACACAGTGTGAAGACCCAGAAGCGGAAGGAAGAGAGGAAGGAACGAAGCTGCGGTGGGAGACAAGTGGGCTTGGCTGAGGTCCAGGCTGAGGGCAGAGACGAGAGAGAGGAAGACAGATGAGTCCAAGAAAGCAGGGAACAAGAGGTGACAGGGCACAGGGAGTGGAACATATAACCCCAGTTTTCAAGATCACCATGATTCCAAGGAACATCAGAGCTAACATGAACGACGAAGACTAGGGAGATCCCTGTACTAAAGGGGAATTCGAAAGGGAAGCTCAGCCCATCGACATGTCCGTCCTTTGTGGAAAGGCACTGAACAGAAATAGGGGTCTGCAGTCAGAGAAGAGAGACGCAAGTGCTACAGCAGAAAGCATCCTGGGTAACAGGAAGATGGTGACTGAGCGTGATGACCACCATCAGGAACCAACAGCAAAGAGGGTGGGGTCCTGTGGTACAGGAAGCATGGCCATCGTGGTCATGAGCCTGCACCCCTGCAGCTGCTGGAACTACGTGATGACCAGGTTGAAAATATGGTTTCAGGATCAAAAAAGATATGTGGTCATGCTGCTGCTGCTGCTGCTAAGTTGCTTCAGTTGTGTCCGACTCTGTGCGACCCCACAGACAGCGGCCCACCAGGCTCCCCTGAGCCTGGGATTCTCCAGGCAACCCACTGGAGTGGGTTGCCATTTCCTTCTCCAATGCATGAAAGTGAAAAGTGAAAGTTAAGTTGCTCAGTAGTGTCTGACTCTTAGTAACCCCATGGACTGCAGCCTACCAGGCTCCTCCATCCATGAGATTTTCCAGGCAAGAGTACTGGAGTGGGTTGCGATGTGGTCATGGGTAGATGCCTAATTACTCCTGGAGGAGAAAACAAAAAGATGGTCTGCAGGATACACACAGATCTATTCATCTTTTTAATCCTAGAGTCTACCTTTGAGAGTCCTTGGCAGACATCTGCTGAATTCATGAATGAGCAAATTAAAGAAATGCTACTTTGTAGGTGCTACAAATCCCAGGAAATCTTGGTTTTCACGGATTCTCCTTATCATGAGATATTTAGAGGGGAAAAAAGATATCTGAGAGGAGAAGGTTAAACAATTAATTCTAGATTTTAAAATACACAAGCTAACATTTCTATAGTGACTAGTAAAAGAAAAAAGTGTGTAATTTCCAAAATAGTAGGTGGAAAAATATGAGACAAAAATTCAACTAATTAAAAGTAGGCAGGAAAAAGTGGGGAAGAAGCATAAAAAGATGGAACAAGCATAACTCACAAAATAACAAGACAGAAATGAATTCAAATAAATAACTGCAACAAATTAAAAATGTACCAAGTGGCAAATTAGTAGATTTTAAAGGTAAAAGCTGTAAGACTTTTAAAAGTAAAAATTGAAATAATAAAATCCAGCTACATGCTATTTTTGCAAAGGGTTGCAAAGAGTCAGATACAACTTACTGACTGAAAAACAACAACAAAACGCTATTTGTAACAGACACAATTAATTCTAAAGAGATTAATTGTGAGATTGAAAATATATATCCAGGAAAATACTAATTAGAAAGTAACTGGCATAGTTATATTGAAATTAGACAAAATAAATGAACAATAATGATATTACTGCCTAATGAGGAAATGGTCAATTCACTTGGGGGAGATAATTCTAAACTTATATTTACCTAATAACTTAGATTCAAAATATATGGCTTCTTTTACCCTCTTTCTATTGACTACACCAAAGTCTTTGACTGTGTGGATCACAACAAATTGTGGAAAATTCTTCAAGAGATGGGAATACCAGACCACCTTACCTGCCTCCTGAGAAATCTGTATGCAGGTTAGAAAGCAGCAGTTAGAACTGGACATGGAACAACAGACTGGTTCAAAATTAGGAAAGGAGTACGTCAAGGCTGTATATTGTCACCCTACTTATTTAACTTCTATGCAGAGTACATCATGTGAAATGCTGGGCTGGAGGAAGCACAAGCTGGAATCAAGACTGCTGGGAGAAATACCAATAACCTCAGATATGCAGATGATACCACCCTTATGGCAGAAAGCAAAGAGGAACTAAAGAGTATCATGATGAAAGTGAAAGGGGAGAGTGAAAAACCTGGCTTAAAACTCAACATTCAAAAAACTAAGATCACAGCATCTGGTCCCATCACTTCAAGGCAAATAGATGGGGAAACAATGGAAACAGTGACAGACTTTATTTTTTTGGGCTCCAAAATCACTGCAGTTGGTGACTGCAGCCATGAAATTAAAAGACACTTGCTCCTTGGAAGAAAAGCTCCTAGATAGCATATTAAAAAGTAGAGACACTACTTTGCTGCAAAGGTCTGTCTAGTCAAGGCTATGGTTTTTCCAGTTGTCATGTATGGATGCGAGAATTGGACCATAAAGAAAGCTGAGTGCCAAAGAACTGATGCTTTTGAACTGTGGTGTTGGAGAAGACTCTTGAGAGTCCCCTGGACTGCAAAGAGATCAAACCAGTCAATTGTAAAGGAAATCAGTCCTGAGTATTCATTGGAAGGATGGATGCTGAAGCTGAAGCTCCAATACTTTGGCCACCTGATGTGAAGAAATGACTCACTGGAAAAGACCCTGATGCTGGGAAAGATTGAAGGCAGGAGGAGAAGGGGACAACAGAGGATGAGATGGTTGGATGGCATCACCAGCTAGATGAACATGAGTTTGAGCAAGCTCTGGAAGTTGGTGATGGACAGGGAAGCCTGGTGTGCTGTAATCCATGGGGTCACAAAGAGTCAGACACGATTGACTGACTGAACTGAACTGAACCTCTTTCAGTAACAGATTAAACAGACAAAAAGCTAGCAAGTATACAGAAAATTTGAATAGCAAATTTTTTAAAAAGTTGATCTGAAGAATATAGAGAACTTGGCACTTAAGATGGTTGTTAAGAATACATAAAATATTTTAATAAATTGACTACAAGGAAGTTTAATGTCCACAGATTCCTCTAAATAATGTCCAAAAATCCCAATGAATCTTCTTTAATCATCATACATTTAAGTTAGAAATCATTAATAAAAAGACAAACCAAAAATCTCGCATGCCCTGAGCACTAAAGCACACACATTCAAGCACTCATATGCTCTAAATAATGCATGGGTCAAAGAAGTAATTGTGATAAAAATTTAAAAATACTTAATGATAATGATATTTGACTGTTACATAGAGGGCAAATTAATAGTTTTAACTAAATGCTTCTCATGGAAAAGACTGAAAATCAATGTATTCAGCGTCCTGTTTGAAAATAAGAACAGCATAAACTCAAAAAAAAAAGTAGAAGGAAATGAGTAAAGATCAGGAAAGCAGAAATTTAAAAAATGCAATATGAAAGATCAATAAGGCAGAGGTTATTTCTTTGAAAAAACTAATAAAACCAACAAAATGCTGGCAAGTAAAGTTAAGAAAGAAGAAAGAGAAAAGGCATAAATAAACACTATTAATGATGATAAAGGAAAAAAAGGAACACAAGTACAGATAAGTTAACAATAAGAAAATATAAACAAACGTGTACCCCTGAGTAAAAGAATTAGACAAAATCCACAATTCTTATGAAAGATAGTTACTATAAAATTAACTTAAGAAAAACTACAAATCCAGAATAGTATTATAACTATTGAAAAAATTAGTAACTGAAAATTTTACCAGGAGGAAAATGCCAGACCTAGCCAGTCTTGTAGTTGAGTTCTAAAGATAATCTGAAACTTACATGAACTCTTTGAAGAGAATACAAAGAATACAGAATGCTACCTAATTTATTTAAAAAGCAGATACATTGCTCATTCTTAACATGAGAAAATAGAAATATAAGAAGGATCATTAAGAGACTAGTCACTCACGGACATAGACGCAAAAATCATTAATGAACAGCTTTCAGCAATATTTAAAACATACCATGACTAAGTAAGGCTATCCTAAGAAAGAAAGGTTGGTTCAATATTAGAATGCTGATTATATTAATTAACCTGCCACACTAACATATTAAAAAAGAGGAATAAAATAATCATTTCGTATAACAATAAATGCTAAAAAAGCATTCTATCAAATTCAATATTTATCCAATGGAGTAAACAGTTTTAATAAATCACAAATGGAAGGGAATAGCCTCAAACTAATTATAACTAGTTGTTAATCATTAAAAGCCTTTTCTCTGAAAATTAGGACCAAGACAAGAATGCCAGCCTAAGTTTCATTCAATGTTGTGTTGGAGATTCTAGTCAGCTTTATAAATAAGAAAAAAATAAATAAAATGTATAAGGACGAAGAATAAAGAAAAGTGTCAGTAATGAAAGTTGACCTGGTTTCTCCATGAAAAACTCCAGAGTAATCTACAGAGAAATGATTGAAATCAACATTGATGAGAAATGTTTCTGGACAAAGGAGCAATATACTAAGGTGTGTGTGTGTGCTTGTGTATGTACATATTATACACACATATACTTACATACCCATATCTCTATATATTTATACACATACTATTATCTACTTGCAATCAAAAAACAAAACTACCAAAACAAAAAAGGACACATAAATAAAAGATGTATGAGATTTTATGAAGAACATTTTGAAACTCTGCTGAAAAATATAAAAGAAGACCCGAATACATCAAGACATAAACCATATTGAGAGATGAAGATCCAATATTGCCAAGAAGTCAGTTTCCTCAAGCTTTTATACGTGCAGTTCCAAACAACATTACACAGAGTTTTTCAGGAAGCTGACTGTATAAAACGTCCACATTTTTCATGGACAAGGTGACTCTAAAATGATGGAACACAAGGCTTAAGGATAACCAATCCATTCTTGAGAATAACAAGGCAGCCACAGAAGAGGTTGTACAAGTTAGTAGTAGCTATTAACAATCAAGTAAAAAAATAGAGGCACAGTGTATGAACAGTTAACAAAAGAACATTTTCACCTGATTGGTGGACATATAAGACATGTCCACCTTCAAATGGAACAATAATGAAATATTCTTTTTCCACCTATCAAACTGGCAAAGATGATTTAAAAAAAGGAAAAGACTAAAACCTATTTGAGAGCTGGTGTGTTTGAGGTTAGCATTCTCATGGAGACTGTTTACGAGTGTGAATTGGTTCAGTGTTTCTGGAAACCAGGTTTTCAATATGCATAAAGAATCATAAGCATTTTACATACTTTGAACCATTAATTCCACCTCTTGAAGTCTATCTGTAAAAAATAGTGGAGGTAAATCCAAAGAATTATCCATAGCAGTGATCACAGCAAAGACAAGATATGACACTATTTATATAAAGATTCTAGTGCATTAACATATTGGATGGAAACCTACTGAAACTGAGAGTAAGTTTATGGGTGGGTTTTATTGTCTTTTTCTCTTTACACTTTTCTTAAAATTTCCAAATTTCTTTCAAAAATTATGTGTTGTTTTTAGAGGAAAACAATGATAAAACTGGGACTCAGAAACCTATAAAAGCATATTTTGTTACTCTGCCTCCTTACAAGTGTTTTTCATCATTAAAATAGAGAAAAAATAAAAGAAAGCATTCTCTTTAGGCAGATAAATTATGTTAATTGGATTTATAGTATATTCTCTTCATGTTTCAAGAAGTAAGCTTAAAATACACTTAGTAATCAGCCAAGTAAAATATTTTAGCCATAAAATTGGCAAGGAACACAAATGCATAATTACCTAAAGAGCATAAATACAATACATATAAAAACATATGCTGTACATTTTAATTAACACTGAATGCATTATAATTATTCAGTATCTCTTGTATAATTTCCCTGAAGTAAACAGATAAAAGGTTTTTCGCATGCCCCTAAAGGGCAACAATAGAAGATAAAGGGAGTGAAGAGGTGCTGAAAAATTTTCTAAGATGCTGAATAATAGGTGAAGACCATCGTGGACATAAAACTTCTGTTCAGAAGATGCAACAGAAGAAGTTAGAAAAGTCAGCAGGTTCTGTTTTCAGAGGCAGAACAGGTCAAAAAAGCTACAGCCTCTGATTCAATATTATTTTCGTCTGAATAATAAATGTAACAATAAAGCAGAGTCAGACACGACTGAGCGACTGAACTGAACTGAACTGAATGTGGATTTACATGACATAAAGTGTGAAATAAATGAATTTCAAACATCTAATTCATACATTTCTTTATTACTCAGGGGACAGTGGGAGTCAGAGGTGGAATGGAACTCTGATCATAGACATTTTACAGGCATGGTGAGAACCTGACACAGAAATGTCTGACATCACTACCGCATCCTCTCCATCCGGCATTCCCAGGGTTTTGGAGATGGGGTGGGGGTTAGCAGTGGGAGTAGGAGATGGGGATGAGAGAGGGGGAAAAGCAAGGAAGGGCACACCAGGATAGAAATGCCCTCATTTAGAAATGCTGAATAAACTCAAAACTGGAGAGAGGGGTCCAGAGAAGTGCCCGTGGGTCCCAGGCGATGGCCCTCTACACACCAGTGACAGCTGGTCAGGACTGCCCACTGGAGGCCATCCCATCCATGGAGATGGAGATACATCAACCAGAAACATCCCATTCATGGAGGTACATCTACCAAGCTGGGAGTCCAGCATCACCAAGGCAACAGCTCAACTAATGCTACAGAGACTCTAGTGACCACGTGGTCTACAGAGACTCTAGAGAACACGTGGTCTTCAGAACCAACCCAGCTGCTTCAGTGAAGATGATTCATTCAAGGGCCCAGGTCAGGGTCTTCCAGGGACTCTTCAGTGACATGCAAGGTTGAAGACGTGGGACCCAGTTTCCTCATTGCCAATCCACTGTCCTTTGTATTTCCCAGAACTACTTTGAAAAAAAGTAATTTCCTTTTCAACTCGTTATTTTTCGCAGCATTTAGTCAAAGATGAGAGGTGTCATCTTGGTTTTGAGCAGTCAGAGATCCAGTTCACAAGGTGGTCACTGCTGTATTGTATAACCTCATTGGAAAAAGAGTCCACCATGTCCAGAACCTCTTCAGAGAGGATCTCTGAGAAAACCATGCACAGCTCGCGTCTACACTTCCTCTTCTCCCTCCCTCTCCTGGGCTGGTTGGCGGTCATGCAACAATCCAGGGAGGCAGGGTATGGGATCCAAGCCTCTGAGCTTACACCTGGTCCTGGTGGGTCTCTGACGAGCCAGGTGGCTGATATTGTGCAGGATAATTTCTGTGCATTTCATTACAAGGAAAAGCTAGAGCAGGAGAGGAGCGATGTCAGAGTGACCGTGCTCTCGGAGTGGAGACACTGAGAGAGGTTAACAGGCAGCATCTGCTGATGTGGAGATTCTGAAACGAACCAGAGCTGGCGCTGTCAGCAGGGCCCCCGGGGCTGGTTGGATGCTCTGCCAAAGGACAGAGCACTTCAAAGCACAAAGAACTGCTCAGAGGAGGACAACGCTCCTGCCATGAAATCACAAGTCGAATCAATAAAACACAAGGTTGCCTTCTGTAGGGCTGAATTTCCTGGTGTTGCAGGAGGAAGTTGGCGGTGCAGGGGAAACAGCAGGGAGCCAACAGAGTCTGGGGGAAATCCCCCCACTCCAGGGCAGGATGATCTTGGGCAAGAGACTTAATTCTGAGTCACTCCCTCATCTCTAAAATGGGTGTGATAATGACTTAATAGCATTGTGATTAGAAAGATACATCTTTCTCCCTGTTTACCTGTGTGTGTGTCTTTGTAGAGTGAGTTCACATAAGGGATTAGACCAAGGTAGGCACCATCAACATCTTCATTGACATTCTAGGAACCACGGGAAACTTCATGAAAAGTCCACGCCTGGAAGCCTTCATAAGCCCATGGTAACACAAATCGCCTTTCTGAACTCTGAATCTGTGATATATACAGTCTATGATATACACAGTCTATGATAATACAGTTTCTCTCTTGCAATAGTAATGTTTTGAAATGTACTGAAGTCACTAGATAATTCTACATTATTTCTATCAAGGACCAAAAAAGCATGAAAGCATATAGGGAATAAAAATACTCCCACTTTTAAAACATGTGGTTGGCATACAGTGAGTAAAACCATCAGATGGAACCATGCCATTCATCTTCCCATTTTTAAGCCATCAGTATTGATAAGGTTCAAGTCATCCAGCAGAGTTTTTTTCTGGTTGAATGTTGCTAACCCGCTTGATTCTATGTCATGATGTGTACCATTCTGAGCATATATTTTTAATAGTTCCATCCATCTTTAATTTCATTTTCCCTTCTAGGAGTGTATGTGATGAAATACACAGAAATCAATTCAATAAATGTAAAGGAACATATTTATCAGTTTAGTTCAGTTGCTCAGCTGCGTCCGACGCCAGGCTTCTCTGTCCATCACCAACTCCCGAAGTTTACTCAAACTCATGTGCATTGAGTTGGTGATGCCATCCAACCATCTCATCCTCTGTTGTCCCCTTCTCCTCCCGCCTCCAATCTTTCCCAGCATCAGGGTCTTTTCCAATAAGTCATTTCTTCGAAGCAGGTGGCCAAAGTATTGGAGTTTCAGCTTCAGCATCAGTCCTTCCAATGAAAACTCAGGACTGATTTCCTTTAGGATGGACTGGTTTGATCTCTTTGCAGTCCAAGGGACTCTCAAGAGTCTTATCCAATACCACAGTTCAAAAGCATCAATTCTTCAGCACTCAGCTTTCTTTATAGTCCAACTGTAACATCCATACATGACTACTGGAAAAACCATAGCTTTGACCAGACGTACCTTTGTCGGTAATGTCTCTGCTTTTTAATATGCTGTCTAGGTTGGTCATAGCTTTTCTTCCAAGGAGCAAGCATCTTTTAATTTCATGGCTGCAATCACCATCTGCATGATTTTGGAGACCCCCAAAATAGCCTCTCACTGTTTCCATCAGTGTTTCTCAAATATCTATTGGATAATCAATTAATATATAGCTTTCCCTATTTTGTTAATACACTGCCCACTGTATTATCAATGCCCACTATGTTATTCAAATGCCAAGCTATGAGACCCTGGACAGACTGGTGTCTCTGACTGGGAGGTCGGGGAAAATGTCAGGAGGAGGTACCATCTGCACTGGGTCTGAAGGGGTTTGGCAGGTGGAGAGGGAGCTGGGAGTCCCTCCAGGCAGAAACCAAGATGTGAAGTGTGGCTCAGAGAGAGCGAGGTGCTGAGGGGGTGAGAGCGCCAGGCATTCAGAGGAGCTGACCCTGAGGTGCACAGCAGGCAGCGGCTGCAGGCAGTTAGAGAGGAGCCCAGAGCATGGGCCGGGGCCACAGCTGTGAACTGAGCACCTCTGCTAAGGAGGTGCCCATTTTTGTACAGAATCCAGAGCAGGTGTTTTAGTCTCACATGGGATAACATCTGTGTTTCCCAAAGAAAACTCACTGCAGAGTGGAGGGTGGATATGAACACGGAGATCAAATGTCAAGAGATGAGTTGTTGTTCAGTCGCTCAGTCATGTCTGACTCTTTGTGACCCCAGAGGTTGCAGCATTTCAGGCTTCCCTGTCCTTCACTGTCTTCTGAAGTTGCTCAAACTCATGTCCATTGAGTCGGTGATGCCATCCAACCATCTCATCCTCTGTCGCTCCCTTCTCCTGTTGCCTTCAATCTTTCCCAACATCAGGGTCTTTTTCAATGAGTCAGTTCTTTGCATCAGGTGGCCAAAGTATTGGAGCTTCAGCTTCAGCATCAGTTCTTCCAATGAATATTCAGGGTTGATTTCCTTTAGGATTGACTGGCTTCGTCTCCTTGCTGGCCAAGGGACTCTTGTTAGGGGACTATTGCAAGAAGTGGGGGGCAAGCAATGAGGGCAGCCAGTGGGCTCACAGAGGATGGGCTACTGTTGGACACGGTGGGAGGAGAAGCAGGAAGGACCTGGGAGGTGCGAGTGGAGATGGGTGAGGGGCACTACAGTTCTGCTGAAGCAACTGGGCCAGGTCAGTGGGTGGTGCAGCATCCAGCTGATGCCTGGTACCCTTGAGGTGTTGGGACACGGGCTCCTGATGTCCCTGCTGGGCCAGGTCCTGAGATCTAACAGCATCTGACACTAAAAGCATGTTAACCAGTGGGGAGAGTGCTCTCCCCCTCCCAGGGGAGATGAAGATAATTCTAATCACTGGTTTCAATGTGGAAACCAGACAGCTGATGGGAACTACTTCAAACCAACTGGAAACTGTCTCCCACCATGAACTGAAATCAGCAAGAGGATGGAAAGTCAGAAGAAATAATAAGGCTTGCAATGCAGGAGACCCAGGTTTGATTCCTGGTTCGGGAAGATCCACTGGAGAAGAAAATGGCAACCCACTCAAGTATTCTTGCCTGGAGAGTCCCATGGACAGAGGAGCCTGGTGGGCTACACTCCATGGGGTCTCAAAGAGTCAGATATGACTGAGCTACTAACACAACAACAAACTACATTTCCTGATTCCATGGTATTATCAGGGGCATGGGCAAGAGGAAGCCAGATTAAAAAAATTAACCTAACACATCAGAGGTCCTGAAAGCAAATACGACACAATGGAGCCCATGACAAATAAAAACACGTTTATATTTGTAGTTTAGGGGAAAACAATCTACCAAATATTCGAAGAAAAACCAACTGCTGCTCTTATTTAAATTATGCTGAAATTTTCACCTACTAAGAAAGTATTCGCAAACACATACAGTCGACTTGCCCCAAACAGCTTGAAGCAACCTCGAAATCTGAGATGCAAGTTTTTATCTTCTTATGGACCTGGCTCAGTAGCCCCATAATAATTAAAGGAAAAAAACATGTCAGAACTCACTTGGCTGCGGCAGCCATTGGAGGCGCAGCTGTTGTGATTCTTAATGTATATGCAGCGCTCGCCAAGGCTCCCCGTCTCCCCATCCTTGGCTTTCAATGGTTTTGTTTTGTTTATTTTGTACCCTGTGGGACAGAAAATAACCTGCACTGATTGTGGCAATTGATGGGCTCAGCTGGTGCCTTAGAATATGAACCGGGAACTGAAAATCGCATCTGAAGAGCGTGTGGGCTGGAGGTGAGCGCAGGGCTGCCTCCACCCTGGACAGCGCACAAGCACGGACTCGCTGCGTTGGCGACAGTCCCACCAGGTGAGAACACAAAAGGCAGCTCTCATTCCCCTGCCCGCCTCTGCTTTCAAAACCCAACAAAGGGGCAGCTGGGCACTATTCTTAGAGCTTTTCTAGAGGCACCTGCAACTGTGCCCACTAGTGCCCCATGGGAAGGGACCAGGCCTGGGGTGCTCTCCTCGCCAGACCCGCTGCACCCACCTGAGGATGCAGCCTGTCTTCCCAGCTGAGGGCCTTCCTGTCTCACGGCCTCTCCACAGGAATTAGAACTGGAATGGCAACCCACTCCAGTATTTGCGCCTGGAGAATCCCATGGACAGAGGAGCCTGGAGGGCTACGGTCCATGGGGTTGCAAAGAGTCGGACACGACTGAGCGATTGACACACTCCCAGGTGAGCAGGTGGGTTTTCAGGGAGTGGTGTTCCCTTTATAGTTTTCACTGGCTTCCTTGACATGAGAATCAAGTAAATTAAAAAAAAAGAAAGAAAAGATACCAGATTTGAGAGGGTGAGTGAGGCTTTTTAATGACAATTTCTTCTTAGCTTGTGACTCTTTGCCAAATACGTTGCCGTGTGCTCAGTCATGTCTGACTTTTTGCAACCCCATGGACTGTACCCACCAGGCTCCTCTGTCCATGGATTTTCCAGCCAAGAATACTGGATTGGGTTGCCATTTCTTTCTCCAGAGGATCTTCCCGACCCAGGGATCAAACCTGCATTTTCTGCACTGGCAGGCAGATTCTTTGCCACTAGTGCTACCTGGGAAGCTCCAAAAAGAGAGGTTGGGCTTCCCCTGTGACTCAGCGGTGAAGAATCCACCTGTCAGTGCAGGAGACATGGGTTTGATCCCAGATCCGGGAAGGTCCCACGTGCCACGGAGCAACTAAACCCATGTGCCACAACTATTGGGTCCATGTCAAATACAGAAAAAGGCATCAAATATAACATTGTGCTTACACTGAAAAAAAAATCAGCTGTTTTACTCAGAAAGCAGGGAAGGATGAGAGGGGAAAATTTACAATCCATACATTTTTAAAAGATTTACAAGGAGCTGTAAGACGTTAGACACATTTAAAAAAAATGTAGGTTCCTTGGGAAAACTCATAGGTTGTACTTGAGCCTGAAGGTTTTGGCATAATGTCTCCAATTCCCCAGTGTAAAATGAGCAAAAAACCAGTCTCCATGTTCAATTACAAAATTAATCATCTGTGTTTGTGCCCTAGAGAAACACACAGGAGAAAAGTCGGTGGGGTGAGGATAATACTTTGCTAAATAAATTTAGACATATGTACACACACATATATTTTTCTGAGGAGTAGTTTCCATGAATTACTTAGGTTTATATATTTCAGAAGGCTTCCCAGGTAGTGCTAGTGGTAAAGAACCCGCCTGTCAATGCAGGAGACGTAAGAGATGTGGGTTTGATCCCTGGGTCGGGAAGATCCCCTGGAGGAGGGCATGGCACCCCACTCCAGTATTCTTGCCTGGAGAATCCTCTGGACAGAGGAGCCTGGCAGGCTACAATCCATGGGGTTGTAGATAGTCGGACACGACTGAAGCGACTGAGTACACACACATGCATTTTAGATCCAGTAATTGGAAAATAAATGTTTGTGTCCCAGAGCAATATTAATTGTCAGCTGATAAAACAATATCATCTGTGCTTTCCAGGAGGCCCTAGGTGGGAGTAGTTTTAAATTGTTGTCCTTCCTTTATCTTAATTTTACGATGATAGCAACATACATTCTTTCAGAATTACATGACTGTTTTTCCCACTTCAGGTTAATGTTTTTCTGCTTGGATCGTGGAAAACACCTGGATTCAACTCAAAAATTGAGGGCCAAAGAAGGCCTTTGCGGGACAACAGAGGGACAGGAACTCACTCTCTGATTCTGCAGGGTCACCCCTGAGGCTGGGTCCCGCTCCATACCAGTCGGGCAGTGGGGAGCAGCCCCCGTGTCTGGGGCAGTGCTTCCCGGCCAGGGGCAGAGCTGGAGAATCTTCATTCCAGGTGACGAAGACCTGGGAGTCTGCAGGGGCGGCTGGCGCAGAGCTCCAGTGCTCCCCGAGTGCAGCCCTCTTCTTTCTCCACTTCTGGGAGACCCACGGCTCCTCCCAAGGGCTTAGCACAGAGTGATCTGTGCTCTGGGGGAAGAATAACCAGCTCCTTTTTGGCAGCAACGTAAACAAACTTGCCCTCTCTGCTGAGTCTGTCTCCTGAGACCCTCCGTCCCATCTCTGCTGACAATGTGCCGTTTTCTGCCCAATTCTGCCTGTTTACTTTTTTTATTGTGATTCATGTCTGAGTTTCTTTGGAATCAAATTATTGCATTTCCCTGGTGAGAGATGCCATATGACGGTCTTGTTAGAACAAAATCAAATAAAAAACCCTGCACCCGCTGCTGCTCTCTCTCGTCCCCACCGTGTTTTCCCTATGGTTTGGACACACTTCTGTGTCGGCTCCTCGAGTGGTAATGAACCCTTCCAGGGTTGAGGCCAGTTTTCAGACAGTTCTTTCTTGGAAAAGATAAAGACGAATTGGTTCAGACAGTGTCAACAGAGAGAAACTCACTGGTTTACAATTATTTTATAGTTTATGAGGCTGGTGTTTTCTGACATCCATGAATTGAAGGAAACCGATTGGCTGGGTGATGGTACTGAGTCATGGGGGCAACCTGAGGCTTTCTTGACGTTTCTCCCCTAGAAATGTTTTGGCACTGGAGTAACTCACGGCTTCGACAATTGTGGAAGCCAAGCTTTCACACTGCAGTCTTCCCTGATGGCTCAGAGGGTAAAGAATCTGCCTGCAATGCAGGAGATACAGGTTCACTCCCTAGGTTGGGATGAGTCCCTGGAGGAAGGTGTGGCAACCCACTCCAGTATTCTTTCCTGGAGAATCCCATGGACAGAGGAGCCTGGCGGGCTACTGTCCATGGAGTTGCAAAGAGTCAGACACGACTGAGTGGCTTCACATCACTTTGCTTTCTGAATGGGGAGAGAGGGATGCAGTTGCTGCTACACGTTTACAGTAAATACATTTCCCATCTCCCCCTTCACTTTTGGGGTGTGGATTATTATCTTTCAAGCCGTGCCTGTGGGTCTCGTATGACAACATTTAAAAATTAAGCTGTTTGTATGAACAGATCTCCATCCAAGTGCAGATGAGATTGAGATGCATGCGTTACCTGAATCTCCTTCTCTTCCCATGGCAGCCAGAATGATGTCTGAGCTTCTGGGAGAGACTCACAGAACCCTGACTGCTCAGGTTCTCTGGCTTCCATGTCTACCTGGAATCCTGCTTTATCGCTTCTCCAGGCCAACTCCAACTCATCCTTCAAGGAACAAGCCATCCTTGCTCAGATTTGAGGATGGAGGTGAGACACAGAGCAGGCACCTCCTTCTCCCCGAGGCCACTCTGCAGGTCTGCCCCTGTGTGCATTACTCATCACGTCCGGTTGACTCTGTGCCACCACAGTCCTCCCCCGACATCCACTCCCTGCCCCCAGGAGGGAGCACTTAGTAACCTGAAGATTCCCGAGCACTGGGAACCTCACCACCAGAACTTCCCACCTCGTCTTTCTTCCAAGAGCGTGTTCCCATGAACTCCTGCTTTCCTCTCTGGTACATATTCTCTTTGCATTTTTTCCTTTCCTTTTAAAAAAGAAAGCTGATAATGGTTTTGTCACTGAAAAGTTTTTACTTCCTCCCTCAGCTTTAGTGAGATATAATTGACATGTAACATTGTATAGCTTGAGGGTATATAATGTGACGATAGCATACCTGTATGTATTAATTTTAAACAGGCCTCTCTGGATACGGAGAAAAGGGAACTCTCCTTCCCTGTGGGTGGGAATGTAAGTGGTGCAGCCACTATGGAAAATAGTATAAAGGTTCCTCAAGAAACTAAAAATAGTTGCCATGTGATCCATCAATCCCATTCCTGGGCACATACCCAGACAAAATTATAATTCAAAAAGAAACATGCACCCCCGTGTTCACAGCAGCACTATTTATAACAGCTAAGACATGGAAGCAGCCTAAATGTCCATTACCAGATGAATGGATAGAGCAGATGTAATCCACACATACAATGGAATATTACTAACCCATAAAAAGATGAAATAATGCCATTTGCAGCAACAAGGATGAACCTAGAGATTATCATACTCCGTGAAATAAGTCAGAGAAAGACAAATATATGATATCACTTACATAGGGAATTTAAAATATGACACAAATGAACATATATACAAAACAGATGTACAGAACAGAATTGTGGTTGCCAAGGGGAAGGGGGCTAGGGGAGGGTTGGATCGGGAGTTTGGGATTAATAGATGCAAACTGTTATATACAGGATGGATAAACAATGAGATCCTACTGTATAGTACAGGAAACTATACTCAATATCCTGTAATAAACCATAATGGGAAAGAATATATATATGTGTATACATATATGTATATATGCATAATGGAATCAATTTGCTGTACAGCAGAAACTAACATAACATTGTAAATCAACTATACTTCAATAAAATAAATGAAAAAAAAAAAAAAACAACCAAATAGTCCCCTCTGATCCACTGAATAGCTGGCAGGGGAAAAAGAGGTTTTTGAAATGCAATTACTAAAATATTTTATTTCAGAGTATAACAACTCTTAATGAATCATTAAATTATAACATGCTTAAAATTATACACTGTTTCAGTTTGCACTTATAAATCATATTTATTCAGAATAAGGATATCTGAAAATGAAATAATTTTCTTCATATTTTCAAATATGCATCATCTATGGTATGCTATTGGAAGTCCTAAGGTAGGTATTTTAAAATAGTCTGTGAAAAATTGGACTCAGGTTATTTCATGAATTGTTATTTGAGCCTATAACTAATCTCTTTGACATTAACATCGTTAATAAACTTTAGAGCAATATCTGCATTTGGAAGACTGGCTAGAACTAAAGACGTCATCTCTATTCATTAGGCTTATATTTTCTCAATAACCTAATTTTGTCTTTCATAAGATATTAATGCTTTTGGAAGTCTTGCTCTTAATCCTATTAATTTCTAAGCCAGCCTTTTAAAGTGCAGGAGGAAATATGCAAAGGCAGTCAATTTCACTGAATTATAAATTAAATCACAAAAGGTAAACCTCAGAATTTCAGGATGGCTAAAATGCAGAACTTCATCTGGACATATTTTATCGACTTAAACTAAGCTATGAGGGCCTGGTCCAAGTTAGCGTCCTTGGTTTTGCAGACTTTTGATTTGAGGTCACCGGCAACATGTGAGACATATGTGTTAACAGAAGAAAGTGTGTCTGTGTATTTGCTTGAGTTGGACAAAGATCTGCTCTTCTTTTTAAAAATTTTTTGGCTGTGCTGGGTGTCATGTGGGATCTTAGTTCCCCAACCAAGGATAAAATCCATGCATTGGAAACACAGAGTCTTAACCACTGGACCACGAGGAAAGTCCAAGACCTGGTCTTAAAAGAAGCAGAGCAGTGGTGGGGCTCTGACTGCTGCAATGAGTCATTGATAGTTAAACCGAACACTACAGCATCTGCAGGTATCGTGAGGGACGCCAAGGAGGAGAAAGAAGCAGAGTTTGAACCTTGAAGTACAGGGAGGTGGTAGACACTGATTTTAAAAATACTCTAATTTCAGACACGATGTTTTCCAACTTGGAGCTAGCCAGGTAGACAGAGTACAGAAACATCTTAGAATTAAAAAGCCACATGGTTGTATAATCCTATTTTAACTGTAAGCACGCTGCTACTTTATCTTCACCAATGACTGTGAACTCATTTTATGTAATAAGGTAACAGAAATCCAAGCCTCCTCCTTCACCCAGTTCACAAACTCACACACAGACACACACATACACACACTGACACTGATGGTGTGCTCTTCTGAACCAGTCTTCATCCAGTCAATTAATTCTCTCCAGTTCGACAAAGACTTTCCAATAGAATCGGCTAAGGACAGAGGCTGTGAAAGGGGTAAAGCCTACTCTGTTCATATGGTGTCAGAGTACAAACCGCTGCTCCTGGGAAGGCCCTCAAGGGCTGCCCGCACTGGGTCCCAGGACGGTGACCTGCTCGCTGAGCTGTCGGAGCAGTGACAGCTGTCCCCCCTGACCCTAGCCGGCCCCGCTCCTTTCATCTTATCTCCAGCACAAGACATCACTGGCTGACCGACAATGGCTCTGCTCTAGCTGGACAGCTTCTTTCTGAGCTAACGCTCAAAATTCCTGGGGTTTAACATCAGACTTCATTACAGGAAAACCCTGGAAAGGTACGAGGAAGGGGAATGAGAGCCTGCAGGCTTCTGTTTTCAAGGCGTATTTGTGCGGAATAAGGAAAGAGGTGAGGAAGCTGTCCTCCTTTTTCCATTTAAAGTAGGCCAGCTTCCCAAGTCTTACCGCCGGATGGAAACAGATCCAGTGTTGAAACAGCTGATCCTTCCTCGCCCGTGATGGGGAGGATGCACAGCCCCCGGTGCCTAGCCCAGGGAGGCGGAGGGGAGCCTGGGTGCAGGCGGGGTGTGTGCTCACCTCGTACTCCTCCTTGAAGCCATAGCCCTCGGCACACTTCATCTGCGTGATGTGCTGGAGCAGGTCGGCCACCCGGATGGCGGGGTGCAGCTGTCCAGTCTGGTAGGGCACGTCGGCCGGCTCGCGCTTCTTGTATGTGTGTGGCTGGACCAGGCTGCTGGTATCGCTGGCCATCGTGTGTGTCTCGTCTGGGAAGAGAAGGTCACGGGGAAAGTGAGGGGAACCAGTGGCTATGCCGGGGTCGCTGAGAACCTGATATCCCCTCAACCTACAGCTGCCATGATCCCTGCGATGATTCAGCAAAAAAAGGAAAGTTAAATGTCTACAGGTTTAAATGGGGTTGGCGGTACTGGTGGGGATGAGGCAGGAATCTGTTTTTACAAAGCAGTCCAAACGATCTCTAGTTTTCACAAAGCTGATCGGTAAGAATCCTTTAGCCTTCGGGCGCTAAAGTTCAGCGAAGTTTCGCTCTGAAACTTCGTCAAGGCCTGGTTCCAAACCAGTCTTGTTTTCCTCTGAAGATTCATGAACTAGTTTGTATGAAGATGGAAATCAACGCTGTACAAATGTTCTGTGAGCAAAGAAAAAGTGCACAGAATGGGTTGGCTTATAAAGCTAGCGATGAAAACGTGAACTTGATACGAGATCCAAGATGAATGGGGTGGGGGAAGAAAGCAATTGGGCTGGATGAGTCACTTTGCATGCTCCAGGATCACAAAGCTGGAAAGACGGTGAACAGACACAGCACTCATGGGATGTTCTATGAGAGCGAACATGCAGGCCAACGCACAGCGGAACCAGCTGGCTCTGTCCGGATCTACAGATAAGACACACACCCCCATTCCCTCCACACCTTCTCCATGGGGTGGGTGCATGGGGGAACTTACCATTTATAGGCACTTTTAAGAAGATACATATCAGGAGAAAAGAGGAGGAGAAAAAGGAAACAGGGCATAAGCAATAATACTACGTGAATAAGTACAGGTATTTTTTATTTTGTGCTTTAATTTTACAGTTTTCTATTCATAGGTGGTCAGAAGGCAAAGCCTCATTTCTCCCATCACATAGGATGGAGGTGCTTAATTTAAGCACTCAATAACATTAGGAGGTTAAAATAGTATCATAATTGCTTTTCATCCCCTATGAACCAAGTAATGACTAAATAAGTCTTAGCTGTACTCAACACATTTTCTCACTTAAATTTCTTGAACAAGTCAACCAAATTGTACTATGAAATTAATGTCAGAATTTGGTCAAATAAGCCTTAAGAGGCTATATTTTAATGGAAGACTTCTAGTAAATTAGATTAATGAATTGCAGAAATTGTAGCTATTAAAAAATATCTTAGGCAGGACGATGTTATTAGGTTAAGAGTTCCACATTTTACAGGTTAACTCATTACAATGCTGAATCTCTTTAGCCATTTTGATTCAGGGTATGTCACATCAAAATATAATGAGAAAGTCACTTAAGATGAGAACATTAAATTGAAACTGGTTTCAGGCATAAAGAGTGAAAACATATAAGAAAAGATATGTTCAATTAAAAAAAAAAATGACCAGATTGTTTATCAATAGAGAATTCAGCTGTGGGTTTTTGTCTGTTTAACCTAAGTTCAGCTCCCAGGGAAATTTAGTTCAAGGGCACTTGGTGAGCTGGGCCTGGGTTTGGGACCTTCTATGTGCATCGCAAAGCACCTGGGATGCATGGTATGAAGGGTGGCACACAGGTGTGTAGCTATGTGCTGCTGCTGAAATGGCACCTGATCACTACAAGGTGGCTACAGACACAAAAACGAAATAAAAAAGGTGGTAAGTTGATTTTATGATCTTTTTCCATTTGGATTTGCTTTGAAATTTAGAAATTTATTTGTTCCCATCTCTTAGAATAGTCACAAATAAACCAGGACATTTTCACATCAGATTTGTTCCTTGGCAACTGCCAAGCTCTACAAGGGGGCGTTAGTCTCCCTCCTAAAGCCCTGAATCCCTGGAGCTTTCATCTGCTCCAGCAGGAAGGTTTGCTCTTTATACTCAAATAAATGGAACATTAATTAGTTTCCCCCCGTGCCTCTCATTCTCTCAGTTTTGTACCTTTCGGGATGAACATAATTAAATGTCCTCCACTGTGGATGGACCTTCTGTTCCAACCTCTCCAAAACGAATCATGTGAGTCTTTCACGTAGACCCACTGGCACCCAGGCAGTGCTCAGACCCCAAGGTGAGGCATTCTTGGAAGTTTTAGGTCTGCAGAGTGGCTACCACTGCCACCTTGTATGCATCACCCACACGGCATTAGGACAGTGTGATCTCACTACTACGTGGACATGTCTCAAAGTTATCTACACACGACCCAGACCATCAAAAATGAGAATACTATTATCAAGCACATAGATACTGACAGGGAAACAGAAGGTTTCTGCTGTGATATCTGTTCTGAAATCAGGTCACCCACACCAGCAGAAAACCTCTATTCCACCAAGATGAGTGATTCATCAGTTACCTCTGCCTTCTTCAAAAAGAATGATTACAGGTAAAATATATCATTTGTCCCTAACTTCCTATAGTTGTTAAAAATGACCCACCTGTAATTTTTAAATTAAAAATTATGTGTAAGAGGAAATCAGAAATAAAGTTTCTCACTAACATTTCTGATGGTTTTCAAAGAATTGAGAATTCATTCTATCTACATTCTCTTGTAAACTTTCTCGAATTTTCAATGAGCCAGCTAGAAAAATCTTGAAATGAATGCTGTTTTTGAGGTAGGGAGAGGTCTTACTTATCCACCTACCTACTTGTCTATCATCTATCTATGTTTTGCAAGAAACTGATACAAAGGCATACTAAAGCTTTATACATTAGGGCTGAGCACCTTAGCTTGTGTGAATAAAAGGCACTAGAGGATTTAATTGTGCCAAGTTCTGAGTCACAACCAAGCATGCCTTCCTGTAAATTATAATACCACTATTCCCCAAAAGTGCCAGAGTAGATGGGTTCAAGTGATAACCTACATGACACATAGATTCATCTTTGCACCCAGTAACAGTGAAGGGACAGTCCCCAAGCACTGCTGTTTGACACACTGGCATGTTGGTACCAGTTCAACATAGTAAACAGCTACTTGTTGATCTGGCTGACTTATTTTTCCCAATGTGTATTGTTTTTTTTCTATTTGAATCATCTGTTCCAGTGACTCTTTCCCTGTAAAGAAGCCTAACCAACTTTAAAAGATGTCATTAGTGTTTGTAATAACAAAGCCCCGACTTTAAAAGATGGCATTTGTTTAATAAGCTTATCTAAATCCTGCTGTGAAATCTGAACATTGTCTTGCCTCTGACAATGTGCATCTCAGCCCTACCCCCTCACAGCTCCCCCAAGGTCAGAACATCTACCAGAGGAATCAAGGAATGAATGCCAGCCACACAAAGAAATTGCAAATCTTTGCTTATCAAGAGATTCTGCAAATGTCATCTGCATATAGATTGCATTGTTTGGGTGCCTAAGATTAGCCCCTCACTCATGAAAAGGCTAAAAATGCAGCTTTCTTTCCCTTACTGTCGCTAGTTAAAGGTGCTGGCATTAGCGGGGTTTGCTTATTAGTCCTCAAAACAACACAGATTAAAAAATTATGGTTTAGCCTATTCTTCAACTTCTGTCTGAGTTCTTTTTTTTTTTTCCCCTCAGGCAACAAACTGGCTTAATCAAGCCCAGGAAACATCATACGGGGGTGCGGCGGTGGGGGGGGTGTGTGGAAACACCCTCTACATAAAAATCATAACAACTTAAGAGAAAGAGAAGCACAGGGGGAAAAATTATATTGCCAAGATATAAACCCTTGAAAGGAGAGTTATGAAGAAGGAAATGTCAACCCACTCCAGTTGTCTTGCTGGAAAAATCCCAGGGACAGAGGAGCCTGGAAGGCTGCAGTCCATGGGGTCACAAAGAGTCAGACACAAGTCAGTGACTGAGCATGGACAATTAGGAAGCAGGCCTGGCACAGCGGAGGGTGGAGCCCTGTCTACGACGGATGGTTGGGCACCTTGAAGGCATCCGTATGGTGCTCCTTCTAGGGAAGGTTAGTGATAGGAAGAAAGCAGCTTGGTAAACCTGGTTATGGTCTCAAAGACAACAGCAGCTCATGCTTGTTTGGTTGCATCACAGCTAGGTAATACCACTTCTCCTCTCCCTCCTTGTATTTGGACAAATGGGATTTCTTCTTTATCTCCCACTGGGACACTACCTACTTTCATTGCATTCTGCTCGAAGAGGCTAACATTTTATTTCATTTCCAGTGACATCCTACACCTCGTAAACCATGTGATTATAAAGTGTCACCTTGTCATTCTGCTGTGGAGACCATCGGCTCCTCTGTAATCCCACTGTGTGACAGATACTTGGAAACACTGGGGGTGCCCTGGGTGGCTCCGAGGAGGGGCAGGGGGCCTAAACTCTACTGTGATTATTTTTTTTGCATCATGTTTGGCATAATTAGAAAAATGCTATTTTTGAAACAGCTGTTTTTAGTGCTCAGCAGTAAGTGACAATAATAATGAGCTATTTCCACATTTATTGGCTGTCACACTGGACAGACTTCAGGTCTTACAGCTGAGTTTGGACATGCTGTGATTTTTCCTTGGAATCAAAACTGACTGCAAATACTCAACCTGGAAAAGGAGAATGCTAGAGCTGGGTTCACTCATTGGAACCTTTCGGTATCATTCCCCGAACACATGCAGCAAACCCTTCTTATCAATGGGGACTGTTTGGAGAAAGTCTTTTTGTTATGTGCCCCTCCCCGCCCCTCCAGACCAGCCACCACCCCCTGTCCTGGTTATAACTCCTGCATCAAACTCCCGTCTCCTACAGAGCAGCCACTGACTTTCGAAATTACTCCTGTAATGAACTGTGATAAAGGGAAATGTTCTCACCTAAAATTGCAGTTGGCACAAATGGGTCTGTCATACACCGTAAGCAGGTCAATGCAGAGAAAGTAAAAAGAGAGAGAACAGTGAATGATTGATGAAAAGCCCCCCCTCCCGATTTTCCCGTAGAAGCCACAGAAAGCACTGGGTCATAGCACATCAAACATAGTAAAAGCTCCTCAAGCATCGTGGGCAGCAAAGTGAGCCCTGGGTGAC
This sequence comes from Oryx dammah, assembly GCF_014754425.2. NCBI lineage: Eukaryota > Metazoa > Chordata > Mammalia > Artiodactyla > Bovidae > Oryx > Oryx dammah. Next base: position 20,919,868 of record NW_024070206.1, read on the forward strand.
TCTGAGTGCTTGGGGTGATGAAGAGATGCAACAGCGGAAAGATCTGTTACCTGGGTAATAGGAGTTGGGCACCGATGTGCTCAGGGTGTTGGTTTTCATGGTGAAGGACGACGGTGAAGACACAGCTGTAAATGAGAGAGAGGCATGTCAGCGGGGGCAGAGAGGCAACACCTGAAAATACGGCCCTGAGGTCACGCATGGGGAAACCAGGCTGGGTAGACTGTGGGCCACAGAAACATCAGAGGTTTACCTGCATCTCTGTGATGGATATTGTCCCTCTCCATCTGCTCTGCAGAATTACTTGTGCTTTAGAGCAGCGGTCCCCAACCTTTTTGGCCCCAGGGACTGGTTTCGTGAAAGGTAATTCTATCATGGACTGGGGGTGGGAGGGGTGGTTTGGGGATGATTCAAGCACATTGCATTTATTGTGCACTCCATTTCTATTATTATTACATCAGCTCCGCCTCAGATCATCATCCTGGAGGTTGGGGACCCTTACTTTAGAGGACACGTACCCTTTCATCACTTAGAAGATTTTTTGACCCCACAAATGAAGGAAAATACCCACAGCCACAGCCCCTTTCTGTATGCAGAAATTCATTACTCTCCCTTTTGACTCCTAGCCTTTGCTTGTAGGGGGTTTCCCTAGTGGCTCACACTGGTAAATGATCCACCTGCAATGCAGGAGATGGAGGTTGGATCCCTGGGTTGGAAAGATCCCCTGATGAAGAGAATGGCAACCCACTTCAGTATTCTTGCCTGGAGAATTCCATGGACAGAGGGGCCTAGTGGGCTACAGTCCATGGGGTCACAAAGAGTCGGACGGAACTCAAGCAATGAACACTTTCACTTTTTTCACTTTGCTTGTAGAATTTTACCAAATGCTCAGCTGATTATTTACAACTAAGAGGATGAGGATGTGTCTATGCATGGCTTTTGGAGAATATTCCAAAGTCAGTGTTTTTGTAATTTGCTAAATCCTCACCTTTCTCCTGTTTTGGACACTAAGAGAACATTTCACAATGTTCTATTTTATGAAAAATAAAGATGTTCCATATGTGTTATTTTTAACATGAAAGCTGCATGCCTATACATTGTCCTATTAGGCCTTAAATCCTTAAAAACCTGCTTATTTTCCTTTGAAATCTTCCTCTGAAACACTCAAGCTTTAACTATTTACACCTTCTCTTTCCACTGTTATTAAGAGGTGAAGTCAATCCCATCCAATTTATCTGATCCCATTGAAAGTGGATATTTCCTATTTTTAAAGTAGTTTAACTCTCTTCAACATCTTAATTGATTAGCACCTTAAAAACACTTTAATTTCATTAAAGCATAAGGATAAATGATTTGAATGTGCTTAACTGCACAGGCTGGTTGATGTAAGTCTAAACTTTAATTCCTCCAATGTAGTTACATGGTTTATTTGATGCTGACATCCTGATCAGGACACTAATTAATATCACTTGTGTATGTGCTCAGTCGCTCAGTCATGTCCAACTCTTGTGACCCCATGGACTGTAGCCTGCCAGGTTCCTCTGTCCATGGGATTTTTCAGGCAAGCATACTGGAGTGGGTTGCCATTTCCTCCTCCAGGGGATCTTCCCAACCTAGGGATTGAACCACACCTTCTGCATTGGCAGGCAGTTTCTTTACCTGCTGAGCCACTAGGGAATCCCTTAATGCCACTTACACGGGTGTTAAATGGGGCACTACCAACCAAGTCCCTGTGGTGACTGCATCTTATGTTTATTCTGATGACACGCTGATGCATTTTCATTCTCTTGGAGTGGCTCCCTTTCAGACAATGGTTTTTCCTGTGTTTATGTTTTTAAAGTACCGAATTAGTAAATGACAGAACTGGAACCTAGGCTGCCTGTCATTTATATTTTGCTAAAATAGAGAAGTATCACATTTATGATGCATGTTTATGGTAAATCTCCAGGGAAAAAAAGAGAGTGACTGATAAGAATAAGGACAAAAAACCCTGAGTAACATGCCAGGGTCAGGAAGTAAAATGCCTGTTACCTGCTGACATTTGTATTTGTTTTGTAAAAATGTGCAAAATACAATGTGCAGATACAAAATAACTATGTCTATTTTCACCTTTAAAAAATGTATTTAAAAATTTCTTTGTATAAAAAGATTAAACCCACCCCCACTCTCCATAACCACTTCCCCCTTGTTTTCTGCACAACTCCTGTTTGCTTTGGTGGACAGATTATTCCACACTGTTTGTGCTCAGACTTATTTTTAAATTCTCCAACCTCAGTTTTCTCACTGTCTCATTTCTAAAAGGTACTCACCTCCTAATCCTGAAAGATCTCAAACATGCCCAGGCTTGCAGTAAGTTTAAGGCTAGAATTCTAGTGGTCTAATGAGTACATTTCCTGAAAGTTTCCTCCTCCAGTAATTGTTCTTATATGATAAAGGCATTGGGCTTCCCCGGTGGCTCAGTGGTCAAAAATCTGCCTGCAATGCAGGAGCCACAGGAGACACTGGCTTGATCCCTTGGTGGAGAAGATCCCCTGGAGAAGGGAGTGGCAACCCACTCCAGTACTCTTGCCTAGAGAATCCCATGGACTGAGAAGCCTGGCGGGCTACAGTCCATGGGGTCACAAAGAGTCAGACTGAAGCGACATAGCACACACCCACACAAAGCACATGTTAAAGGCATTAAGAGCATGTGGTGAAGATGGAGTTTACCATTAGAGTTCCTGTGGATGCGATTCCTTGAGACCCACCCATTGCTCAGAGAGTGGGGAAGAAAAGCTTCTTGCTGTATCTCCTCCACCAGCTGCACTGATGGGAGAAACAAGTAATCCGTCATGGCCAGTGAGCGCCCCCTAAGTCTGGGGCAGCCCTCTCGATAGGAGCAGTTTTGGATTCCCATAGATACATTCATTTTTAAAAAAGGCAATGCCAAACTAAATATCCTACCCAGAGGCAAATACCTTCTACTGATCAAATTTCCAAAGCCTAGAAACTCTTAATGTAGGTTTCTGCTCTTTGGGTAGGTAAGCCCAGGTAAATTTATTTGTGAGCAATTTCACCATGACACAGAAGATTTGGAACATAAACAGGTGATCCTGGAAAAAGAGGACGTGTATCCGAATGGTCCCTCCACAACGATGTTCAAGAAATAACTTGTTCAGTCGTTCAGTCCTATCCGACTCTTTGCAACCCCATGGACTACAGCACGCCAGGCTTCCCTGTCCTTCATTATCTCCCGGAGCTTGCTCAAACTCATGTCCATTGAGATGCCATGCAACCATCTCATCTTCTGTCACCCCCCAACACAAATTCTCATCTTGTCTGTAGTGGGAAGGACCTCCCCTCAACCCTCCCACCCAACAAATGCATCCTCAGTTGCTTTATTTTGGCAGTGAAATGCATTGCATACTTTTGAAATGAAAAAGATAGTATTTGCTACAAAAAAGCAGAGAAAAGTCTCCAAAAAAGGAAAGAATTTGTGGTAAACCTAAGTACCCCAGATTCTGCCACCTCCACTGAAAATAACACAAAAGGGCAAAGGACGGTGACCACAGATGAGGAGTGTGTCCCACCCGTCCAGGTGAGAGCGGCGTGTGCTGAAGTCCCACGGCAGAGAGTGGGGGTTGCACGTGGATAAATAAATGTAGGACCTCTAACTGGGACAAGGTGGACAAGCGCAGCCACTGTGGAAAGAAGAAAACAGGCCTTTCTATGAAGCTTTGCTGAATGTGGGGCAGGGTGGCAAGGCAGATGTGGGAGGAAACGGAGAAGAAGAAACCACGTTGGGTGTGATGTGGGGAGGGCGCTGGAGGAGATGCTGATCGGCGCACCCCAGGAGGGTGGGCAGGACAGGCATGACCACCGCACTGGGACCAGCCCTCTTCCAGCGGAGGCTGAGGGTCTGTGCCAAGCCCCCGCCTTTATTTTTATTACTGCTGGTGACAGCTCCCCTTAATCCATCCCCTTGTTGTCCAGCATCCTGATTTAATGCTGCCAGGGTCGGCAGCAGCCTTTGGGCATGAATTTCACGAGGTGAGGAGACCTCTGACCTTGAACCCAGCAGGGCTGGGAACCACATCATCAGGCACAGCCCGTGGATTTATCTAGGTCCCCTAAAAGATCACTGGGGGAGGAGGGGAGAAATACTGTCTGTATGTCCAACCATCCGTGTAATTGTTAGCTTCCTGAAATAATGCCCTGTACCTGGATGGCAGGTGGTAGCACGGGAAGGTGTTAGCTGAGCTCCCTTTACCCGCCTGGTGTGAGATGTAAGCCTTCTGAAGTGGAAATACAGTTTAACTTATTAATTGCCACTAATAGCCCTGTAATAAAGGCAGAACGTGTCAGCTAAACAAATAAACAATTAGCTTGTTACTGCCATTTAGTGAGCTGTTTTATAACAGGCTTCTCCCGTGTGGTTCCACACCTGGCTTGCTCACAAACAGGAGCTGAGGAACAGCAGGGAGAGTGGGAAGCAGGTGCTTCCGTGGGCAGGGAGGGCCACCTTGGTGTCATAGCTCTTAGGTCTTTACAGACACGTGGCCATGGTCGCCTGTGCTCTCACCTGGTCCCATTCCCCCTCCCGCAGCATCGTTCCTAAGCCGCCGTGGCACCTGGGGATGTGGCCAGCATCATCTGAAGGGGCTGGCGAAACCAACAGCGCCTAAGGATTGTCTAGGGAGGTTTTGTTTCCTAATCCCTGGGCCCCAGAGGTGCCCTGAAGGCGGGAAGAGTGCACACTCACATCTCCCGTTGAGGTTGTGTGTGTCCATGAAGGAGAAGGCCTCGTCGCAGCTGGTGCCCTGCTCGGCATAGCTCTTGTCCATGGAGCTCACCATCACCGTCATCTCCTGCCGGGTGCTGCTCATTGTCTCTTTCCGCTTCTGGTCCAGTTTCCTTGGGACAGAGAGTTCGTTATGTAGACACATGCAAGGATGGACCACGTGCCCTGACCGATGATTGAGAGTCACTCGTATGGAATCAGTGGTGTTCACGCTGGAGTGCATACATGAAAGGAGGCTGCCAGGAGCCTGCATGGGACACAGCCCTCTGACCCTCAGATGGCTGTGACATTGGACCCCAAATGAACCCGGAGTGGTTCTCCATCAATGCTGGTCAACAGGGCAGAAGGATAAAAAGAAAAGGCAAGTTGTTGGCTTTCCTGCAGGTCTGCAGAAGAATGAAACCCCGGGCTTCCCCCAGCCCCTCGGTGAACGAGATGCAGAAAGGCCTTGGAAGGCAGGGAGAGCTCCAGGTCTTCGGGAGACAAAGGTTAAACCCTGGCCTTTGAATCATTCTCATTAACCACCAGAAGCTCATAATCTTTTAAGTTACAGAGACCAGGACAAAAGCTATAAAACCTAAGGGAAACTGACATTCACATACATGGATAAAACACACTTTACAGCTCTTACTACTGGAGGTTGATGCATCCAGGACAGACAAGAATAGAATTAGAGATGCTTAAAAGGTATAAAGCGAGAAGCTTTAAGAAGACTGTAGCACCGTAAAACCAAAAGTACGATGTTCTAAATATTCTAATTCTGCTTAAGCACTTAGCAGCATTTACACAAGAAAGCAGCAGCTATTTCTAGTAAATCATCTTGACTCTGACTGACCCAGGACACAGTACAATTTAAAATGAGCCGCATAATCAAAATCACCCCCATATTCGGTGATTACTAATGCAGTGTGAGGCATTGACAACATCAGACCATATGGATAACCTTTATTTTCATTTCCAAATGCCACATAATCCAAATGCTTTCTTGCCTGTAGTTATAATAATCTTTTGATTCATACTTAGAAGGCAGAACATTAATAAGTTGCCCCTTTTTTATTGCTAAAAGTTGTTGTGAAAAAAAAAGATACATTTTTAAACAGAAAAATGAAAATGATCTATAACTTCTATGACAACGTTAAAGTTGTAAAGATGGGATTATAAATTGGTGTAGCCACTGTGGAGAATGGTATGGAGTCTCCTCAAGAATCTAAATAGAGCTACCATATAATACAGCAATCCCACTGCTGGGCATACATCTGATGTATACATTCTAATTCTAAAAGATACATACACCCCAATATTTATAGCAGCACTATTCACAATAGCCAGGACATGGAGGCAACCTAAATGTCCATTGACAGATGAATGGATAAATAGATATATATAATCCCAGGTAAGAACACTGGAGTGGGTTGCCATTTCCTTCTCCAGAGGATCTTCCCAACTCAGGGACTGAACCTGGGTCTCCTGCATTGCAGGTAGATTCTTTACCATCTGAGCCACCAGGGAACTCCCCCCACCACACACAATAGCTGAATATTACTCAGCTATAAAAAACAATAAAATAATGCTATTTGCAGCAACATAGGTGGATGTACAGATTATCATACCAAGTGAAATCAGTCAGAGAAAGACACATACCACATGATATTGCTTATATGGGGGTTTCCTGGTGGCTCAGATGGTAAAGACTATGCCTGTTATGTGAGACACCTGGGTTGGCTCCCTGGGTCAGACGATCCCCTGGAGAAGGGAATGGCAACACACTCCAGTATTCTTGCCCGGAGAATTCCATGGACAGAGGAGCCTGGTGGGGTACAGTCCAGGGGGTAGCTGATACATGGAATATATAAATGATAGAAATGAACTTATTTGTAGGACAGAAATAGACTGACAGATACAGAAAACAAACTTATGGTTATCAAAGGGAAGGTGGGAGGGATAAGTTAAAAGTTTGAGATTTACATATACACACTATTATATATAAAACAGATAATCAACAAGGATCCACTATATAGCACATGGAACTATAGTCAGTATCTTATAATAACCTATAATGGAAAAAGTATAAAAAAGAATATGTATATTCATATCTTCATATATATATATATAACTGAATCATTTTGCTGTACACCTGAAACTAACAAGCATGGTAAGTCAACTATATTTCAAAAAAAAATTTTTTTTAATTAAGCGTTTACAGTAAAAAGTTGTAAAGATTTTGCAAAGTAAGCTGCATGGTTCCTCTAGGTGCCAGCTTGCCGAACCTGCTCATCTTCCCCAGAGCCCCTTTTCTCCAGACCATCACATGAGTCTGAGAGGCAGAGTGCGGGGCTTGGATATTCTCAACAGGTGTTCTGGGCAGAGGCATCACTGACTCCAGGTCCACAGCTGCAGTTATGACAATACGATTTTTCTCCACCTCCGAGTCTGCCAACTCACTGGAAAAGCACTCTTAAGCCAGGTTTCCCCAGGAGCGCTAAAGTGGAGGCCGGAGATAATTAGCACCATTATTCAGGCATAAACGTCCTCTTTTTGCTGGAATTTCTTTAATGTGCTTTGGGCTGATTTATGCAGATAACTGCCTCAATATTCTCCTCTGTTCTGCCTATGAAGAGAGACACGGTCACATTTGCCAGACCTCCCCCACCCTCTGTCTTCTCTTGTGTTTCTCTAATCCTTTCAGGTTAGGAGATGGAAGTGAAAGTGCTTCTTGCCCCTGGTGGGATGAGGTGCTAGAGGGTGTGTGTGTGCAACAATAAAAGGCAAGCTTGTACTGGAAAGATCTTTCTCCTTTCTCATCTCCCCGTGTGTGAACTGACTTCAGTGAGGTCACGCTACACACCCCACTGCTGATCTTCCTGAAGCACAAAAGAAGGCCATTAAGGACTCGTGAGAACCTACTCAAACCAAGCAGAGGTCCAGTCCAGAGACTCACAGCTTTAAGCTCATGTCCATTAACCATACACCCTGTGCCTGTGCTTGTCAAAACCCGCCTCCCACGTCCTCAGCAAGCCTTCCTGCATTAACCTCACCGTTTGACCACAGACACAGATGTCTCACTGGGAGCCAGGCAGGCCTCACAAGGGAGTGAAACAAGTCTAAGACGATAAGGAGTGGTGGGTGCTGGAGAAGTGGAAGGGGAGACAGCCACTCAGCTCCAGTGGCTGGATGCCCCATAGAGGGCCCAGACGTTGTAAATTAGGAGAAACCCAAAATTCAGATTTTGTAGGAACTGAATTTTAAGTATTGTCAAATAATTCAAATTAAAAAATTAAAAAGACTGTGTGGTCCAAACAAAGTGTGTTTTTGGACACTTCTGCTCTCCTCTAATACACACTTAGGAACTTAATTGTGTTGGAAAGGAAGAGCACGGAAACCGCCATATAATGCACAGCTACCGTGTGGCAGTGCTCTGCAAGTGTTCTCTCATTTAATCCTAGTAACGGTAAATAATCTGCCTGCAATGTGGGAGACCTGGGTTTGATCCCTGGGTCGGGAAGATCCCCTGGAGTAGGAAATGGCAACCCACTCCAGTATTCTTGCCTGGAGAATTTCATGGACAGAGGAGCCTGGCAAGCTAAAGTCCATGAGATCGCAAAGAGTAGGACATGACTGAGCAACTAACACGCTGACTTTCACTTTTTTCAACCTGAAAAGAGCTATTCTTACTGCTCATTTTATAGATGAAGGAGCTGAGTCTCAAGAAGTTAAATTGTCCAAATTGTAGAGCTGGAATCACACCCCAGATCTCTCTTGACCCCAAAGGTACTCATTCTAGAACAATGTGCTTTGTCTAACAAAGTATTTCATTAATGTACATTTCCACACAAGTTACATTATGATTTTCACCAAATTGCTTTCAGGTGTGAATACTCTATCACCTCATGACTAAATATTATGCACTGTAAAAAGTAGGAATTAACAAAAAAAGTAGTTGAATTAACAATTGTCATAGCAAAGCATCAGGAAAGAGTTTATCTACAACCTACTAATCAAAAGTAGCTTGCTTGGTCACAGAGACTGAGTCACTGCTTGGGACTTTTGGTTTTTCCTCATATACAATTAAATGGTGTATTCCATAATTAAGATGGTTGAAGAAAGTTAGATTTAGAATTGAGGGTTGGGAATGACTGGAATTTGGACTTTGTGTTTCAGATCCGTTTTTTTTTTCCCTCAAGTGAAAACTTTTAAAACTGTCAGAAAAACATTGTGAACTTAATGAAATAGTGTTTTGTGCAGGAAAACTCCTAAAGTGGAGGCAATTTTTCTTTGCGATCTTATCTAAAGACACAGGTAAATTTATTTTCCATTTTGATTTTTAAGAAATGGTTTGTCTGAAATATTTAAACCTCCAATCTCTAAATTTGGATTGCATGAATCTCAAAGACCTTAGTAACAACAACAACAAAATGTTCTTATAGGCATCAATGGAGCATAAAAAATTAAGGAGAAGATTTTGGTTTATTGTTGGGCATGAAGGAGCTTGGCGGTCATTGCTCTGTCCTAAAAACAAGTAAAAAAGCTGAACAGACAATTGTTTGACTTAACTTGTAAGATAAATGATGTCACAGGGCAAATGACTGTCCCTCGAATTACAAACATGCGGATATGGAGAATCACAACTCCCCAGAGCAGAAACGCATGAGCAGAAATCTATGTGAGAACCAGCACTGGGGCAGAAAAACCCAAACTGTCATTGAATTACTGGAGGCTCAGTGTGGATTGGGAGAAGGCAATGGCACCCCACTCCAGTACTCTTGCCTGGAAAATCCCATGGATGGAGAAGCCTGGTAGGCTGCAGTCCATGGGGTCGCTAAGAGTCGGACACGAATAAGCGATTTCACTTTGACTTTTCACTTTCATGCATTGGAGAAGGAGATGGCAACCCACTCCAGTATTCTTGCCTGGAGAATCCCAGGGATGAGGGAGCCTGGTGGGCTGCCGTCTCTGGGGTCACACAGAGTTGGACACAACTGAAGTGACTTAGCAGCAGCAGCAGCATTAGTATGGATCAGTCTGAGACTTAAAAACTCTAGCAGGGTCCAGACTTAAGGGGGACCTCACACCTTTTTGAATTTTATCTTTAGGAGCCCTACCTGGTTCTCAAAGTAAAGATTGGAGGAAAAAAAAAATCACCTCTGGCTTTCAGCAGCAGCAGGAGGAAAGTAGCTGACTTGAAATACGTTCAAAGCATTCTATGCTTTTAAAAACAGTTGCCCTCAAGAATATTATTTTCCTAGAGGCTAATCTGTTATGGTTTTATCAGAGCCTAACCAATCTGGGGGAAGGAAAGTTATCCAAACCCAGCCCCTTCCAGCCATCCTGTCCATCCAAGGAGGGGGCTACTGAAGTGCCTGTGAAGGTCACAGCTCAGGACACAAATTCACCAAAAGGTTGAGAACCAATTGTGGGTCTCCTTGCCTCTCCAACACCTTACTATCATGTGACTAAAGACCTATTTGCAGAAGTTCCTTTTCCCTGGTACATCAAGTCTGGACATCAGTAAAAAAATTACAAGGCATACTAAAAGGCAAAAAACACAGTTTAGAGACAGAGGAACCATTGGGATAAGGCTCATATGGCAGGGATGGTGGAATTATCAGACTGGGAATTTAAAATAACTATGAGTTATAGGCTAAAGGCTCTAATGGAATAAGAAGACAACATTCAAGAATAGATGGAAAACAAGAAATAAAAGCATATTACCAAGTGAAAGAGCCCAATCTGAAAAGATTCATTATACTTTATGCTTGATTTTGCTGTAAACCTAAAACGGCTCTAAAAAATAAGTTCTATTAAAAAACCTTACAATACTGCTTGGAAAAAAATTAAAAAGGAGGAAAAACATAGTTATAGCCCTAAATTTCCCAACTAGAACAAAAGAGGAGAAGGAAAGAAATGTGGGATGAAAGCAAATGAAAAGGATGGCCCTTCATCCATATTCTCTTCAAATATTTCTCTTATATTTCTTTCCTGGCATAAAAATAAAAACAAGAAACAAGGGCAAGGGAAAGGGAAGAAAAATCCTTGGCAAGTTATTAACTGTGCGACAGGCATGAATCAGAGTCGGTAAAGAGAACATGATAAAGAACGATGTCTTCAGCATCATGTCCTATGGGAGAAGAGTAGCAAGACAATGGCCACCAGTTAGGAGACCCAAGTGTAGCACGGGTGGGGGAAAGACAGAAATAACTCTTCCTTGTCCTCGTTTCCTCCCTGAACCTGAACTGAGTGGCATTTCTCAGAGGATCAGGATGGCAGCAGATTCAAGGGGAAGGAATACAAAGGTCAACTTCAGTTCAGACCTAAGTCTCACCCATGGTTAATTGCAACTCAGGTTATATGACATGATTCCCCAACGAGCCTGACTTGTCCATCTCTATTAGAGGCCCTGCCATGTTGGGTTATACCAACAGAGGCTGGGACAGACAAAAATTGGTAACACTGACCTGAAGGTCAATGCTTGGTTATAAAAAAGGCGTCTTCATTTTTAAATGATCTGTCATTTGAAATTCTACAGGGCAGGCAAAACTTGAGGATTTGCAGATCACATATAGACATAAGAAGGGAAAGGCAAAAGGCTTTCTGGTTCTGGATTCTACAATTAAGTGTGTGCTTCGACTTAATTAAGGATGGGGGCAGAGGCTGGAACAGAGAAGAAGTATTTAATTTTTCCTCACAGTAGGGAGGAAATAGATATTGGTTGAGTCAAAGAATGCATACATTATACCAAATTGCCCAGATTCAGCTGAATAAACCTCAATGAATAGGGAGCTGTCACCTCAAAGATGGATCGTGAGGGCTACCAGATGGTATTGTTTTTAAAGGTAAAATGTTAAGGAAAAGGAAACAAATGGTCCTACGTTTTAAATATCAATATTTTCAATGCAAAAGTACCATCACTACAATAGCTGATAGAAAAACAATGAGGATAACAATTACCAAAACTTCTGTAGGACTTGAGATAAACCAGAGATGTTACATGCAGTAACTCTTAGTTCTCACAACAACCAGTGAGGAAATTGCTATTATTATCCCAGTCTTAGAGAGAGGGAAATGGAGGCATGGTGGTGCTAAGTTGCCCATGACCACATGGCTAGACAACTTGAGACCTCTGGCATAGTTTCCTGCATTGAGATAAAACCATTTTCATAAGACTCAATGGCATCACTAAGCAAACTTTATTGGTTGCTTAAATTCAGACAGAAAATAAAGGCTGGTTTTCTTTACCAGTAACCAAGCTGTCAACCAAGGTAAGAGCGTTCTTTTTTAAAGATTTTTTTTTTTGATGTGGACTATTTTTGAATTTTTTATTGAATTTGTTACAATATTGTTTCTGTTTTATATTTTGGTTTTTTGGCTGCGAGGCATGTGAGATCTTAGTTCCCCAATCAGGGATTGAATCCGTGTCCCTTGCACTGGAAAGCAAAGTCTTAACCACAGGATCGTCAGGAAGTCCCTGGATTGTTCTTCTCACAAGGCTGCCCACTGCATCACCACCTGAGAAAGCACTGCACCCATGTCCTGTAGACGCTCGTCATCCACCCAGCTGCCTTCCAGTTCTCTCTGACTAGTACACACGGCCTGTGCTAATCACGAAGAAAAGAGTTTCACATTGACACAAGGCAGGCTTTGGATCTTGGTTAGGTCTTTTTCAGAGTTCACCCCTTGACGTTGTGATGAGATGACCTTGATGGGCTGGTGTGGCCGCTGGCAGACTGGGAGAGGGCCTTAGACATGGCTTTCCTCCCCAGCAACTGAGAAGTGGGGGCTGATTTCATTAGTTCAGTTCAGTTTAGTCACTCAGTTGTGTCCACCTTTTTCCGACCCCATGAATCGCAGCACGCCAGGCCTCCCTGTCCATCACCAACTCCCAGAGCCTACTCAAACTCATGTCCATTGAGTTGGTGATGCCATCCAACCATCTTATCCTGTTTTCCCCTTCTCCTCCCGCCTTCAATCTTTCCCAGCATCAGGGTCTTTTCAGATGAGTCAGTTCTTCACATCAGGTGGCCAAAGTATCGGAATTTCAGCTTCAGCATCAGTCCTTCCAATGAATACTCAGGACTGATCTCCTTTAGGATGGACTGGTTGGATCTCCTTGCAGTCCAAGGGATTCTCAAGAGTCTTCTCCAACACCACAGTTCAAAAGCATCAATTCTTCAGCACTCAGCTTTCTTTATAGTCCAACTCTCACATCCATACACGACTACCAGAAAAACCATAGCTTTGCTGAGACAGACCTTTGTTGGCAAGGTAATGTCTCTGCTTTTTGACATGCTGTCTAGGTTGGTCATAACTTTCCTTTCAAGGAGTAAGCACCTTTTAATTTCATGGCTGCAGTCACCATCCACAGTGATTCTGGAGCCCCAAAGAATAAAGTCAGCCACTGTTTCCACTGTTTTCCCATCTATTTCCCATGAAGTGATGGGACCAGATGCCATGATCTTAGTTTTTTGGAATGTTGAGTTTTAAGCCAACTTTTTCATTCTCCTCTTTCATTTTCATCAAGAGGCTCTTTAGTTCTTCTTCGCTTTCTGCCTTAAGTGTGGTGTCATCTGCATATCTGAGGTTATTGGTATTTCTCCCAGCAATCTTGATTCCAGCTTGTGCTTCATCCTGCCTGATATTTCACATGATGTACTCTGCATATAAGTTAAATAAGCAGGGTGACAACACACAGTCTTGATGTATTCCTTTCTCGATATGGAACCAGTCTGCTGTTCCATGTCTGGTTCTAACTGTTGCTTCTTGACCTGCATACAGATTTCTCTGGAGGCAGGTGGTCTAGTATTTCCATCTCTTGAAGAATTTTCCATAGTTTGTTGTGATCCACATAGTCAAAGGCTTTGGCATAGTCAATAAAGCAGAAGTAGATGTTTTTCTGGAACTCTCTTGCTTTTTTGATGATCCAATGGATGTTGGCAATTTGATCTCTGGTTCCTCTGCCTTTTCTAAATCCAGCTTGAACATCGGGAAGTTCATGGTTTACATATTGTTGAAGACTGGCTTGGAGAATTTTGAACATTACTTTGCCAGCGTGTAAGATGAATACAATTGTGTGGTAGTTTAAGCATTCTTTGGCATTGCCTTTCTTTGGCATTAGAATGAAAACTGACCTTTTCCAGTCCTGTGGCCACTGCTGAGTTTTCCAAATTTGCTGGCATATTGAGTGCAGCACTTTCACAGCATCATCTTTCAGGATTTGAAATAGTTCACCTGGAATTCCATCATCTCCACTAGCTTTGTTCGTAGTGATGCTTCCTAAGGCCCACTTGCCACCTCCTTAATATCTTCTGCCTCTGTTGGGTCCATGTCATTTCTGTCTTTTATTGTGCCCATCTTCGTATGAAATGTTCCATTGGTATCTCTAGTTTTCTTGAAGAGATCTCTAATCTTTTCCATTCTATCGTTTTCCTCTATTTCTTTGCATTGATCACTAAAGAAGGCTTTCTTATCTCTCCTTGCATTTCTCTGGAACTCTGCCTTCAAATGGCTATATCTTTCCTTTTCTCCTTTGTCTTTTGCTTCCCCTTTTCACAGCTATTTGTAAGGCCTCCTCAGACAACCATTTTGCCTTTTTCTTGGGGATAGTCTTGATCACTGCCTCCTGTACAGTGTCGCGAACCTCCATCCATAGTTCTCAGGCACTCTATCAGATCTAATCCTTGAATCTATTTGTCACTTCCAATGTATAATCATAAGGGATTTGATTTAGGTCATACATGAACGGTCTAGTGGTTTTCCCTACTTTCTTCAATTTAAGTCTGAATTTGGCATTAAGGAGTTCATGATCTGAGTTCATGATTTCATTAACCTATCACTTAAGACTACAGCTTTGTTTTGCATCACCCAGTGGCAAAGATGACCTAGACTGCTCCATTGACTGGTCAGGGTGTCTGCAAGGGACACAGGCCAGGAAAGAGGAGCAAACTCGGTGGACCTCTTAGGCAAGTAGCTGTTAGGTTATCTGTCCACACGTACACACACATAACCATAAGCATTTCATGTTGAAAAGGCTCGAATAATGAGTCATATTATACAAATATGATGAAAAATTAGCCTTTCTCAAACTTAGAAGTTGTAAAAGAAAAATTTGGAAAAGGTTAACTTTTGTTTAAAAGAAGTTGAAATTACAATCTAGAATCATTTCAAAAATCATGTATATCTTTCATATGACTCTGATGATTTCAATTATTATCACAAATTACAATTTAAAAGGTACTAGGAATGTATTGTTCATTGTGAGAAAATTCACGGACTCATATGTTGAACTAACACGTGGGGACAAAATAATTCCAATACCCGTATGTTATTTTTGGAATTAACAGAATTAGGAATGGAATTTGCTATTTTCTGGAGGGAGTCCAAGTACCCAAAGCTTTTTAACAGTAGAGTGTTTGACTGATAAAATTTTTCCTCTCCCTTGAATTTCAAAGGAACCTCTGATTAGAAAGCATTATCTGGATATGGTTAGGGAGCCATCATTTTTATGCTCAGCCAACAGGTATTTTACTATGTTTCTCAGCAAATGTTAGTGTACCCTGTATGAGGGCGAGGCTTTTAATTCTTTTGCTTGCTGTATATCCTGTTCTAGAACTGTACTAGGGCAAATATTTCTAGGGGACTTCCCTGGTGATCCAGTGGTTAAGACTCCATGCTTGCAATGACAGGGGCATGGGTTTGAACCCTGGTTAGGGAACTAGGATCCCACATGCTGTGTGGTGCAGCCAAAAAATAATAAAATAAAATAAAGAGCTGTCTTCCACTAGAAATCTAAAGAGCTGTTTTCCACTAGAAATCAGGTTCTACCATCAGCTAAGATCTGTCGATCAAAGGCAATTAAGAAAAAGTAAAAAAAAACTCAACTTATACTTGTCTATATTTGTTCTTTTTTTTAAAAAAAAATTTTATTGAGGTATAGTTGATTTGCAGTATTATATGTTTCAGGTATACAACATAGCCATTCACAATTTTTTAAAGATTATGTTCCATTTATAGTTATTATGAAATATTGGCTATATTCCTTGTGCTGTATAAGGTATCCTTGCAGCTTATTTGTTTTATACACTGTAGTTTGTACCTCTTAATCCCCTACCCTTATCTTGCCTCTCCCCACTGGTAACTGCTTTTCTCTGTATCAGAATCTATTTCTTTTTTGTTATATTCACTAGTTTGTTGTATTTTTTAGATTCCACTTATAAGTAATGTCATGCAGTATTTACCCTCTGCCTGACTTATTTCACTTAGCATAACACCCTCCAAGTCAATCCATGGTGTTGCAAATGGCAAGATTTCATTTTTAACGGCTGAGCAGTATTCCATAATATATACACATCTGTATGTTTGTATATGCATGTGTTTATACACCACATTTTCGTTCTCCATTCATCTGTTGATGTACACTTACACTGCTTCTATATCTTGCCAATTGTAAATAATGCTACTGTGCACGTTGGGGTCCATGTTTGTTTGTTTTTTTGGTTACTTGTTTTTTAATTTATTTTTTAATTGAAGGATAATTGCTTTATAGAATTTTGTTGTTTTCTGTCAAATTCCAATTATCTGATTGAACATATTATTTCCTGATTATAAAAATATAGGATGAACATAACTGTGTGTGAGAGGGAGAGATAAGAGGCAGAGACACTGACTCTGACGCACATCTAATGAATCGGAAGGTCCCCAGGTCAGTACTTGGAACTGACACGTGCTGCCCATGGCTAAATCCTCTAGCTTCTAGTTCGTGTTAAGAATGGAAAGGACCCTTGGCAAATGTGGCAGCTTGAAAACATATAACATGGATGAAGATGTTTTCCTTGAATTTTTCTAAGTGATAAAGAGGAACTGAAAAAAACTCCCACAACTCTTGCTTCGGGCTGACTTGAACTTAACATTATCCCTATAACAGCCCAGAAGGAAAAACCACTGGGTAAAACCTGAAATACACTTAATGATCACCCTCCATTCTTCCTATCTGCTCGGGTCTCTTCCCCACTTCCCTGGTTATTTTTCTGACCAAACAGAAACTCCATGTGAGCTCATCTTTTCCCTACCCCCCCACCCCCTATTCTCATCTGGCCTGGAGCGTGAGAGCTCCTGTTTTGTTAACTGTTTGATGACAGTTTCAGCTGCCTCCTCTGAAAAGAGGCTTCTTCAGAGAGGACCAACACACACACACAGACACATACACAGGCACACACACACTCTGCTCTTCCGACATACACATCTTCCACTTGGGAGTAACTCACAGCTCACACAAGCATCTACAGTAATTTCCCAGGCCAGCTGAAGATTCTGAAACATTAAAAAAAAAGTCAGCAGTAAAAATAATAGATACAGCATCTGTCATCCTTAGTAATATTTTTGTTTAGTTTTATTTCTCACATCAGGGCCATATGAATCCAGGGGGACAGGGGCCAGCAATAGCACGGAAAATAGGAAGCAGGTACAGCCCACAACAGAGCAAAATGGGAATAAAGGGACACTAGTGCGAGCCGGTCCCTGCTCAGTTGGCTAATGCTGCTGAATTCCATGTGTGCACATTATCTTGAAATTTAATGCTTTCAAAAATGTCACTCTTCCGCAAGACTAAATCAGTATACTGTTTATCCTCCATCGGACTATAAATAAGAGAGAGAAAGAGGAATTTTTAATGTGTGTCATATCAGAACAGCACCTCCAGTTTCCTCTTGAAGAAGTTTGCTAAGCTCACTAAAAAATTGGAGTGCTTGTCTAATAAAAACAGAGCAAGCCATTGGTGTCAACATGCAGGGAAACTGAAGTCCAATAAACAAGAAAATTGTGTGTTCTGTATCTGAATTAAGCAGGAACTTTATCATAAAAGCCAGGTGACCTCTTGGAGATGCAGAGCTAAGTATCCAAGAAGTTCATAAACATGCAGGATGAACATTTTTCTTTCTTTTTTTTTTATTTTTATTAAATTTATTTATTTATTTTTAATTTTTACTTTACAATTCTGTATTGGTTTTGGCATAGATTGACAAATAACTCTATTCCAAGTTTAAAATATAGCTGCTGGTTAATTTATTCAGGGGTAAATACAGACTGTTTCTTTAGGGGCTCTAGCAACCTGCACAGAACACAACAACGAAGAACTGTTTGAGAAGCACTGGCTTTACTGTTTCATCACTTACAGGCATTCCTATGGTCAGTTGGGACTGTGCAGGTAGCTCAGGGGTAAAGAACCTGCCTGCCAACATAGGAGATGGGGGTTTGAGCCCTGAGTCAGGAAATGGGCACCTACTCCAGATTCTTGCTTGGAGAATCCCACCAATAGAGCAGCCTCGCAGGCTATAGTCCATGGGGTTGCAAAAAGTCAGACAGGACTGAATGAGTAAGCAACAACAACAATGGTCAGCTGACTAGTCATCTGACTTTTCTAAAACATCAATTTATATACCAACCACTCTTCCCAATTCAGGTCTATCTTTTCTTATTAACTGATTCTAATAATGGTCACTTTATTGAAAACAATCATTTTCCTCATGGAAAAATATAAAAGTCATTCTTAAAACATTTTTCATCTGATTTTGAAGGCAGTTCAGTTCAGTTCAGTCGCTCAGTTGTGTCCGACTCTTTGTGACCCCATGAATTGCAGCACGCCAGGCCTCCCTGTCCATCACCAACTCCCGGTTTTGAATTAAGTTTCTCTTTTTTATAGAACAAGGTAAAACTAACTACTTTGTTTTAGTACTTTGGTACATTGGTAAGGAAAGGTTCTTACTTGCTATGAGAGATGTGAAAAGGAAATAATCTGGCTTTTATATGCTATTTCTTTATTATGTATGTGTATATGGGGGGTATGATATGAAACTGGAATTCTTTTCAAAATGAAAATGAATTCTTCAAAGGAATACAAAAGTCGTACTAAATTATCATATTTAACCAAGTTGTGTTTCCCCACATACTCCCTAACACTTGATATCAGTCAAAAATGTTTGCCAATTTGATGGGTAAAACAATGGCATCTCATGTTGTATAGATCTGCATGTACCTGATTACAGGTAAGGTTGAATATATTTTCAAATGTCACTTAGCCATACATTGATATTCTGTAAGTTGCCTATGTATATTTCATATCCATTTTTACATTTCAGTTTGTCTTTTCTTATTGAGGTCTAGATTTTTTTTAATAGGCCACTAGTACTTCAATATATAAATATTAAGAATATTTTCTTCTAGTCTGTAGCTTGTTTTAAAGTTTTGTTTACGGTGTGTTTGGGTATATAGAAGTTTATGATTATTTCCGTGATGGTTTTGGGGCACTCCTTACTCTGAGATTACTTTGTTGTATGCAGTGTTCTTTCTCTTGTTAGTGACAGAGACGAAGAGGATGGGTTAAACACTAGGCTTCTCAGCTTTTGCGTAAAGGTAAGCAGACAACAACTTTCAAGAAGGTGGTGAAAGCAGCTGACACAGGTCTAGAAGAAACCAGATTCATGGAGCACCCCTGTAGCCAGACTGTGTTGTCTAAGTGCCATCACCTACTGAAAAACCCCACGGTTTCTCGGAGAAATGCCGATTTTCATAGGGCAGACAATGCACTAGATGAGTTGAGACCATCCTGTTGGACCAGACAACACGAGAACTCCTGAAGATTTCTGGAGTCATGTTGAAAGAACACAAGAGACAACCTGAAGGGGCTCCTCCTGGCCAAAGAGGAGATGCTCTGAACATGCAAACACCAGTTACTGTAAAGGGTTCAAACACATTAATTAGGTTAAAATCCCTCAGCCCATGATGGTACTACTGGTTATGATACCAGTTCATTCCGAAACTGGAAAATAAGAGGGAATGAATTACATGTTTATCTCAAGTTTCCTATAGGAAATTTATTTCAAGATAACCAAACATACGAACCAAGACAGCATTTAATAAATATGGATGGAGTGATGCAATTAGGATGTCACCATTTTGAAACCCCTAATAAAATAATAGATCTAGGCAATCATCATCAGTAGCTTAAAAAACCATTAAGTGAAAGGCTGAGGTGGAACTTTATAATGGATGGATCAGGTTGGCAAAAACAGCACCGGGTGATCAATCTGAGTGCTGCGTGCTTTCCCATGCAGCGTGACCATACGCAGTTCCAACCAAAACAAGGAGCCAATTCAGTTCCAGCTCTCACCCAGATCACAGGAAGCACGGGTGGTGAGAGGGCAGCCTAGATGACAGGCTGAGAATGCGTTAGCCAAGCTCAGAACATGGGCGATTCCACAGGATGAACGGCTCATTCAACAAACCAATGAGGGTGGGCAGAACAGGGGAGTCCACGTTATGAATGAAGACACATCTGTGAAAGGCTAGGTGATCAGAGCAAAAGCCAGGTCTCCAGTCCTTTACTTCATTTATTCCAAACCATTCTGACCAAGACCTCTTGCTTGACAAGCTCAGAGTCAGAACTAACTTTCATGGGGACAACTGGGGTTTTTTCTGTGTTTCTGTGGAAATCCATTGAAAAATGAATTGAGATGCATCTGCCATATGAAGCCTCTGAAGTGACTGTTCCAAAGGCTGAGTTCAGAAGTAACAAAGAGGCTGATTTCTGCAAACAGAAAGATAGCCTTCCCTTTAACTGAGCACTCATCCTGAAAGGCGGTTCTCCTTTTCCTCATTAACCGTCTCTCCCCTTTTCTTGTGATTGAAGAGTCACGTGATTTAAATAAAAAGCGAGAAACTGAGCCAGCTCAGGTGACGGCTGTATGATTCGTAGGAGCAAATAACACGGACATGAAAGACATTCTTCTGCAAAGTATGACAGACTTTCAAATTACCCTTCTCTAACTAATTAGCATTTTAGAAAAATTGGGTTTAATCATTAAAGAAGCCATCTGCTTATCCAGGAGCTGTCTAGTGAATACTGCTGGCAACTTTCAGGGGAGACGTACCCAGTAGGTACTGCATTTTCTTTTGATTTCTGAAGCAAAGAGAAAGATGGCCATCCCCCTTCCCACCCCCAACTAATTCAAACATAGTGACCTATCTGTGTCGTGCTATGGTGTGCCTCACACACTTCAAAGAGTTAAGGGGGAAGAGACAGGGTGGGAGGTATTTGAAAGCTTCCCTTTTATAGCCACAGAAGAGATTCGTGGCTTTGTTTAATTTACAGATCGCCTACCTCCCCATGAAATGGCATGACACAGACATGTATGGCAGTTGATGTAAATCACAACTGGTATTGTGAGGGGTACTGTCTTGAGCAGTTGGAACAGTGAAGACCTCCTGGGGGTGGTGCCCTGCCTTGCTCAGCTGCTAAGTTGTGTCCAACTCTTTGACTCTCTGCGACCCCAGGGACTGTATGGAGCCCACCAGGCTCCTGTGTTCATGGGATTTTCCAGGCAAGAATACTGGAATGGGTTGCCATTTCCTTCATCAGAAGATCTTCCGCACCCAGGGATTGAACCTGCGTCTCCTGCGGTGGCAGGTGGATTCTTCACCACTGCATCATCTGGAAAACCCCTTGGAGGTGGGGGGAATAGCGAAAACAGTCCAAATCACCCTGTCACACACATATTTCTTTCTCAATCCCGTGATTTGGGGTTGTATGCAAAGGAATGTTCTACCATGAAAGGTCTTGCTCCTTGGGTCATAGGGAGAATGCTCAGGATTTCATCTGCTGATGATGTAGAAACCTACAAAAACTATGTGGAAATTCTCTGCAATATTTGGGGCTCATATGAAGATGGAGAGCCTGGAAAACTATTTGCTAAAACGTCTGCTGGAAAGATGGGTTGAATTTCTACCCAGCATCTCTAGGCCACTGACTTGAAGCTCCCTTAACATTTCATTCTGACAAAATACAATCATTAATTCTTATAATTACTATCACACAGCTATGCATTTCAGAGTTGATAATTAGTCAAGCAACTTTTAAGCAAACACATTGGGTTTGAGTTGCCTGCATACATAGCGAAGGCCTGGAGTCATTCTGTGGAAAGCTTTGGAGGTGAAGCTGAGAAGCTGGGATGTAATACTTAGACAAGAAAAGTTACATTGAGCAGAGAAAACTATTATAGGGATTGAAAGTGAAAGCATGGAAGAGTTAGTTGCTCAGTGGTGTCCGACTCTTTGCGACCCCATGGATTGTAGCCCCCGCCAGGCTCCTCTGTCCACGGGATTCTTCAAGCAAGAATACTGGAGTGGGTTGCCATTCCCTTCTCCAGGGGATCTTCCTGACCCAGGGATCAAACCGGCATCTGCTGGTTCTTTCTTGCAGGCAGATTCTTTACCATCTGAGCCACCAGGGAATTTTCTCTCATTGCTTCAAACCTCCACGAGTCCCTCCCTCTCTTCTGTCAGGAGAACGCCTCTCATTTCACTGACTAAATAGCAGCAACCAGAGGACACTACATTCACACCCTACTCCCTACTCCTCCCTCCCCTCCCTCCACCCCCACACACAGTTTGTCCATTCTGGTTTTCTATATGTAAGACACAGAAAATTTCTGAAGTCTGGGTTTCCTCACGTGGGGAGAGCAAACCACCTACTTGTAGGGTGCTTCTGAGAATTAAGTGAGAATAAGAGTGAAGTGCAGTCCCTGATGCTTGGGAAGGACTCAACAGTGAAGGGGAAAACAAGACAGATTCATCTCTAGCGGCTGACTGCTACTTCAAATAACTCGGCTGTTCTTGGGTATTTAAGAATCCATAAAAGACATCTTTTGCTCTTCTCTAATATCTATTTATTCAGCAGCTCATAAGCACTCTCTGTGAGCCCAATCATAAGCGAGCAGCTTGGGATACAAGTGAAGAAGTTAGTTCTCATGTCTAAGAAACTCAAAGTTGCCAAGATAGATGGGCACGAAAGACCACCACAGAAGTGAAGAGAGCAGTACTGAAGCGTGCTTGATAGACTCTACACAGCACCAGACAGCTCAGGCAGATGGATTAAACTCTGGACTATCATTTCAGTAGTGCTCTTCTTCAAGTCTACTCCTACCCTCCGCTTCTATTACGAGTCCCTCTAACTGTAGCTTGCAAAATAAACACCCTCTCTAATCAGCGGCAGCTTTGGAGGGATGCACAGAAGAAAGAGAGTTCAAGTTCAGGTTAAGCAACATGTTTCTATTTTTCAAGGCAATCACTCAACTATTATTTCACTTGATTACTGTAACTTTGCTCATTGGGATCTTATCTCCTAAGAGCGTCGTGCAGTATTTGATGAGCAAACTGCCCTCATTCTGATGGTTCCAGTAGTGATTATAAAGAAGATGCAGGATCCATCAGTACATCAATGCTGACATATCATCCAAAGTGCAACTGGGCTGCCTTGGTGGCTCAGCTGGTAAAGAATCTGACTGCAATGCAAGAGACCTGGGTTTGATCCCTGGGTGGGGAAGATCCCCTTGAGAAGGGAAAGGCTAACCACTCCAGTATTCTGGTCTGGAGAATTTCACGGACTGTATAGTCCATGAGGTCTTGAAGAGTCGGGCAGGAGTATTTTATGATGAATGGTATTATACACAAGGATTCTGATAAATGGCTTGTTTTATATAATATCTGCATTCCATTCCCCACCCCAGCCCCCAAAAAAAGCAAGGTGATATACATACTTGAAGACTGTAAGTTCAGAACCAGTAGAAATACTTCAAAGTTCCTGAAATTAACACTCAGTTTCCACATTTTCTCAGTCTTATTTTTCACTCCCTCTCCCACCCTGGTCTCCCTTACGTCACACTGTTTTTTGAACAATTTCATACGGAAACGTGCAGCTCTTCTCAAGTGGAATGGCATCACCATACCGTGTAATGCTTTCTCAACACAGCACAAGGTGAGCATGAGATGAGATACAAAATAGGTTAGCAGTAGGACCACTGTAGAGCACCAGGAACTCTGCTCAATACTCTGCATTAACCCATAAGGGAAAAGAATCTGAGAAAGAATAGATATATGTATGCATAACCGAATCACTGTGCTTGCCGCACATCTGAAACTAACACGACATTGTAAATGAACTGTACTCCAAATTAAACAGCGACAACAGTAACAAAACACCAAGCAGAGGAACGATGCCTTCCCTGGAAAGCTTCACCCACCCAGTGAGGCTGTGTATGGGGCGGGGGTGGGGGGGACTCCATGCTCAGCATCCCTTTCACACCCTCAGGAGGAAATCCTGGCTCTGATCACTGATGGAGACTCTTTCTCTTCTGAATCCTAAGAACCCAGAGTCAGAGTTCTCTTCCCCAGGGCAGGTACCCAGCCGTCTGGACCTGGCTCACTCTTCAGAGAGCCTTCCACCAAGGTTCCCGGCAAGACCAACCAAGAGATACACCAGGGAGGGGCCGCTGCTCGTGGCTTATCCTCAAAACCCATAGAAAACTCTGACTACTTCAACAGACCCAAACAGAGAAAGTAGAAGACAGAGGGGGAAAAAAAAAAAAAAACAGAGCTTGAAAATTTCCTCCCCACTGAGTATCTCACAGCCCCTGTGCCCTGGCTCCCCGAGTCCCCACGAAGTGCAATGGTTAATCGTCTGTTTAGTCAAAACCGCCTGCAGAAGTTAATAGACAGTTATCAGCTAATTGAGTGTGGGGTCTCCTCATTCATCTTGCTGATTCGATCTAACCCCCTTCATCTTCCAGACAGCTCAGGGTCCCTGCTGCTCTAAACTGTCGCTGGCTGCAAGAAGGGCCTAGGAACGACGGGAAGCTAATGGCCTCACTGTTCCTCTAAATTTGTTTGACGAAACTGACATTTAGTGTGTTCTGTCGTGTTGTGGGTAATCTGCAATTTACCCCTGGGCGTGTGGTGGATGCCCATTTTATTTACCTCTCGTACTTAAAAGCGTAATTAATATTCCACCCTGTAACAAAGATTAGAGATTTGACAAACATTGTAATTTAAATTCTCCATTATAGCAAACATTAAAATCAAACATCTTCCACACGGCCCATTGCGTAAAGGACACATGTAGCTGTAATTTAACTTTTTAGTTTTTAATACCACAAACTAATTTCTGCTGTCAGTTTAATGAGCTGGAAAACACAAATCTTGCTCCTCTCCGTGTGGGCACAGACTGTGAGAGATGAACCGAGGGGAGGAAGCCCAGTGATGTCGTTCAAAACATATTTCTAATACACTAAGCAAACAGTAAGTGTGTAACCTTATCAATGCAATGAGATGCTATGGGTTCCTGAAACTGCTTTAAGGCTTAAAAAATAGGAGCAAAAATAAAACATCTCGAGAGAGAAATAAAGAAATTACTTTGGTATTTTCTAAACCAAAGGCGTGTCTGTGTAAGGGATACAGGAGAATATACGCAGATACTGACCACAAGCAAAACAAAACAAGCAAAGCCACCCACACTCCTGAAAACTGAGGCTGGATAAAGAGCAAAGAGATCAAACCAGTCAATCCTAAAGGAAATCAACCCTGAATATTCATTGGAAGGACTGATGCTGAAACTGAAGCTCCAATACTTTGGCCACCTGATACAAAGAGCCAAGTCACTGGAAAATACACTGATGTGAAGGAAAGATTGAAGGCAGGGGAATAAGGGGAAGAAGGGGATGACAGAGGATGAGATGGTTGGATGGCATCACTGATTCAATGGACATGAACTAGGGCAAACTCTGGGAGATGGTGAGGGACAGAAGCCTGGTGTGCTGCAGTCCATGGGGTTGCAAAGAGTCAGACATGACTTGGTGACCAAACAACAAGAATAGGAGTAAGGTGGTCCCTGGGATGTTCATCACTGGCCCAGAATCCTTTCCAGAACGCTAATGGTGGAGGGAGGTGGCCAGCAGCTCAAGGAGTCCTCAAAAAAACTCTGCTCTAATTCATGCTAATTTTCACTGGAATCGCAGCTTCATAAATTTTATTTGACTGATTAAAATGATTGTATGTAGAATACCTTCAGGCAGCTGAAATGGCTCATTAAACAAGGAAGCTAGCTGGGAATTATCAGTAATGTAACAAATTTGTACACTGCAAATCCGATGTCTTTAGAAAGAGCGGAGGAGGGATGTTTAAGTCTCCCTCCCCCTTTGGAGCTGGGCTCAAGGGAAAAGGGAAGAAGCGCCTTGATCTCACAGAGGCTTTGGCTACTCTCGCTCATCCTCCCTGATATGCAGAAACCCACTGACTCGCTGACGTGTGCAGAGACTTCATTAATCACTGCCAGCTTCAATCTGCTTCAGTTACTTTGCATCCACATCCCAGGAGGAAACAGACTCTACTGCAATTTCAGGCTAAAGCAAAGATAAACGGATTCACTTTAGAAATTGGCAAGCCGGCATGTCCCAACTTACATGTCGCGACACAGAGAAGGGAAACTATGGGTTAATATTATTAACCTTGCTATAGCCATAAGTGAAAGAGAGAGATATCACCAAGGCAAAAGGTTTCTAAGTGGCTGAGAGTCAAACACTCTCCACAAAGTGGCGTTCATCAGCAAATGGTTGGGTCAGAGGTAAGCACAGCCAGTTCCTTACATGAGGGATATATACCAACCCTCCCTAATCCATGTTCCAGAGACAAGTCGGCTAATCTCCTGGGCATCCATGTCAGCTGCTTTGGAGGAGCTCCCTGAGAACTCTTGATGGACATCAACAGCGTACTGGTTTAGAATCTTTGAAATAAAAAGTCTTTGCCAGCTCTTTGCAAAAAAAGAGCAACCACTTCTACAAAATGTCTGTAATTACCTTCAAAATGCTTAGGTATAGGCATGCCTATGGAAACAATATGTGGCCATATGACTCAGAGACAGCTTGTAAACCAGTTAGGCAAAAAATTAAATCAGAACATACCTGGTATTTAAAAAAATAATATTTTGGAAAAGAGTAACCAAGTGAGTTTCAGAACTCTGTCATCAGTGGACTGCAGGTCTCAGAGGACTCACTCGTGCTACCATGACGCCCCACAGCCTGCTAGGTTTCACTACGCTGAGACCCTACCACAGTAAATCACGTCCACACTGCTTAAGCATTTAGCAAAACATTTTCGTGCAAGGATTGTGCTCACAGAATATACTTAGCACGAGGAACCTCTGTTATCTGTGTGATTCAACAATCCAAAACAAAAACTTTAAATTCCCAGTGACATGTTCATAATTCACAAGAAAGAGGTTAGGGCGCCAAGCCCTGGTAAAGTCCCTCATATGGTTCCTAATATTGGTATGTGTTATGTGCTGGGAACCCACATGAAACACTAGAGTTTTGAGTCATATTTTCAAGCTGGTCTTCTGGAATACTGGCAGATGGAGTAGCATAAAGGCCAGAAGAAGGGGAATTATCCTGGAAATGGTGAGAAGGGTGCTCAGGAAGTCAGAGATAGGAGGCTAGGGTGAAGCAGCTGGTGTATGGGCAGGGGGAAAAGGGAAATGATGCATTTTTGTTCTGTGCTTATGAGCTGTTCATGTTAGTTAAAAATCTTATATATATATTACATATATAATTTATACAATCCGTTTTTGTAGGTAAGTTACATAAAACAAATTCTCAGTGCATGCACGCATGCTCTGTTTTGTCCAACTCTTTGCAACCCTGTGGACGTAGCCTGCCAGGATCCTTTATAGGATTTTCCAGGCAAGAATACTGGAGTGTGTTACGATTTCCTTCTCCAGGAGAGTCTTCCCGACCAGGAATTGAACCCAAGTCTCCTGCTTCTCTTATTACTGGTAGGCGGATTCTTTACCATTGAGCCACCTGGGAAGCCCATAACAAATTACATATACACACAAACGCACACATACTGGAGAGGATGGAGAATCATTAAATTTGTAATTAAAAAATATAACAGCTACTATCACAATCCAAGACAGAGAAGACACTAGTTTCCAGGTCTATTAATCAGCGCATTGCCTGCTAAGTGTTCCTTGTCCTTGCTCACCTGCCCATCTGTCTATCCCCATCCATTCTTGATGAATTCCTCTCTGAAGTTACTTCTGGTCCTCCACCCCGGCACAGGTGACCCCACTCCTCTGGGAATATTCCTGTCACTTCTGCTGTGGTCCCTTTTGTAGATCTGAGCATAAACTTGTTTTTTATGACTCTTTTCTTTACGAGACTGAATTGTTTGAGATGACAGTTTTCTTCTTTTCTTAAATCTCTGTTTATTCTTTCAGCAAGCTGTCTGTATCTTCTTGTGTTCCTTCTTCTCTTTTGACTCAGGCATGTCCCTTGGGAGTCATGACAGTCCCTCCTCATGACCTCAGCTTCTTATCTCCCTGGATCCCCATCACAGCAAAGTAACTCCAGGCTTTGTCTCTGTCTTCACATGGCATCTCCCTTCACATCATCTGCATCCAACTTTCCTCTTCTATAAGGACACCAGTCACACTGAATTAGGCCCACCCTAATGACCACATTTTAATGCAATTACCTATACAAATATCCCATTTCTAAATAAGGTCACATTCTGCAGTGGAGGGAATAATAAAATACTTAGGAATAAACCTAATCAAGGAGGTGAAAGACTTGTGTGTACCGACAAAAGACACTAGAAAAGACACAGGAAAGAGATTAAAGCAGATACACATAAATGGAAAGACATTCCATGTTCGTGGATAGGAAGAACTAATATTGTTCAACGTCCACACAATCATAGTCTGGTTTTAGCACAGCGGCCACATTTAGTCTTTCAAGAGGAACTGAAGACAAGTGTAGAAAACGCTTTTGTTTCAAAACAGAAGTCTGATGACCGTTCTGTTTATTAGACTAGCCTCTTTCAACTTCCCTCCCTCCCTACAAGTTACTTATCTCCTTCATGGTCTATTTCTCGCATCAGAAAGCAAGCTCATTCCATGAGAGAAGAAATTCTGTTGATTCCTTTCTGCAGAACTTAGAACTTAGCTGCTCACAGCTGCTCATTTGGCATCTGCTAGATGAATGAAGAGATCCATATTCAATATCCACATAAGTACTAGCCAATGTGAGCCTGTTCACTAGAGGGTTGAAATAACTCACTTGTACTGTAAAGTGCTGCAGCTGTACACTGAAGAAGATGGCTACACATATGAGCACCCACGAGTCTAGACCAGCAGCTGTGTGACTGGATCTTGTCCTGTGACTGTGCTGTTGATAGGGGCCCTCACTTGTGGCCCTAACGCTGTTTATCTCCTCTGAACTTAGCCCTTCTTGTTTTTCCACTCAGACACAACGCCTAAGGTCTTTAAACATAACATCTAATTTCTGAGAGTTTGTTGATCAAATACCCAACTGTTCCTGTCCAGTTGTCAAACACTTTTTTAAAGTTTATATCCTTTATTACAAATTTTACTGTTTGCTGTGAAAGCTAGAAAACCATATAGTACTAGTATTAATTCTATCTTGCTCTTCAGTTTATTATCTATACACATTTTCTAGAGTAAAAATTGTGTTTATCCTAAGGTTATCCCTTTCCTTTAGTTTTTACCTATTTTAATTTTTAAAATTGTGTTTAATTTGACAACATGCATAGTGATCATTAATTAGGGTCTTTTTTTTTTACTTCTTTATAATAAACATACAGGTATATTTCAGGTGAATGGTAGAATTTCAACTAAAAAATTGCTACAGAGATCTCTACTCCTCTGTCATTTAGGGTCTTGCTGATATTTGATGGTGACTATTTGGAAGAACCCACTCTCTCTGAAACTGAGGCCAGAATCACTTCAGTCCTGATGTCACAGTGCTGAGATGTGACCATGCCAGGCTGACGTTCTGGCAGGTCAGGCTGAAAATGACCCTGAAGGGGGCACTGAGTTCCTAAGTGCAAAGTCACTGGAACATATTTTGTGTGTAAACACACGGCAAGAAGTTTCTTAGAATAATTGCCACCTTGACTACATTACAGTTCTTCCTATTGTCCATTATCTTTTAGTTATTTTAAACAGTGCTGGTTCTTATTAATCTTGTACATCATGTTCCATCTTATTTTGGCTCCCACTAACATTTCTGACCTGGGTGTGTAAACTCCTTCTGTTTAGGTGTCTCTGTAGTTCCCGGACTGTACACCAGACCCAGACTTTCCTCAGCAGAGTCTCCAGCAGAAAATTTTTGTAGGTCTTACAATACACTGATGCACACACACACACACACACACCCCAACACACACAAACTTGTTATTTAGCAACTTCATTTCACTAGCTGGTCAAAAGGTTAACACTGGCATTTATTAACTTCCAAAATTCTCTCCTTGAAACTTTACCTGACTACATTATTTGTCCTGTTTCAAAAAATTAAGACAAATGAAATTTTAATATATATATTAAAAAATAATTCATTTTCAATTGAACAAAATCTAGAAAATAGAAAGCTAAAGGAAATATAACCACTGATAATTTTATACTCAGAATAACAAATGCTAACAATTCAGGATATTTTAAAGGGATTCACAGGTGGCTCAGTGGTAAAAGAATCTGCTTGTCAAACTGGAGACATGGGTTTGATCCCTGGGTCAGGAAGATCCCCTGGAGAAGGAAATGGCAACTCACTCCAGTATTCTTGCCTGGAGAAACTCATGGACAGAGGAGAGAGGTGTCCATGGTATGGTGTCACAAAGAGTAAGATATGACTTAGTGACTAAACAGCAGAAGGGTATTTTAATTTAGTCTTTTTTCAAATACATATTAACTTTTTTAAAATTTGGAATTTTCTGTACCACTTATTTCTATGACTTCCAAATGTCATGAAAACTTTTTTGAAAACAAAGGTTTTGATGACTAACAATACTTAATCAGAACACAGGGATCAAGACCATCCCCATGGAAAAGAAATGCAAAAAAGCAAAATGGCTGTCTGGGGAGGCCTAACAAATAGCTGTGAAAATAAGAGAAGCGAAAAGCAAAGAAAAAAGGAAAGATATAAGCATCTGAATGCAGAGTTCCAAAGAATAGCAAGGAGAGATAAGAAAGCCTTCCTCAGGGATCAATGCAAAGAAATAGAGGAAAACAACAGATTGGCAAAGACTAGAGATCTCTTCAAGAAAATTAGAGATACCAAGGGAACATTTCATGCAAAGATGGGCTCAATAAAGGACAGAAATGGTATGGACCTAACAGAAGCAGAAGATATTAAGAAGAGGTGCCAAGAATACACAGAAGAACTGTACAAAAAAGATCTTCATGACCAAGACAATCACAATGGTGTAATCACTCACCTAAGAGCCAGACATCCTGGAATGTGAAGTCAAGTGGGCCTTAGAAAGCATCACTACGAACAAAGCTAGTGGAGGTGATGGAATTCCAGTTGAGCTCTTTCAAATCCTGTAACATGATGCTGTGAAAGTGCTGCACTCAATATGCCATCAAATTTGGAAAACTCAGCAGTGGCCACAGGACTGGAAAAAGTCAGTTTTCATTCCAATCCCAAAGAAAGACAATGCCAAAGAATGCTCAAACTACTGCACAATTGCACTCATCTCACATGCTAGTAAAGTAATGCTCAAAAATTCTCCAAGCCAGGCTTCAGCAATACGTGAACTGTGAACTTCCAGATGTTCAAGCTGGTTTTAGAAAAGGCAGAGGAACCAGAGATCAAATTGCCAACATCTGCTAGATCATGGAAAAAGCAAGAGAGTTCCAGAAAAACATCTATTTCTGCTTTATTGACTATGCCAAAGCCTTTGACTGTGTGGATCACAAGAAACTGTGGAAAATTCTGAAAGAGATGGGAATACCAGACTGCCTGACCTGCCTCTTGAGAAACCTATATGCAGGTCAGGAAGCAGCAGTTAGAACTGGACATGGAACAACAGACTGGTTCCAAATGGGAAAAGAAGTAGGTCAAGGCTATATATGGTCACCCTGCTTATTTAACTTATATGCAGAGTACATCATGAGACACCCTGGGCTGGAAGAAGCACAAGCTGGAATCAAGATTGCCAGGAGAAATATCAATAACCTCAGATATGCAGATGACACCATCCTTATGGCAGAAAGTGAAGAGGAACTAAAAAGCCTCTTGATGAAAGTGAAAGAGGAGAGTGAAAAAGTTGGCTTAAAGCTCAACATTCAGAAAATGAAGATCATGGCATCTGGTCCCATCACTTCTTGGGAAATAGATGGGGAAACAGTGGAAACAGTGTCAGACTTTATTTTTTGGGGCTCCAAAATCACTGCAGATGGTGACTGCAGCCATGAAATTAAAAGACGCTTACTCCTTGGAAGGAAAGTTATGACCAACCTAGATAGTATATTCAAAAGCAGAGACATTACTTTGCCAACAAAGGTACATCTAGTCAAGGCTATGGTTTTTCCAGTATTCATGTATGGATGTGAGAGTTGGACTATAAAGAAAGCTGAGTGCTGAAGAATTGATGCTTTTAAACTGTGGTGTTGGAGAAGATTCTTGAGAGTCCCTTGGACTGCAAGGAGATCCAACCAGTCCATTCTAAAGGAGATCAGTCCTGGGTGTTCATTGGAAGGACTGATGCTAAAGTTGAAACTCCAGTACTTTGGCCACGTCATGCGAAGAGTTGACTCATTGGAAAAGACACTGATGCTGGGAGGGATTGGGGACAGGAGGAGAAGGGGAAGACAGAGGATGAGGTGGCTGGATGGCATCACCGACTCGATGGACGTGAGTTTGAGTGAACTCTGGGAGTTGGTGATGGATAGGGAGGCCTGGCGTGCTGCGATTCATGGGGTCGCAAAGAGTCGGACACGACTGAGCGACTGAACTGAACTGAATACTTAATCAAAATGTCTTTTAGAAATTTAGCTAGCTTCTAAAGTTTTCACTGTCATAGATAATACTGTGATGAATATCTTTATCTATAAATCCAAAAATTCCCTTTGAAAAAGTTCTTAGTGATATTGGGTTAATTGGAATGTCCATTTAAAATAGCAGTGCTAAAAACTATTAATGGCTTTTAAAAAATTTGTATTAATTTCTACTCTACCAGAAAGTACATGAGGCCCTTCTCACTATATCTTACTGTATTTTAAAAGTAGTTAATTTGATATGAAAAATAGAGTAATTTGCTTTCTAAATTTACATTTCATTGCTAATTAATGAATGAATAGCATTTAATGCATATATTGACCATTTGCATTTCCCCTTCTATAAACTGTGATTCATATCCTGTGCCCATTTTTTTATTAAAATCTTAGTGCATCACCCATTCATGGATTTGAATGGCTTACATTAAGAGTAGCAGCCATGTGTTACAAAATAACCTGAGTGAAGTCTCTGGTTGCCTCCACTGTTCTCCCATCTCATCATGCATTTGCTCTTTCCTTCTCCTACAGCAGCTCATTTTTTCCCATCCTTCAAGACTGGGTTCTTTGATGCACTGTGTACCAAAAGTCCACAGTGATGTCACTTTTCTCTGAACTCCAAAGCAGTCATTATCTTGACCTCAGCCTGTCTCATTTGATTAATTGCCTTTCAATATGTATACTGTCTTAAGAGATTTGTGAGGCAAGAACCATTTCTCACACTTCACAGGCTTAGCACGTTGCCACTAAACAACAGTGATTCTAATCACTGGGGATGCTGAATATACCATAATGAAAAAAAAAAAAAAAACACTGGTTTTAAAAATATTTGTCGATTTTCTCTTTCTGAAATATATTTTCCCAAAGTAGGAGAAAGTCATCAAACATAAAGATAATAGAAATTCATTATGTGTCTAGATGAGATTATTTCATATTACATAGTTCAAGCTGACATTATGTCCTGAGATGAACAAGAAAGTAATTATGTATGGAAGCTAGCCGTGTGCAAGTGGAAATATTTCTGGCAGACACAATATCCACTGAACATAGTGGATGTGTCAAATTATTTCTGTAACTCAAGCATAACATCATTCCAGATATAACTACACAGACCATTCTGACTTGTGATAGGGTTACATCCCGTTAAACCTACCATAAGTTGAAAATACCCTAAGTCAAAGATAGATTTACTACATCTAATCTACCAAACATCAGCCTACCTTAAGCATCCTGAGAATGCTTCTATTAGCCTGCAGTTGGGCAAAATCTTCTAACACAAAGCCTACTTTATAATAAAGTGCTGAACATCTCATGTAATTTATTGAATATTGTCCTGGAAGTGAAAAACAGAACGGCTGTCTGGGCACAGAATGGTTCTAAGTGCATCAGGCTTTTACCCTCTGGATCGTGTGGCCAGTGGGGATGCTGCCACTGAAGAACATCATGAGAAAGGATCACACCGCATATCATGAAAAGCTCAAAATTCAAAATTCCAAGGAGGTTTTCAACTGATTGCTTTTGCATCATCGTAAAGTTGGAATGTTTCAAGTCTAATTGTCCTAAGTTAGGGACTGTCTGTATATGGACCTGTAAATATACTGCTGTGTGTATTCTAAAATGCCAAAGTACTGAAAATGAAAAAGCACGTATTAGCAAATAAAGAATAAAGAAAGCAGATCCATAGAACTCAGTGTAGGTGATTTTTAGTAATGGAAACCATGCATATGCTTGGTAAACATTTCTAAAAATGAAATCATATAAACATAACCTAAAGTAATACATGTATGCAAAAATTTGGATGTTTGGCAAACCCCTGCTCCCCAAGGTGGCCTAGTGGAATTCTTTTGATATCAAATGATTAAACTTGATGTATTTTCCTTTCACGGACAGAAACAGAACTTAGAGTGGTGAGAAGTCATGATTTTTTTTGCAGACTAAGTGCAGAGTTCTGAAAGCTTTCCACTAACTAAATGGCTAAATATTCTCGCTTTGAACTTTAGAACACATTCTTAATTTTTTTATGATGAACATATTTTCTTCCCAAGGCTAGAATGGTTGTCTAATTGTCAAGCAAATTAAAATAAACTGAAATCATTTAGCCACACAATATTTTGGCTTCTAACAATGTAAGAACAACTCCACTGGAAAAAAAAAGAAAAACCTAAGCACACAACAGCAACTTAAACAGTAAAGTACCAGTTTATGTTTGCAAATGCTTAGGTAGCAAATAGAATATGGCATGTGCTGATAATCCAAATTCTTTCCACACTCGGGCCTGAAGAATCACAAAAACATTGGACTGAAAACAAGAAGATGTAAATTCTCAAAGTTTTCTGGTTTTATGATGGGAAGTAGTAGGTAAAAATGCTTTTTATTTTTTTAGTTACCACAAAAGAATTACTTATTTAAAGACATAAAGCTTTTTTCTATCTGGGGAAAAAAAAAACAAGAAGAAAAATGCTCTCAATCCAGTCACTTTCTATATCGAATTCAAACGCAGCTCTGGACAGCTCTTAAGTGAAGTGGCCCTTCTGTCACCCTTCACACTGATGCTGCCCTGAGTGGAGGTGGTGCAGGCTGTGACTGGTCCCTTGTTTCCTTCCTCAGAGCTATTATTGACATCAGGCAGAGATTTCACTCTTTTCTACCCGCCCTTTTTTCCTTTTGTATTTTTAAAGATGGTATTGTGTTTTCTGAAGGAGATCAGCCCTGGGATTTCTTTGGAAGGAATGATGCTAAAGCTGAAACTCCAGTACTTTGGCCACCTCATGCAAAGAGTTGACTCATTGGAAAAGACTCTGATGCCGGGAGGGATTGGGGGCAGAAGGAGAAGGGGACGACAGAGGATGAGATGGCTGGATGGCATCATGGACTTGATGGACGTGAGTCTGAGTGAACTCCAGGAGTTGGTGATGGACAGGGAGGCCTGGCATGCTGCGATTCATGGGGTCGCAAAGAGTCACTGAGCGACTGAACTGAACTGATTGTGTTTTCAAAATGAATCTGCCCTTTATTTGTATATCAGTTATAACAGTGGTCCCCAATCTTTCTGGCACCAGGAACCAGTTTCCTGGAAGACAATTTTTCCATGAGTGGGGTGGGGGATGGTTTTGGGATGATTCAAACACATTACAGTTACTATGCACTTTATTTCTATTATTATTACATTAGCTCCACCTCAGATCATCACACATTAGATCCCAGAGGTTGGGGACATCTATATTAAAAATCTCTTTTGAACTATCCTTGGAAGGAAAGATATGACAAACCTAGACAGCATATTAAAAAGCAGAGTCATTGCTTTACCAACAAAGTTCTGTATAGTCAAAACTACTGTTTTTCCAGTAGTCACATATGGATGTGACAGTTGGACCATAAAGAAAGCTAAGCACCAAAGAATTGATGTCTTTGAACTGTGGTACTGAAGAAGACTCTTGAGAGTCCCTTGTACTGCAAGGAGATCCAACCAGTCCATCCTAAAGGAAATCAGTTCTGAATATTCATTGGAAGGACTGATGCTGAAGCTGAAGCTCCAACACTTTGGCCACCTGTTGCGAAGAACTGACTCATTGGAAAAGACCCTGATGCTGGGAAAGATTGAAGGCAGGAAGAGAAGGGGACAGCAGAAGATGAGATGGTTGGATGGCATCACCAACTCGATGGACATGAGTTTGAGCAAGCTCCTAGAGTTGTTAATGGACAGGGAAGACTGGTGTGCTGCAGTCCACGGGGCTGCAAAGAGTCAGACACAACTGAGAAACTGAACTGACCTGTTTAACTAAACAACTTGAGGGATTTAGATAGAAAAGGCTATTTTATTTCAGAATGTTGAGACTCAATTTACCTTCCTACACATTTCAACACACCTTTAAAGAAGAGGGTCACATATGCTCCAAAGTCAGGCAGGCAATGACCGTAAGGGGTGTCAATGAGGGCACTGATGCAGAGATGGCAAGACAGTCCACAATGCTGGCTGCAATTCCCCTCCCCATTCCCTCCTCTAACAAGCATAAGACTGGCATTCCAAAGGCTGGCAACCCTTTTGGGATCATTTGACATCAAGCGTTTAAAT
Source organism: Oryx dammah (assembly GCF_014754425.2). Classification (NCBI taxonomy): domain Eukaryota; kingdom Metazoa; phylum Chordata; class Mammalia; order Artiodactyla; family Bovidae; genus Oryx; species Oryx dammah. Next base: position 20,956,381 of record NW_024070206.1, read on the forward strand.
TTCTTGGGCTCCTTTTCTTAAGAAATAGCAGAGGAACGTCTCCGGCAGTTAGCAGGTGTGTAGGTGAATGTTGCACGTAGTACAGAAGGGATGGCTGCGGAGGGTGAGGGAACACGGTGAGGATGCACGCAGTTCACGCTGTCATTCCCTTCAGTTTGGCTCACAGAGCATAAGAAAAACCTCTCATTCATCAGTAGGACAGTTAACTTAGAAAACTATCCTTCCCTCCTTTAGAAGAAATAAGGAATGACAGGCATGAGTTTTTGCAATTCCATCTGTGTGTGTGTGGTGTACATACAAACGTATGAACATATATATCCATACATATAATATGCACATTTATTTTGCTGAATCATTTGAAAGTTGGTTGAAGACATTATGATAATTTACCCCTAATATTTAGCATATGGCATCTGAAAATGAGGATTTCTCCATAACTACAGTATTATTACTACTCTCAAGAAACCCAACCATGATTCAAAAACATTATCTAATATATAGGCATATTCAAAACTTCCAAATTGTTCCAATAATGTCCTTGACATTTTTTTCTTTGCTTGAGAATCCATCAAGGAGAAAAAACTCTATTTATGTGTCATATTTCTTTAGTCTCTTGAATCTAGAGCAGTGTCTGAATTTTTCCCTTTCATGATACTGGGCTTTCGAATAATAAAAACCAATTGTTTTAGAAAAACTTCTTGTAACTTGTGTTTTTTTTTTTTTCCTAATATGACATATAAGGAAGAATTCACTCCATAGTAGTTTGTATTATACTTCTCTGAGTTCCAGTTATTTTTAAGAGCCAAGAAACTCTGAGTGTTAATATATGCAATACCAGTTACATCCTGCTGCCTTCAAAAGTTCAGAATGATGCTAGGCCAGGAGCTGTACCAAATATCAATTGTATCAGATGCAAGTTCCTCCCTGCATTTCCCCAAGAATCATCCAAACTAGCAGTAATCACATGGATACACATTCAGTTAAGTTCACTGTAAACAAATACATATATTTTATATTTGCAAATTTAAGTGCACACTCATGTTTAGGGGTGATGAACAGGAAGGTAATCACAGTTCTGGGCGTCTGAGCCGAGGTAAGCAGGTCCTTCACCAGGCAGAGGAGACTGCAGGGGTGTTGAGTACAGGAGGGAGGCAAGCTGGCAGGTGACATGGGGGGGGTGGTCTCGGGTACACAGAGGGCCCTGCTGGAACTCTCTGCAGCTTCAGCTGTGCTTTAGTAAGAGGGAGGGGCTTGCCCAGGGGAAGGGGAAGAGCAGAAATGGCTGAACAGCATCCAGGAGAAATATAATAATAGGATGATGGTCGTGGTCTTCAGAATAGCGGATGTCACCCTGTGGATGATCTTATACTAGATCCTTCTGCTCACCATTGCCAGACCAAACCTGGGAGGGTGCTGAGCACTAGCAGGTGCTGGGTAAAGAGGGGGCCTGTCTTTAATTAAGAAGACACAACTCAGTTTCAAGTTATGATCCAATTCCTCACAGTCAGTGGCGGAATTTTGCTTTAGTGCCTGTGCTCGGGCTCAGTTGAGTCCGCCTCTGTGTGACCTCCTGGACTGTAGCCCACCAGGTTCCTCTGTCCATGGGATTTCCCAGACAAGAATACTGGAGTGGGTTGCCATTTCCTCCTCCAGGGGATTTTCCTGACCCGGGGATTGAACCGGCAGCATCTCCTGCATGGCAGGTGGATTCTTTACCACTAGCACCACCTGGGAAGCCTCTTACTTTCGTGAAAGGCATCTATCTTCTATCTATCACACCAAAGGAAGTGATCTTCCAACAGATATCCAGTTACTCAGAGTTCCAGAAGCAGACTGGACATGGAGGAAAACATGCCCAGAGATACAGCATGACCTGTCCCCACTCACTAGACCTTGAACCTTCTCATTCAACCAGTCTGATCCCTTAGTGGCTGGGATTCCTGGAATGAGCTTTCAGTTATTCGAGAAATCCTCCCTGATGTTTTCAGCATGGGTTTGGCAGCCAAATGCCTTGGCTCTATTTTCCTATCATACAGTTTAAAGAACATTATCTTGCTCACCAACCATAACAGAAAAGCTAAACTTCATCTCTAATTATGTCTGAACATTTGCCTGTTAGGACTGCTTATGCACTGCTCTGTAAGGCGTTTTGTGTGCGGAGTTACAGAGAAAATGCTGATGTAATTGAGAACTGTATTAGTGAAACCACAGGACCGCGTGTGGCCTGATGAATCTTATGAACTCAGCATTAACATACTGCTGGAACATAATGAAGATGATAAATTTATGAATGTGCAGTACCAGCTCCCAATAAACACAAAAGCTGACTCCTAAGCAACTTCTTAATTCAATTTCCCTTAATCGTAACCTCGTTTTAGGAACAGAAAGTGCCCAAGTAATGACTCATGAAATTCCACAAAGTGATAAAAAGTACTGTTTTTAGTTTCCTTATCCTGTCATTGTAAAAACATCCTTCCAACAATTGGGGTTGATGATCACATTAAAATTTATAAGTAATAATCAATTGGGCGAATACCCAGGAGGCTTGGTTTAGTGTCAGAGCAGGTGCCACACACTATTTCCCATGAAAACATACAACACACAAATAGGGACGTCATCGTTATCATTTAGTTGCTAAGTCATATCCGACTCTTGTGACCCTATGGACTGTGGCCTGCCAGGTTCCTCTGTCCATGGGATTCTCCAGGGAAGAATACTGGAGGGGTAGCCATTTCCTTCTCCAGAGGATCTTCCTGACCCAGGAATCGAACCTGGGTCTTCTGCATTGCAGGCAGATTCTTTACCGACTGAGCTATGAGGGAAACCCCATAAATAGGGACATTATCACCTAAAATAATACATGATATGAATCATGAAAATAAGTAACTCAGATCATCACTTAGAGCGAATACCAACATGACTGCAACATTATCTGATGCCTTGATGTTCACCCAAACACTCAACAAATACTTCTAAGTACCTGGTGGCTCAGACGGTAAAGAATCTGCCTACAATGCAGGAGACCTGGCTGTGACAGCTGATAGGGAAGATCCCCTGGAGAAAGGATGGCAACCCACTCCAGTGTTCTTGCCTGGAGAATCCCATGGACAGAGGAGCCTGGAAGGCAATAGTTCTTGGGTCACAAAGAGTCGAACACGACTGAGTGACTAACACTTTCACTATGTATAAAAATCATTTGTCTCTCAAATCAAAGCACAATCAAATAATGTCCTCACTGCAAAGTGCTTGAAGGCAGCATTGATTTAGCTTTCTACATGATACACTCCTAAGTAATTACTAAGAAGCAGTCAACAGTGTTATTAACGGCCCCTCAGTTTGCCTACTTTTACATCCTCACGTCAGATATTCTCCAAGGTCCATACAGCTACCCCAGGAGCTCTTTCAGTCCCATCACGCACCCCGTGCAAGTCTGAGCTTCTGAGTGATTGCACAGACCCCCAAGTGACATCATGGTTCAGGACAGTAGTTCCTAACCCAAGCTCGTGACAGCACAGCAGGACCCGTACGGGAACATGGCTACATCACACACCATTTGCAAACATCAGTGCTAGAGCCTTTCCAGTGGACAGATATTTGTCCAAACTGCTTTTTCACATAATCTAATGATCTTTCTTAATGTAGTTACTGTCAAATGCAAGAAGTGATCTGAAAGCCAGCTCCAATGAGAAAGCTCCAGTAAACACCACCCCTACCCACCCCAACATGGGCACTGCCCCAACATGCTGCCTGCAAACAGGAGAGCTTCTGAGCCTTGCTGCCCCCGATGCCAGCCTGTCTTCTGGCTGCTCAACATTCCTTGCAACGACAGCACTCTTCTTCCAGGAGATAAACACAGTTCATCTTACTCTCTCCTACTCCCATCTCTCTGCAGTTAGAGCAGTGAACTTAGCCAGTAGACTTTACCTGAAAAGAGACAGTAGCTGACGGCTTTTCATTACATCCCTGGAGTAAACCTTTGACTGAACTCAGGCATCCTAAGGTAGGCTTCACCTATACACCAAGGAAGAGCCTGATGTATGAGGCCCCTTCAGGGTTCTTAAGAGATGCTGATGCAAGGGAGCCCCCCAAACCTCCCTGAATACCACTTCTACCCAGCCCACATTATGGCTTCAACACTGGTGGGCTGCTAAGTCAATAGGAGTGTGATAATTGCTCAGTCATGTCTGACTCTTTGCAACTCCACAGACTGTTAGCCTGCCCAGCTCCTCAGTCCATGGGATTCTCCAGGCAAGTTTACTGGAGTGGGTTGCCATTTCCTTCTCCAGGGGATCTTCCTGATCCAGGGATCGAACCCAGGTGTCCTGCATTGCAGGCAGATTCTTTACCATCTGAGCCACCTGTTGCTGAGTTTCAAAGCTGACCTGTTATGAGGAGAAGGATTTAGTAGGAGGGTGACATTCCAGGGTCACTGAAGAAATAAACAATGTCAGTACAAAGCAGTCATCCCAAACCAACACCACTGGCTGGGGGGCCCCCATGTGGGGGCCCTGTCCCTGCAGCCCTGAGTTTGAACCAGAGACTGGAGCAGGGTCCTCCCTCAACCCTGGCCACAGCCCTGGTCTCTACCCCGGGCATCTCTGACTCAAGGGCAGAAGGCACCAGCTGTGCGCTCACTGCTGCTCTCTGCCTCCCCTCCTCTTAGGGCCCTAATGACGGCAGTGCCTCGTGTCTGCACAGGCGCGCTCAGGGCCGGCATCTGGCTGGGTCCACAGGTGGGCTGCCCTCTCTCAGCACAGCTGGCCCAGCTTGCTGCGGGAAGCAAACCCTTTTTCTGCCACGTAATCGTATTTCATAAAGGGCTTTGGGAGTTACACACATTCTGTTGACTCAACTTTTATACTGGAAAGAAGAGTAAAAATCACGCAAAGCAGTCTAAGAGCAGCTGGAAAAGAAAGTGCAGGTGTACTTCTGTATGACCTGACAGCTTTCTTCCCCACAACTGCTTACCTTGAAAATTCTCCAGTCTACAGTAAAAGCTAGAGGACAGTACAATGGACATGCGAACACCCTCTCTCCAGACTGAGCAACTGCAAGCATTTGCTTGACGGCTCTGGTGTTCTCCACGTCTGTATCAAGATCTTACAAAGCCTTCCCCCTGAAGCCTTTGATAGCCTTTGCAGACCCTCCACAATCCCAACTGAAACACTGATTCTGTAACATCATTTAATATGTTGTCTATTCATCCAATAGCCCCAAATGTCCCCTAAATGTTTTTGTTTTTTTTTTTTAAACTTGGCATCCAGATTCATACAGTGCTTTGGGTTATATTGCTTTAGCCTCCTTTAATGAAGAACAACGTCTTTTTCTCCCTTATTAAAAATTATTGTATTTATCTATTTACTCTTGGCTGTCACTGGTCTTCATTGCTGCCTGCGGGCTTTTCTCTAGCTGTGGTGAAGAGGGGCTACTTTCCTGTTGCAGAGCACAGGCTTGACAGAGCTCTGGGTTATATTTCTTTGAAGAAGTGAAGCTGCTCAGTCATGTCCAACTCTTTACGACCGCATGGACTGTAGCCTACCAGGCTCCTCCGTCCATGGGATTTTTCAGGCAAGAGTACTGGAGTGGGTTGCCATTTCCTTCTTTAATGAAAAACAGTCTCTCCTTTCCTTTTAAAAATAATTTTGTTTATCTGTTTAGTTTTGGCTGTGCTGGGTTGTCTTGCTGCATTCGGGCTTTGCTCTAGCTGCGGTGAGCAGGGACTGCCCTCCTGTTGCAGAGCACAGGCTCGAGGGCACATGGGTTGCAGCAGTTGCAGGATGCAGGTGCAGTTGTTGGGGCACACGGGCTTAGTTGCTCTGGGCACACGGGCTTAGTTGCTCTGGGCACATGGGCTTAGTTGCTCTGGGCACACGGGCTTAGTTGCTCTGCAACACGTGAGATCTGCTAAGACAGGGATCAAACCAGTGTCTTTGACACTGGCAGACAGTTCTTTACCACTGAGCCACCAGGGAAACACCACCACTTTTTTTTTTTTTTAAGTGTTGACTTTTGAGGAGTCAAGCCTAGTTGTACTGTAGTATGTCTCATCTAGACAGACATTTCTGGTTGTCCCAGATTAAACATTTGTGTCAGAGCTACAGCACAGGAGACTCTATATCCTGCTCACTGGCCCCCCTTGGGGGTGGGGGCATGTACTGTTCAGCTGAGCCAGCACCGTCTTTGCTAGACTTGATGAGTAATGTCTGGCTCCCACTGTAAAGGCTCAGTTTTTCTTCAGAATAAAATCATCTGCAGGGTGACAGTTTAAAACTGTGAGTCTTCCCACTCTCAGATTACCTCTCACCCACTTGTTTTTATTAATAGCAAACACTGATGATTCTTGTTGAAATCAATTATTATACTGAGCTTAGCAAAATGGTGATTTTCTAATCCTCCCATTTCTACATTTATTCACTGGCATTACCCTGCAAAGAAAAACTTCCCTTGTCCCCTTCTTTTTATTTATTTGTTTATTTATGTTTTGGTTTTTAAGTGTTTACCACAAATGAATGTGTTTTAAAAAAGTCAGTGCTTCATAATCAATTACTGCCATTATTCTTTGGGATGATCGAACTGCCCCAAAGTTGGCATGCGGCAGCCCTTTTAGGCTGGCTTCTGTGTCCCTCTGACATCATCCCATTAGTCACTGGGTATGACCTTGCTTCCCACCTGGCTCCTCTCTGACCTGCAGCTAGAATGAGTCATTTCTCCAAGAAGCCCTGGTGTTTTCTTCGGGGAATAGCATTTAGAAATCAAGATCTCAGTGTCACATGTCCTCTCTGCAAGCAGAGTTTCATTGTCTCTAACTCTTTTGAGTGAATAAAGCTTAGGAAATTGTACATGTATTATATACACCACACAATTAAATCATGACATCATACTGATATGGCTTCATACAGATATTTCTATTAACATTACAGAGATTTCTTTTTAAAAAGTATTTGTATCTCTTCTCTTACACTGAAAACTTTGGGGCTTATTTGCTTATCCTATTATATAAAAAATCATTTCAGAATAGCAATATGAACATTACTATGAAAAATACATTGACTAAAAACATCCACAATTTCATTTTAGTTCCTTTTGTCCTTAGAATATAGCCCATTGTCACTGAGCAGGACCCTAACGGGTGCCCCCATGTCTTTCTGCTGCCTCTTGGTTGTAGGAAAGCTATAGTCGCCCAGGTCTCCCTGGAGACACAAAGGCCTGGCTTAGGAATTAACCTCTGAAAGGATCTGAGCACGTAGTGACAAAAGGAGCAGTTGGGCCAGGAGAACCAGTAACAATTTAAACAGTAAATCAGCCATATGATAGTCACAGAATTTTTAGTTCCTCCCTGAAGTACACTGATAACAGTATCTATGCACATTTCTGATTTGTTTTACAGATACTAAAACCTCTGTCCAATGGAAGAAGTTAATTACATGAGGCCCAGGACCAGGTAGACCCCCAAACCAACTGCAGCCTGAGGACTAATGATGAGCCTGACAATGACCTTTGACATCACCCTGTTACCTCACCCATCAATCAATCAGGGAACTGTGCACAAGCTGATCACATACTGTACAACTCCCCCTCTCACTTTGTCTTTAAAAATGTTTCCCTGAAACTCATCAGGAAGCTCAGGCTTTTTGATTACGAGCTGCCCCTCACTCCTTGCACAGCACCTTACAATAAATGCTGCACTTTCCTCCACCACAGCCTGGCGTCAGTGGACTGGTTTTACTGTGTGCTTGCGAGCACACCCAAGTTTGGTTTGGCAGCACCACTAACTGTTCATAGTCAGAGACCTGTGTTCAAAAGTTATTAAAATTTTTTCTGGCCTATAATATTATTAATTCATGTTTCTATCTATACTCAATCTCCAGATTGTCTTGTTTCATACTTTCAATTTAAATAATTTTTTGAATTCACAAAACATTTACATGCTTCAAAAGTCAAAACTATGAACATTTATACTTAGAAAAGTCTCTTGCTCATTATCCTTTACTCCTTCTACCCTGTTCCCACATACCTATCCCCATAGTAACCAGTTTCAGGCATTTTGGGCTTACCCTTCTTGAGTTCTCTTTGTAATAATAATGTATGTGTGTTTTTATAGGCAAATGATGCTAATGCTGAAGCTGAAACTCCAGTACTTTGGCCACCTGATGTGAAGAGCTGACTCATTGGAAAAGACTCTGATGCTGCAAAAGATTGAGAGCAAGAGGAGAAGGGGGTGGCAGAGGATGAGATGGTTGGATGGTATCACTGACTCAATGCACACGAGTTTGAGCAAACTCCAGGAGATAATGGAGGACAGGGGAGATTGGCGTGCTGCATTCCATGGAGTTGCAAAGTGTTGGACATGACTTAGCAACTGAACAACAACAATGCCAGCTATAACTGTTAACCTATGACCTACCCCATGTGACATTCTCTGCCCCCTTACAACACACACACAAATTTTTTTTCACTAAAACAAAATTCAGTCTAGTTACAATGTTTGCTACACAATCAGTTTATGTGCCAATGCTTCCCTGGGGCTCAGACGGTAAAGAATCTGTCTGCAGTGCAGGAGACCCTGGTTTGATCCCTGGGTCAGAAAGATCCCATGAAGAAAGAAATGGCAACCCACTCCAGTATTCTTGCCTGGCGAATTTCATGGACAGAGAAGCCTGGTGGGCTACAGTCCATCGGGTCACAAGGAATTGGATACCTCTGAGCGACTAACACTGAAGATATATTTACTAACACTATCTTGTTGCATCTTAAAAGATGATTCTTTACAGGCCGATGGGCAACCCTGTAGTCACCCTGGGGTCAGGTCTCCCAGAAGAGAACTTCCCTGGATACTCCAGGTAAGGAGACCTGGAGGCGGGGGAAACTCTGAATCCTCCTTCAGGTGGGTTATCTTGCCCTCTGCTCCACTCCAATGAACAAATGAAGACTCGACGCACTGACTCTGAAGGATACTGATCTCATGCATAGAGAAAGAGATCTCAAATTTGTCATCATCTCACTTTGGGCTGACAACACAAAAAGAAAGTGGGCTTACTTGGCAGGGTGCTTTTGCTTTTATAAGGCGTATTGGGCTGTCAAGGTCCTGACCTCAGTGGTGGGCAGGGTCAGTATGCCCTTGCCTGGACCACTTAAAGACAACAACGTCTACCCCTGTGCTGTTCTCTCCAAGAACAAAGGCTGTTTCCTCCATTTATCCTGGAACTCTGAGATCTCTGAATGAATAAAACAAAAATAACTTACAACCAACAATCTTCAGAAAGGCATTTTCTGAAAAATTGGTTCAATATAGCCACTACTCTTATTAATTCAATAGCTTTTAACTGGAAGGAGTGTAATTTTTTTTAAGTTATAAAATTTTAAAGTACACGTTTGCATATCATCCATGGAGACTCTGGGTAGGTCTTTGGTCGGGGGAGAGGAATCTAAATCCCTGTATTTAGATGGGGGGAAAAAATTTTCCGGTGCCTCTAATCCATACTCCTCCATTTTAAGAAAATTAGCTTTTGTCCATTAAACTAATACAATGAAACTAAGAAAAATTTCATGGTAAAGACCATCAGTGTAATGGTCTTCAGCCTTAAGTTCTATGCTGCTCACCAAGTTAAACACAGACAGCATGATTGGGTCTTAGAAGCATTCAGCATGTGCTTCATTACATAATAGAACCATCGTGTTCACTTAAATATTTCCTACAGTGTTGGCTTCAAAATCAAGAGTTAGTTCAGTGTCAACTATGCAGAAAAATGTTGGCTGTAGCTCCAATGAAGGTCTGTAAAAACACCAGCCGCGAACGTCCTCTACAAAGCACAGGAAGAACCTCCCCTCTGACAGCATGGTATTCAAATTTCACGCACAACTGTGGTTAGCTTTATGCTGAACTGCCCGCCTTCTTGGAGAAGACAATGCCACCCCACTCCAGTACTCTTGCCTGGAGAATCCCATGCATGGAGGAGCCTTGTAGGCTGCAGTCCATGGGGTTGCTAGGAGTCAGACACGACTGAGCGACTTCACTTTCACTTTTCACTTTCACGCATTGGAGAAGGCAATGGCAACCCACTCCAGTGTTCTTGCCTGGAGAATCCCAGGGACGGGGGAGCCTGGTGAGCTGCCGTCTCTGGGGTTGCACAGAGTCGGACACGACTGAAGTGACTTAGCAGCAGCAGCAGCAGCAGCATGCCTTCTGGACTTTTCGGGTTTGTTTTACCTTTTAAAAATGAGATGCTCTGCTGGAAATTCCTTTTCACTTCTTTATCAGTATCTGAGAAATAATTAACGTAAGCAAAAAAATTTTTTTTAATTTAGGAGACTATACTTTCTGACACAGTTTCTTCTGTTTAAGAAATGAAACATAATTTTAGCTCATGGAGTGAAAAGCTTTGTATGCTTTTAAAAATGGTTGGAAAGGGGACTTCCCTGGCAGTGGAATGGTTATGATTTCACCTTCCAATACAGGGGGTTCTGGGTTCAATCCCTGGTCAGGGAGCCAAGATCCCACATGCCTCACAGCCAAGAAACCAAAACATAAAACAGAAGCAATATTGTAACAAATTCAATAAAGACTTTAAAAATGGTAAAAAAAAAAAAAAAAAAGAAAGAGAGAGAGAGAATGGCTGGAAATAAACAGGAAAACTATGACATGAAATGTATTAATAAGCATCTGAAATATTCACCTGCATACAAACCTGCAAAAGGCAAATGGAATAAAGTGGAATCTGCTGCTCAATACACACTGGAAGCTGCCCTTCAAGGGTAAAGTAGGTCACGGGGACTCACGTGGGGATCCCGTGAGATCTGAGCTGAGGTCTACACCTGTCTGCAGGTGGGTGCAGGTCCCGCACCTGGGATTTCCCTTCTCTGCTATGTTTGGCCAACTTGGTGAGCAGCACTGCCATGCCTCCTGCATTTCCAAATAGGATCACCTGTCGTGCGTTTTTAAAAATAGAGCTCTCTGATTATTCTCTCTTTGGGGCAATGTGGGGGTGGGTGGGGCAACATATCTGTGTATCTAGGAAGTCCCCTCATTGATTCTGATTTGGAGGGAAGTTTAGCAACAAGGAAGCTCAAAGAGAAAAGGTCCTATAACTGGTATGGCATTCATAACAGCTCACATTATCTTTAAAATTTTTTAAATGCATTAAAGATCAGCTGATGCTGAAGCTAAAGCACCAATACTTTGGCCATCTAATGCAAAGAGCCAGCTCATTGGAAAAGACCCTGCTGCTGGGAAAGACTGAGGGCAAAAGGAGAAGGAGGTGGCAGAGAAAGAGATGGTTAGATAGCGTCATCAACCCAATGGAAATGAATCTGAGCAAACTCTGGGAGATAGTGAAGGACAGGGAAGCCTGGCATGCTGTAGTCCATGAAGTCACAAAGAGTCGGACATGACTTAGCAACTGAACAACAACAAAAAGACTAGCTGAAACAATATCTTGGAGCCTCAGCCCCACCTTGGAGGTGAGACATCTCTAAAATAAATGAGATTCTTTTATGTGCTTGGCACCTATAAACACGTCTTGCTCCTGTGTGGTTCTTCTTTATGGTGAACAATCTGAGGGACTGTCTTGCACGATAGAATCATTACACAGGAAAGACAATTCCATCAGACGAAGCACTAAAAATGTCCAAGGAGACTCAGAAGGTGAGCCAGAGACCCACTGCAACTAAAGCCCCCAGCCAATGCCACTCAATTCCATCTGAAAAGGGTATCACAACACTTAGAATGACAAGCTCCCTTCGTTGTCCAGTTTTTCTCAGTGAGGAGGCATGAAGAGGCTGACTTGCTTTGGGGATGCTCAGCCACAGAGAATGATCTTTGTCGCATGACCAGTGCTGATAGAGGGAGTGGGTTAATCTAGAGAGAGCCTGGCGCAGGTTCACAGCCCCTCAGAGGTTCTCTGTCTCACTCAACCGAGGCTCAGGAGAAGTAGCAGATGGAAAAATTTGAGAACACAATTTCACTCTTCTAAGATGCATCGGCAGGAGAAAATCACACTAACCCAGGCAGAACCCCAGCTGCCTGAGGCAGTCGCCTGGCCTACACACAGCTCACTGCCCTCTCGGCTTAGCCCAGTCTGGCCACATCTCCCTCTAACCCCTCTAGGCTCCAGTGCCCTTGGGCAAGGACAAGAGCTGTGCTGGGCTTTCCTCTGTGAGGCCCTCTATCCTTCTGTAGAGGTCGCTGCCTTCCCGTGATTGGCTGGAGGTGGGGAGCCGCTCAGCTCCCAGACCTGGTCCTCCCCTCCCCCTCCGTTTTTGCATCCCTCCCTCCTGCAGAAACTGGGACTCATCCTTGCCTGGAGCAACTGCATGTCTCCTCTGGGTTAGCCTTAGTGGACTGTGGTCATATAGCCAACATTAACTACAATGAAGAAGATTGCACCGTACTTGGAGAACCAAGCACCCTCAACTCTCACCTTTTCTTCCTTGATTACTGCTCACAGAGCAAAATTTCTGAGTAATTTTTGGACTTCCAGAGAGGTCAAAACTTCTGTTTGTTTTGTCTACTGCTATATTCACAATGTCTAGAGCAGTGTCTGGCATGCAGTAGATTCTCAAAAGCTTGTTGAATGAATAAGTAAACAAAGAAGGCGGCATGGAAGATTTTGTAAAGAATTACTAAAGAAACTATTTTATTGGGTGGATGATGGGCTGAGAAAATATAGACCATGAGTCTAAGAAAAGCTTCCGTATTTCTATAAAGGTAAAAAAAAAAAAAAACCACCTTAAAAATCATTTAGCCCAAAGGCTATCAGTATTTGAATGAATCCTAAATAACCACACCCCCTCTACCCCAAAGGGCAGAAAAAAAGGGCAAAAGAAAAGGTAGAAAAGAAATAGATGTATTTCAGTCCCATCTGATCCACAAATAATCAGCAACAGGACTGTCCACAAGGGTTTTCAAGCCACAGTGAAGGATGTTATTAATCAATCCTGTGTGGGCTGGGCATGGAGGGCTGATTGATGGTAGAAGTCTTTGTTTATTACTAAGTTGACTTCAGTTTCAGAAGGTTCCTGGCCTTGATTTTTTCCCCTGACTGGCCTTGGTGTTTTGCTCATCAGAGCAAAATCTTCTTCTTGAGTAACAAAATAATCTTCTTAAGTAACATCTGGGTATGTGTGGAGCTAATCTATGCGACCTTCCTCTCAGCCTTTTATGCCGTGGTCATCCGGACATTAAAAGACATCACAAATGACCATCCTGTTGGTGATGAGGTACACTCCGGTTTCCTTCATTAACAAAGACAGCTCTATGGGGTGAAGCTGAAGAATTGACAGCAATGTTCTATAATGGGACTGCTGAATTCTAGACTTTTTTCACACAGTGAAAACTGGCATAAAGAAAACCATGTTGTCTGAATTTATATTTGCACGCATAATCATGAGAATTACAAAAAGTGGAAGGGACTTCAGAAGTCACCAGACCCCACTCCCTGCCTCCAGGCATATCACTCTGAGATCTCTGAAGAGAGATGGTTATCTGGTCTATTTTTAGAGATTGCAATAGCTAGAGATTACAAGGCTCCCTTGTTAGCTTGTTTCCAAAAAGAACTTTAGATTGTGTTTGACTGTACGCTTTTTCTCTATTATACTGCCATACAACAAGAAATTCATTAATAGCTCAAAATACTGGATGGATTTGCCCTCAGGAAACTATTAACAATATAAGCTCATCAATTTTTAAATTTCCCAATTTGACCCTGGATGGACTAAATCTTAAATTTTTAATACTTGGTGAATATTGCTTCTCTTAATTAACATGCAAAGCCTTTCCTCTTAAAAATGCTGCTTTCCCCCTTTTTAGTCCTAAGATTGCATGCTGGTGCTTTTGTCCTCCGCTTCACAGAGATGAGAAACAAGGCAGAAAACATTTAGCAAGGAGGGGTGGACAGTTCACAAATAAATCTGCTTTCCATTTCCAGGGAGAAAATGCAATTCTCTGCCCAAGAAGCAATCCTGCTTGCTCAAACACAGAATGTTTCAAAGCAGGAATCTTTGTAATTTCGAAACCCAAACAATGTGCAACCAACAAAGTTACCTTGAAGATACCTATTTGACTTGGTTCAGCCAGGCCACCATGTTCAAGGTTACCCCCTCCTTAGAAGCTGAATATAACCAACCTTAGGTCATTGGCTTTAAATGTCTGACCTTGGTGAAGGGATTAAAAGGTGAAGATCTTAAAACAGGAAAATTATATACTGTCTGATTAAATTCTCAGTTGCAAATGCTGCAAATGGTAGGGGAAGTGGGTATGTACAGACTGCTAGTTAGATGAAACTGTAAGATGCATGAGTGAGTGCTAAGTTGATTCAGTCATGTCCGACTTTGAGACCCCATGGACTGTAGGCTGCCAGGCTCCTCTGTCCATGGGATTCTCCAGGCAAAAATACTGGAGTGGGTTGCCATGATCTCCTCCAGGGGATCCTCCCAATCCAGGGATTGAACTTGCATTTCTGTGTCTTTTGCATTGGCAGGTGGATTCTTTACCACTAGCACCACCTGGGAAGCCCACTGTAAGATGGGCATATTACAAACCAGCACCTTCTAAAAACATACCCCCAGTAAAAGTAAAGTAAATATACATTAAAGCTTTTGGAGCACAGGCATTTTTGGAGTCTTTTTTTTTTTTTTTTTGGTTAAAAATTTCAAATATTTTGCTTTTATCTCTAATTTCCTCTTGGGGCCAATACTCATTAACTCCAGTGGTAGAAGTCTTTCCTGAGCACCAAACCTCACGTCCTCATTTTAGACCTCTGTAGGTCACTGAAAAGCCAAATAATAATATTACAAATTGATTTTTCTTGATGGTGGTATAACAACCATAATTAGCAGCAAATCCTTTTGCCCTATTTGCATGTGCTGAATTTTCCTTAATTACTCCACAGTCTAATTATGATGCTCAGTCTGGAGAAGAACTCACACACGCCAGCTCTGCAAAGAACAGAAGACCCCTTATTCCACCTCGTGGATTTACTGCTTGGGAATCTGATAGGAAACCAGTTGGAACAGACTGTTAACATGGAAGCAGTGTCAGAGGCAGACGCATGGTCCTGACTGGCTGTGCTAATGGAAAGTGATACTGAGTTTACTAATGCAGATAAGAGTGCCCAGATTGCCTTTTCGCTACAGCACAGGGACTGTCAGAGAAACAAATGCATGGCCTATGTTGCAATTAATTTGATCCTTGTTCTTTTAAGGCTCTACTTGTAGATTTAATTAAAGCATTCACACACTGTGCATACTCAGAAAGTATGTGAGTTTAATGGCTTCTTTTCAATGAAAGCAGTCGTGAAAGTTATGATTCAGACACTAACAGGTAATCCTCAGACAACGATATTTTTAAGAAGAAGATAGTCTCATCCTTACTCAGGCAGCAATGCATTTTTAAATTTAATAAGAGGCAGCAAATTGCCCTTTCTTGATGGATATTTTTCCCCTCTTTTTTCTGCTCCACCATTTCTGAGCTGAACACTTTTCCACGCTCCATCAGCATTTTACTTCCTACCATTAGCTGATAACTTCTTTCATCAAATTAACAGTAATATATTTCCGATTGGTAGGCTGTGAAACTCCCCATCCCATCTGTCTTTGCTTTGATCTTTAAGTTTACTTCTGAAGTCATATTTATGTTATTTTCTTTTATAAGTGGACTAATATCCTTTCCTGGAAAGCAGTACTTTTTTTACCTGACCTGTTCCTATCACTCAGTATGTGAGATAAGCAAGCTAGGCGCTCTGTTAGAGCAAGTGGAAAAGATGCTGATGGTGGGAAAGAATGAGGGCAGGGGGAGAAGGGGACAACAGAGGATGAGATGGTTGGATGGCATCACTTACTCAATGAACATGAGTTTGAGCAAACTCCCGGAGATAGTTAAGAACAAGGTCGCAAAGAGTTGGACACGACTTATCGACTGAACGACAACATGAAATATTATGAAAGCAACAGTTATTAATAATAATAGTAATTACTCCCACAACACATGTTGCCACCTGTTTTAACTCTCATGCCTGAAAATTACGACGACATAATTGCCACCTCCTCCTTGAAGTCTTCCTGATTCCTCCTGCTGAAAGCAAGTTTTCTCTTTGAACTGACAGAGACTTTACTCACACATTCTACGGCATTTTATCATTTTCAACCCAATGGTGTCTTTATGCTCATGGCTTCTTTTCCTACTAGACTCTCATGATCTTGAGGTCCTGGGGTTAGTATGATACATGCAGTCCCCAAGACTCCTGCTTAGTACATTGCATAAGGAGGATTCAAGTATTCACTGAATGGATTCATGGGTCTCAGCCACTCCAAACCCATGAACTGAACACAATGCTTCGTTAAGGATGATGAAACCTTAAGTACACCATTAATTAAAACAAAAGTACGTGTGTTTCTGTGTATTCACACGTGTGCATATGTATACACAGCTTTATTTTACGAATGTCACAATTAATTTTGATGCCAGGTGTGTCCATCAGGGGCCACTCAAGACCAGCTGCCTTCATCCTAAAAGGTGTTTGTGGACTTCCCTGGTGGCCCAGTGATTAAGAATCTGTCTTCCTGGTGGCTCAGATGGTAAAGAATCCACCTGAAAACGGGGAGACCTGGATTCGATCCCTGGGTTGGGAAGATCCCTTGGAGGAGGGTATAGCAAACTACTCCAGTATTCTTGCCTGGAGAATCCCCAGGGATAGAGGAGCCTGGTGGGCTACAGTCCATGGGGTTGCAAAAAGTCATACATGACTGAGAGACGAAGCACAGCACACACACTGCCAATGCAGGGGACACGGGTTCGATCCCTGGTCCCTGAAGATCCCACAGGTCGGGGGGGGCAACTAAGCCCATGCGTTTCAACTACTGAAGCCCCTGTGTCCTACAGCCTGTGCTCTGCAACAAGAGAAGCCACTGCAATGAGAAGCTTGTGCACTGCAAGGAAGAGCAGACTCCATTCTCCACAGCTGGAGAAAGCTCACACGTAGCACCAAAGACCCAGTGCAGCCAAAACTAACTACATAAATAATAAGGTGATTGCTCTTAGATGGTCACATGGTACCCATAGAATGAGGGCCACAGATTAGGTTCTCTAGAAAAGCTCCTTCCACTTCCATGGGCTCTCATGGGATTGAGCAGCTAGTTCTCGTGGTGTTTAAGCCAACTTTCTATGGTAGAGAACCTTCCTCACACATTTAAGGAGTGTCAACAGTTGATCCAAAGCCCAGGGCAGTGGTCTTAAACGTCAGAAAGCATCATCACTGTATCACCCGGAAGCCTGTTACACACATTCCTCCCTCCTCCCCACTGCGTTTGGAGCTGTGGCCCGAAGTGTCCACACTGAGGCACACAGTCCTATGTCTGGGAACCACTCCGACCTGCCCAACAGTGAACCCTGCAGTGCTCTGAAGACCTCGCTACAACTGGCTGTGAATCCCAGCAAGACCATCGGACGGGCTGGGATGGTGCCCACTCTGCATGTGCTGTAGGGAGAGGGTCAAACTTGAAATGTCACGTAGGGATAGTCAGGTTAATCTGCACCACGTGCCATCTTTCACCCATCTGAGTGATGTCAGGGAAAATGTCTAAAAACTTATCAGTCAATCCTTTGTTTTTTAATTCCTCTTTCCCCTTTAGCCAACAGAGCTATAAGCATGTGGCTGGGGCAGCAGCAAGTCCTTAATACTCTTCACAGAGTGTCTGAGGGCAAGATGGGGGCATGGAGAATACAATGAACAAGTTGCAAATCTCACTGGTAGCCAAAAAGTGCTACAGGCTTCCCTGTACATCTAAGGCTATAGATCTGCTGGCCTAGAGTAAGCGTCATAGAAATGGACAAGCAAGTAAGTGGACTAGGGTTCTCACGAAGGCTACTTGAGTTTTAGTTTAATTATTTCTTTGTTGGAAAGATCAGAGCTGGTACTATTAGAATCAGACACCAGTGGTGCTGAGGAACCCTGTGTTTTATATGGTAGTTCCTAGGCTTATCAAACAAGAGAGGCCAGGAGAGGTCCTAGGACCTGACAAAGGTCACAAATGATTTTGTTATCCTCCTGGGGTCAAGATCCAGGACCCTGGACAAAGCCTGAGGCTTTGGCTTCCAAACAAGGATGAGCTCAATCTTTTTGAGGAGAACTTTAATGATTGTACTCCACTGGTATTCCCTGGAGTAATCTGCAAGAAGAGCTACTACATTATATCATCAAATGGGTACAGATTAATATGTACAGAGCAGGCATGGAGGTTTCTATGGGGAATTTGACACAGGGAGGTATCTTCTTCCCTTTGGCTTCACACCCCTTTCCTAGGATCAGCTGTTAAGGCTTGGCCCAGGACCAGACAGAATTACATTAAGCAATGTTTCTAACTATGTTGCCTACTTCCATCCAAAGTAGTTTGAGAAAACTGGGTGACTTTCAGTTTCTCATTAAAAGCTAATCCAGGTTACACAGGAAATTTAATTATCTAGACAGAATCTTCCCATGGACATGAACCCTTGTGGACTTGATTATTCATTTTTAAACTCACAGTTTTTGCTTTAATTGGCAAGTACATTTTCATGTTTAACCCAGACCTATGCCAGACCTTTCTCACTGTGGGTGGCCCTCTGCAGAGGGCTTTTAGGTGCTGGTTAGCACAGGCTAAGCAGAATTAAGAAGCCTCTTTAAAATAAGACAACCAGAGGCACATTTTAAATGTAAAAGTAAAGTAAAATCAACCAGATGATGCTCAAAAAAGTGTTTTAAGTTGGAATGAGTACTCATAGAAGAGAAGAACTATCTAACAATACCTGCCTGTCCTAAAAAGAAAAATAAAAATTTGAACTCACCAGTTGAATATGTTTTTTTTTTGAGAAATGAGCTTCTTGTCCTGGCCACAGTCATGGGAAAAAAAAAAAAAGAGTCCTAAAATGTTAGGGTAAGAGTCTAATTGTCAAGGCTCTTAAAATGATGTGTATGAATTGTATTCTGAAGAGTCTGTTTTCTTGGCAAAAAATTGTCCAGTTCAATCTTGATGCCAATTAGCAGACAGTATTATTGAAAATGGGAATACACCACGAACTTATCTGGGGGATTACAGGATCATGCAGATGGTGAATGCATGGATAATAATGACTAATAATGACACAGAAGAACCTCAGCCCTTACTGCCTGCCTCCAAATATGGACCATGTTTTGGGCAACAAAAGGCCCCAGGCTAGACACAGCTTCCTATTCTAAATAAGCACAGGCCAGAGACACAAAGACGTGGACTCAAAACCGGCCCCCTTTTCTCTGGTCTGTGACTCTTGCTAGCTCACACAAGCTGGCTCCCTGCCTGCAGAGGTCCGAGCTGTTTACAAAGCAACACTTCCTCATTCCTCATAGTCCCACCCATGGCAGACCAGTGGCATCTGGTTCAATATTTCATTAAATCCTCCTACAAACTAACAGTTCAATCTATGAGAAAACTACAGTCCCTAAGCCACATAAATTACCGTCAGGGCTGCCTGGGAGCCGCTGTGCGGCCCATTTGCCACCGAGACATTTATGGCTGAACAATTTCCACACATTCTGGATGCAAGAAGCATACCCTTGCCTCCAAGCCTCCCTCCAATGGTAAATACCGGAACTTCAAAGAAAGAAAGTTTTTCGCCAGAAAAGTTGACTGAGGTCTACAATGCATGATTTTTGTACTTTGCATTAATTATCCAGGAATTTAACATGGCATCTTCTCTCAGGAGTATGAGTTTCTTGGTACTCCTGTAGCCTGGGGGGGCCGGGGAGGGGATGGGCTTCTGAGTCTCTCTTCACCCTCAGCAAAATGACTGAAGAATATTCACAAGATGCCCAGTCAGAAGGCTCTGCTCAATAGAAAATTTAGAGCTAATTTATTTCTGCTGCAGGGCATCTGCAGATTGTGTGACTCAGAAGTAAACAGGGATGAGCAGCTTCATTCTGAACTCATTTCGACAACTGGTGGTCACTCCACACCATCTTTAAATGTACTTGTCACAAGAAAGAGAAGCTTGGACATCCCTCTGTGATGGCTACCAGGAGGCATGGAGAGAGCAGATCCTCAGTTCCAGTGGCAGTTAATAATGCCTGGACTGGCCCAGTCTGATCCTTTAGGAATCTTCCTGTGTGTTGCCCCTTTAATGAGTTTCTCTTCCTACCCAGGCTACGAGTGTGAACTTTTATGTGTAATAGCAAACAGTTGTTGCTGTTCCATTGCTCAGCCGCATCTGACTCTTTTGCGACCCCATGGACCCTGCCAGGCTCCTCTGTCCATGGGATTCTCCAGGTAAGAATACTGGAGTGGGTTGCCTTTTCCTTCTCCAGGGGATCTTCCTGACCCATGGATCAAACATGAGTCTCCTGCATTGGCAGGTGGATTCTTTACCACTGAGCCACTGGGGAAGCCCAATAACAAACAGAAAGGTAGGCAAATCTTTGCAAATTACTTTTAAAGGCCCTAAATAAACTAGCTAAAGGCCCCAAACTGCCTACATATAATTTTGAGAGCTGCTTTTTATTTATTTATTTTTTATCCTTGAGTTAACATTAAATGTTAAATGTTTGTTGCATACGGAAAACAGTTAAGATGAAGCTTTAATAATAGTGAATGCTTAGCTAGGGTTCAAATTTATGGCTTGCAAGTTGCAAGGAGCACAGACTATGATGGCTATAATTGCATGGCTGGCACAGTGATCAATCACACGCTTTCTGTCCCCGGCTGGGCCCTCTGTCCCCGCATTTGGGCACTGTCACAGATTAAGGCTTCTTGCTTAGTGGAGCTCACCTAGATGCACCAGAAGAATACAGACATCCTCAAATTAATCATGTGGCTCTTGCATTGTCAGTGACACATCCCAAAATCAGCAGAGCTGACATCACTCAGGAAGCCGCCACCAGAAAAGTCAAGTTAAAGCAATCTGTGCAGAAATTGCCCACTGGGATTTGCAGCTGTGGGGGCTCCCCACTCTACCCTCCCAACACCACCACTGAAGCATTTAGCTTATCTGGGCTCTGCTTCCTCATCTATCAAATGAAAGGTTAGGAAGAGATGAACTCCAAAGCTCCTTGTAGCTCTTGAAATTCTATGCATCATTTAGTTTGAACAATCTTGTGCATTAAATGCATTCCAAATGATAGGAGAGGAAAGTGAATTCTCGCATACTAAATCATGTTTCCAAATTACTTACACTGTTGTGTCAGGAATAAGTACTCACAGAAAACACAACTGCACTCAGTATGAAAAGGAAAATCACATGGCAGGGAATTAACATTCATTCAGCCTACATGAATATATATATATATATATATGCTTTGCAAGAAAAAAAAAAAAGCAATCATAATCAATCCCTGTGATTCCTGAAGACTGAATAAAAGTATACACATGCACCACACTGAATTTCTGCCTTGGGTGAAATTCTTACCAATTCTATGAATTAGACAGAATCTCATGATGGCTACAGATGAGTGAGCTAAGCTTTCTTTCTTCTTTGCTGTTGAGAATGTCGTTTCTACGTCTAAGGCACTGCTATTTGGAAAAGTTAAGTATTTCTATGTCTAAAGCACTGCTATTTGGAAAAGTTAAGTAGAGGAAGCTTTATGAATTGTTGGGAGATTGCACCCAGGAGTGGCGGGGGTGGGGGCTGGGGGGAGAGTTTTATTTATTTAATTTTTTGGCTGTGCAAGGAAGTTGCACAGCAACTTCCTCTAGTTGCAGTGTGCGGGCTTCTCATTGAGGTAGCCTCGCTTATTGCAGAGCATGGGCTCTCGGGCGCATGGCTTCAGTAGTTGCAGATCCTGGGCTCTAGAGCACAGGCTTAGTTGTGGCACATGGGCTTTCTTGCTTCGCAGCATGTTGGGCATTCTTGCTTTGCAGCATGTGGGATCTTCCCAGCCCAAGGATCGAACCTGTGTTTCCTGCATTGGTGGGCAGATTCTTAACTACCTGACCACCAGTTAAGTCCAGGAAAGTAGTTTTAAATAAATCTATTTAAATCTATGACTTTAACCCTTCTCTCTTTCCTGAAAAAACAAAAAGTTTTTGTCTTATAACTTTAATAAGCAATATATGCCTTAGTCAGCAAGATATTTTTAGAGGTATGATTTGGGGGCAGCCATTGACGTAACTAACGTGTACCTGTCACACATTATCATAGGCCTTTCTCAGTTAACTTTTCTTGGGGAAAGAAAAGAAAAAAAATGAACACAGAAAGGCAGAGGAGGAGAATGAAGTTTCTGTTTTTCACTGTGACATGTCAGTGACATTTATTCTTTTTGGTCTGGATTCTTCTTCCACATATTCGTAATATTTCTTTAAGGAAGTTCTTTCTAGGGCTTCCCCGGTAGTCCAGTGGTTGAGAATCTGCCTGCCAAGGCAGGGGACATGGTTTGATCCCTGAACCGGGAAGATTCCACATACTGCAGAGCAACTAAGCCCGTGCGCCACAACTTCTGAAGCCCACGCGCCTAGACTCTGTGCTCCTCAACCAAGAGTAGCCCCTGCTTGCTGCAACTAGAGAAAGCCCGCACAGCAACAAAGACCCAGCGTAGACAAAAACAAATGAATAAAAAAAGGAAGCTCTCTCTAAGGGTGTTGATGGGATGTTTATAGAGAAATTTAATTCAAAAGTCAGACAGGAACGAGTTGTGTTTTATTTGACTTCTTCCACGGAGTCTGGGCTTACTTGTATGATACCGGATGAATGTGGATCATATGAGAGCAGAGGTTCCTATTTATACCTGTGAATGGTGACGGGGGTCTGTGCTGCCCCGAGGTAGGACACACACACCTGGCAGGCCCCTGGCAGGCCCCTGGCCGGGAGGGGCATTCTACTGTAATGATCTTTGTCACTAAGTAGATCTGCACCGGTGACATCTTGTTCCACATAAGCTAGGAAGAGAGGGTTAGTAACAGCCCATATATCAGCTTTGTTTCACAAAACTCAGCACTTTCTCCCTGTGTAAACAACTTGTGATTATCCATTGTTTTATACGAATCATCTTTCTCCTCCATTAACACAAATAATTGAGTGCTGATTCTACTTAGAAAGGGAACTTGAGAAAATAGTTATTTTAAGAAAAATGAATATAAAACTAACTTATTTTTCTCACTAATGTAGAAGAAACAGCCTGCAAATTACCAAATTTAGCAAATTTGCTAGTGAGAGGGAGGAAAAAAATTAAAACTCAGAGTACCACAGGCACTAACTGTGCTTTATGCATTTCATTTTGCTAAGTTTAATTTAAAATATTTATGATGCTACTTCAAAGCTTATTTTGTAAGAATTACAAAAGATGTTATAAAGACCTGGTCGTAAGTTTCCTGCTATTTTGGTTTGGCTATAAAGTGGTCTGGGGCTGCCAGGTTTAATGTGAAAACCACACAGTTTGGCATCCAATTAAGATTAGATGTGATCAAACTGAAAACATGTCCTGGTCAAATTCATTTAAGATATGCAATAGCTCTCAGGAAATACCTTTCAGAATAAGATTAATACTGTGAAATGATGTTGAAATAGATACAGATGTCAGTATTTTTAGCTGAGTGCTAGAAACATGGCAGTGTTGTTCAGAGCTGGGGGGCTGGGATGGTTTCCTGCCAGTAGAAGAGAATACGAATGGGAAATACAGCTGGGAATAAGCAAGCAGGCATGGAATGAAAGTCACTTTAGAGCCCCAGGGCCAGCCAAAATAGTGAGACATAAACCACTGTAAAGGCTCACCATCCCATTCTCTGCATCACTAGAAGGCAGTATTTGTCTCACTTTCAGATGCTACACAGGCTTCCCAGATGGCATTAGTCGTAAAGAACCCATCTGCCAATGCAGGAGATGAGGGTTCGCTCCCTGGGTCAGGAAGATCCCCTGGAGGAGAGCATGGCAACCCGCTCTAGTGTTCTTGCCTGGAGAATCTCCATGGACGGAGGGGCCTGGTGGGCTACAGTCCATGGGGTCACAAGAGTCAGACAGGACTCAGTGACTAAACTACCACCACAGGATGCTACATGATGTCAACAGAGACCAAACCTTAAGAGCTACTGTGTCACATTCATCTAACCCAACTCTCCGCACACCAGGACTCCAGGCCAAGCCTGCCAGCTTCTGAAGGGAGATTTGGAGACCCCATTGGAGAGCCTGTGCCTGGTTGGTTCAGGTGCGAACCTCACGCTGCATGGGCTTCCTTCACTCAGGACACTAGACTCCTTGCCTGTGGACCCCAGAGGCCTCCACCAGCGCCAGCGAGCGGCTCCTCCTCAGGAGAGGCCGGCAGCACTGATATGCAGGACACACTAGATCCTGTGTCCCCACAGCCCACGGCCTCGCCTGTCCTCTGAGGCTCTCACAGGTGAGACGAGGGGAGAGAGAACCCAGCTGGAGCCTCAAGGTCCGGGCTTTCCTGAGGGTTGGAATCAGGGCTGACGTTGTGGACTGTGTCATAAACGATGAGCCCAGCTGATGAGGGAACCAAGGAGCTGGACCTGGCCTCAGGGGTGACACGGGGCACACGCCTGGCAAGGACTCACGGGTCTAATGTCATACACAGCAGAAGCGGGGGCGGCGGCAGGGTTTTCAAGCTGGGTATTCACTGCGTTTGCGTGAGAGAGGCTGCAGGTCCAACCTGGATTCCCACAACGTGAGCCCTGAATATTACGTAGGCATGAACATGGCCGTTCTCTGTGGCTCATTTCAAGCCCACTGAGCCGCTTGGTTAGTCAAAGGCTCTGAAAGGTGCCTGAGCCACCCAGGTCCACTCTCTGCTTCCTGAGCTCAAGTGGCAGAACTGGGTTCTTGAGGCAATTCTGAGCCTGCCCGTCTTGCCTTGCCCTGCTCCTGTCTCATGCAGGGCACAATTTTCTTCTCTCACCAAATGCGTGAGGTAGGAAATATGAGAACGCTGCTTACAATACAGGTCATAGGGTTTTTTTTCACAGCCATTGAGCTGAAGCTGAGTGCCGAAGAATTGATGCTTTCAAACTGTGGTGCTGGAGAAGGCTCTTGAGAGTCCCTTGGACATCAAGAAGATCAAACCAGTTAATCCTAAAGGAAACCAATCCTGAATATCCACTGGTAGAGCTGACTCACTAGAAAAGTGACTGATGCTGGGAAAGATTTGAGGGCAGCGGGAGAAGGGGGTGACAGAGGATGAGATGGTTTGATGGGATCACTGGATCCATGAACATGAATTTGAACAGACTGCAGGAAAGAGTGAAGGACAAGGAAGGCTGGTGTGCTGCAGTCCATGGGATTGCAAAGTCAGGCACGACTGAGTGACTGAACACCACCACCACCTCTGGGAGGAGTGGGGGACGTGGTGGGAAGAGGGCCCAAGGCTCATATTGGCCGGATCTGCTGTCTATTCACTCAATTTTATGATCCTAACCTCAGGGCTTCCAGTCAACCTAGTGACAGTAAGGCTGCTTAGAAACAGGCAGACCAAAGACCAACTCGGGACCTGCCCACACAGGCTTCACTCAACTGAGAGGAGCCATAGCTCTACATTTTAGGCAGCATGCACTGAATTTATTTTCTTTGTTTTCTGTTTTTAAATCAAACCCCTAAGGCTGAAATTGCAAAAATTCTGCAGCCTGCACCAGGGAGTGATGTTGACTGGACCTGAAGTGCTGTGAGCTTCTAGAACGCTAGACACACGTTCTGCTTGCTGGTGATCTGTGCAGAGTTGCCGTTACTAGTCAAGAAAATTTAAAAAATGGACAGCTGCGAGAGCCTCCGCCAGCAGGACCCACATTCCACTCGCTGGTGTCTAAAAATAAGGCATGGGGCACATTGCTGTCTTCACTTATGACTGAAATAAGCAGTGCCTCCCCGGCAACCTGGGCACACGTGTTTTGGCTGGTTCCAGGCTGACGGCTGTCCTGCCTGGCTTTAGGAGAGTATTAAGGTGACAGTTCAGGAGGTGCTTTTCAGAGGCAGTTTGGTCTCCTTGCTGTCACTGCTGTCGGTAACAATGCAGGAACACTTTGGGCTGCCTGCTCTCAACACGGCTAGATGTATTTCTGAGGCCCTCCTAGCCTCAGGTAAACATGTACAATCACATCCGTTTTCTCCAGCTGTGGGCCAAACAGAGCAACCCTCCCAGCTTCCCCCAGGCCTATGAGTCTACAAGGCAGACACTCCATCACAGCCTAGCCCCCAGTGCCAAGACTGGTCCAACCAAGGCTCTAAGGCTGACTGTTGGGTAGAATGGTGAGGGCAGGCCTTCAAAACCTGTCCAGACGTCCTTTGTCTGTTGCTGCTGTTGCTGTTTAATCACTAAGTCATGTCTGACTCCTTGTGCCTTATGGAATGCAGCATGCCAGGCTCCTCTGTCCATGGGATTCTCCAGGCAAGAATACTGGAGTGGGTTGCCATGCCCTCCTCCAGGGGATCTTCCTGACCCAGGGATGGATTCTCCTGTATCTCCTGCACTGGCAAGCAGTTTCTTTGCCACTGAGCCACCTGGGAAGCCCCTCAATGTGTCACAGTCAACAATGATTTAGAATCCAAAAATCTACTTTAATTTGTCTTTCTCTGTCCTACTTAGTTTCTTTCTTAGTTTATGGATCTGTTGTTATGGCTATTTTCTTTTCCTTAGCTTCAGTCACTGGATTTGTTATTTTTCAAAGCTCCCAGCTTAATTATTGTAGATTCTTTACATATTACCATTAAAGTTAGCAGGGTCACATCTGAAAGAGAAATGATTGCTGAATGCCCTCAGTTTAATCTAAAAAAGGTTGAGGCTGATGTACTGGTCAGGATAGTAATTACAAGATATTCAGAGAATCCAGAATTTTATAAGTCATAGAACACATGGTATTAAAATAATTGTTGGTGATGCCCTTAGATGCTTTGTGTTAGGAAAAGGACCTGAACACCACTGAAGAGTGTTACCTTGTATGTCATCAGACCTATAATTTTGACCTCTGCAACTGTGAACTTGTTAATGAAGCTCATTAATCAACCACATTCATACTTGAGTTGGTTTCTTCATTCATATAATGAACCATCATTTTACTTTGTGACTTCTAACTTCAATTAAATTTTGTTGCTGTTGTTGTTCTTTGCATCAGTGTAGATCATAAGAGTAAAAATGTATGCAGAATAAGAACACACAGTTTATATTGCTTTCCTTCCTTAAAATATTGTCAGGGGCTCTGTGCCTGGAAGGCTTCCCTTGGAAGTTATCACTGCCAACCTGGGTATAAACTGTGGATGGCAGGGTGCTCAGGATGGGGTGAGAGACCTCACCACTGCCACACTGGTGGGTATCTCACCATATGTGTGTGTTCATGCGTGCTGTCGTTCAGTTGTGTCCAACTCTTTGTGACCCTATGGACTGCAGCCTGCCAGGCTCCTCTGTCCATGGAATTCTCCAGGTAAGAATGCTGGAGTGGGTTGCCATTTCCTCCTCCAGGCAATCTTCCTGACCCAGGGATCGAACCTGCATCTCATATGTTTCCTGCATTGGCAGGTGAGTACTTTACCACTAGCACCACCTGAGAAGCCCATGTCACCATGTGAGGGGTGTTCAATAAACTAGAATTGATCTAGAGCTAGGTGAGGTTTACAGAATCAGGCCAGCACCCCAAGGTTCCAGATTAAAAAAAAAATCACCATTTTAGAACTTAGGGAGGAGTCTCAGGGTGAGTTAGAAGCTCTTTGGAGATCCTGATGGATGGATTATTTAAGTCCAGACACCAGCACAGTGGTCATTAAGACATTAAACTGCTGCGGAAGTGAAGGCAGTGGAGCTCAGGCACTGAGCAATTTTCTGCCAGGGAGTGACAGCGGGTGGTCCTGGCCCCAGAATGAGAGTGGCAAGCCATGGAGTCACTCTGGGCTCCTGGCAAAGTGCTAGATGCCCACTGGGCAGAGGGGGCAGGGCTGTGGTCTCAGGTCTGCCTGGTGTGCTGTGGAGGCTCCAGGAGTCACCACAGCCCAAGCAGCAGGACACTCTCATGAGGTCAATACCGCCTGGGGTCTTGGGCTGGACACTGGGTCAGCTCAGAAACTCCAGGGCCCTGGAGATTATTTACATTTGGATTCTCTTTCTTAAAGACAGGTCATAACGATGGAAGTGTGCTGGGCTGGAGGTAAAGGACACACAGGGAAATACACGACCTTAGCATTCTCAGATGATGGCAGATCCATAAATCCGGTTCCTTCTCAAACCCAGCCCACGAAGTCAGCAGCCACAGTGCTAGCAGGCAGCTTGGTTCTGTCACCTGGGCTCGGCAGGGGGAGAACCCATGGCCCTCGGGGCTCTGACTGGGTCAGCCAGCCGCAGTCTATCAGGAGGGCCTTGCTGATGGGGGCCGGCTCCTCCCACCCTCTGTCATGAGACCCCATCCACATCATGACCATGACTATGACCAGGCGTGAAAGCCAGCAGGGCCCTGTGGGCCTCTTGGGCACAAAAGCCTTCCTGGGTCCCCCACTCCTTGATTATAGGAAGTAGGCTTCGTTCAGTCCCCAGGACCTTCCCTGACTGAGTTCCAAGGGGCAGATTCAAACAGATGCTAATCAGGGAATGGAGGAGATAAAGAGACAAGGGAGGAACAGCCAAGAAATGTCAGTGCAGACTTGGGGCAGGTACTGGTTCCCCGTAAGGGATACACATAACAATAACTCTGAGCTGTTTAGCAGGTATTGAAACCCCCACCAGGTGGGAGAAGTTAACTGTCTACTGCCCACAAGCAGGGAGATCCCAGACCAGTTGGAACCAAAATGCTGATGATGCTGAAGCCCACTTATGTCATCACCAACCAATCAGAAGAAAGTCTATAAGCTGACCATGCCCTTTTTTGAACCATGACTATAAAGAGCTTCACTATCCCCTCCAGGGTGGGACACATAATTTTGAGGGCATTAGCCTGCTGTGGCCCCCCTTTACCTGGCAAAGCAATAAAGCTATTCTCGTCTACTTTATCCAAAACTCTCTCTGAGATTTAATTCAGAGTCGGAGTGCAGCCGCCAGATTCGGCTTCAAGGGCAGCCTAGGAACCTTTCACCTATGCAGAGGAACTGTTTTGAAAGACCAGGAAGATGATTAAAATAGAAACAAAATTTAATAAATTTAATGTTAATCTTCTGAATGATGGCGCTGCAATAGATGTTGCAATCTGAAGCTCCTCTAGATTCCAAAGTTTCCCGACCTGGCTTAGAGAGAGCAATACAGAAGTCAACAGCCATTTTATGCGCAGCCACTGAGTAGAGATACAGAAGTCAACAGTCATTCAACGTGCAGAAGGACGGGACTGCTCTCGTCACAACCATTCTATGTGCAGCCATTGAGTAGAGATACAGAAGTCAACAGCCATTCTACGTGCAGAAGGAGGGGACTGCTCTTGTCATAAACTGGGGATCCACTATCCAAACTACTGTCAGCATTGCAGACAAGATAAACGAAGCTCAAATGATCATGCGTTTCCAAGCAGGAGCCACTTATTCACCTATTTGAGGGCATCTCAGGAGCTGAGGTGGAGGAGGAAATGGCACCGAACTCCAGTACTCTTGCCTGGGAAATCCCATGGACAGAGGAGCCTGGCGGGCTATAGTCCATGGGGTCATAAAGAGTTGGATGTGACTTCCGACTAAACTACCACCACCACAGACGCTAAGGACGTGGACAAGGAAGGAGTGCATTGTCTTTTCCTGGCCTAAGACATCATCTGCAGCCAGAAGCGCTGTAGGTGAATTTTTAAATAGGGTCATTTTCACATCTCCTGCTTTGTTTATCTTAAAACAGAATTGGGAATCAGCAATTGATGATTGGTGATTGGATACCCATTTTATCTGGCCAACAGAGTATCAAAAGATGGTTAGTTGCCAATGATAAAAACTTTAGTAGATTTAATAAAAGAAGTCAAAACTTTTAGCTTCTCCAGGGGCTGAAGGGAAGAGGACTGTCTGTGACATTTCAGCACACCTAAGGGACCCAAACAGCCCAGATCTTCTCTAGACTTGTTCTTCTCCAGGACCTTCCTCACTACTTGGTCAGTTTTCCTGGCCCCCCGGGAGGCAGTTTTGACTGTGATGCTTAAACTAGGCCTCCAGCGACTTTCAGGCCTGAACTCCGAGTCAGCCAAATCTTGATAAATTATAAAGAAGAATCTTGATTACTGTGACTGCGGAACCATGCAGATGGCAGATGTGTACAATTAAGCCATTCCTCATGCAGACACCCTCAAGCATGTCCAACTGTCCCCGAAGGTGACAACACCACTCCCAGATGACAGCCGCCGAGCCAAGAGTTTTAGTTAATGCTACGTCACCACTTTGTTCCTGTGGGTCTTAATGTACTTCTGAGATGTGGGCCCCCCCCCTTTTTGTTTAGCAAAGGTGAGGACTACTCCTAGGAATCAGGCACGGATCCACTTTGAGGAGTGGCCAAGTTCTTCCACAGCTGACTTTTGACTCCAAACCCACCACCCGGGTTAGACACATCAGGTAAAAGGAAGAAGGATGTTCTGACACATGGACATTAAGCCGCTCAGGAAATGGCTTTTCCCTGACTTTGTTTCTCTTACTGTTTTCCTTCTGATATAAGGCCAGTGAGCTAATGTTTATCATAAATTCTCATCACATGCACTCGAAGGAGCAGAGCCATGTGGAGCAGCAGGAGTGCTGTCAGTGGCTACAGGGCTGCAGACCCACGTGAATTACCAAGACATGAGGCTGAGCATTTCCATTGTGAGCCCACTGAATGGAAGACCTGGAAAACTGGATATTCTAATTTATTTAGGGCAGGTGCTCATTGTATAGAGAAAAATTCATCTTGACGCTCTAATTCATTTTGTGAATATAATAATTTCTATCTCAATTGTTGCTTGTGAAGTACACTGTTTATGAAAAATGTTTCAAAGGTGGTTTAAAAATAAGTGATACTTTAAGTAAATGATAGATATGAGCCCATTTTTCTTTTAATTAAGCTGTATCTGAATTTAAATATATCCCTATTCATTTAAATGATTTTAATACATCAAGTTGAAAACCTAAGTAATTGTTATTTCAGATGTTTAAAAATTATACTTTTCAAAAGAAGGAATCTGTTCACCAAAAACCCTACAGTATGGAAAAATTAATACAGCATCTTGTATTATAAAACTTACACATCCCTATAATAAACAGCAATTCAAAGGCCAGGGTAGCACTGAAGGACTTGTGTGAAAGGAGTGTTTTCAGTCTTTAATTACTAAATGTACTACATGTCCACTAGCGGCAAAGACTGTGCTGGGTGTGAGAAGGGTGTCAAAGATGATTAGAAAGGACCACATCACAGTCAGTAACATGCTAGGATCTAAGAGCAGAGGCAGATGGCACCCAGGTAATTCAGGAGGCTGAATGCATGGAGAGGGCAGCCTGAGCACTGTGACAAGGGGGATCTGGGAAGCACCAAACACTAGGTCCACACTGGAATTCTGGCATCGGGCCATAGGGCTCCAAGTCATCTCAGGAATATAACTAACATAGAAAGTTATATTCATGCTTGGCTGTGCAGGAGAGAGAAAATGGGCCATGCTTAGACGGGATTACCTGGCCTACATTTTGGTCAAGTTCTGGTTTTGTGTTGTTCTTACAAACAAATAGAAGGAGGTTGGACTTAGTAAGTGAGTCAGTTTTTACTTACTGCAGTAAAACCCATAAAAATAGCTTTACTTTAGTTTCACCACGTCAGTGCCAAGAGGGGAGCTATATATGAAAATAACCCAAACTCCTTCCAATGGACCTAATGAAGCATGATGCTTGAAGGGCAAAGTCTGTGAGGACGGTGGGCAACAACATGCCTTTCCTATTTGTCAATACATTATTTTCTGCAGCATCTTGTAAAGCTGAGATATGCAAAAAAAAAAAAGAAAAGAAAAGAAAAGAAATAACATCCTCTGCTAATTAACAAGGTAGCTCCTCTTTATCTTCTTCATAAACGATTAAAGAAGATTAAAGATTTCAGCTATAATTTCTTTCCTCCTTAAAAAGAAATTCAGATTTATGTTAGAGGGATCATGAATTTTGCCTAAAGAAGTCAGGTTAGACACTGGTTTGCTCTTTTTTTTTTAACCTATATATATTTCCTATAGTCAAAGTATTTTTCATTACTGTTTTAGTCATTAATACAAAACAAGAAAGAATTGAAGAAGTGATAATATTAAGTTTGAATCCACAGATTCGCTGACCAAGAAGACAGGTTTAGCAATGTCTGTCTTAGGATGATGGTTGTCATCCCATCATCCTAAATGAAGCATCCTCAGCTTTCATGTCCTGGGTGTTTCCTACTCTACAAACTAGAACGCAAGGTCATGTCAACATGAATGAGATGGACACCCTCTACAGAGCACAAAGAGCCTGAGGGGACAGAGCTGGGAACATCAACACAGCCTTGGGGGCCAGCCACCTCAGAGAACCATCAGTTTCAGTGGTAAACATGCAATCTCGTTATAGGTTCTGTTAGACTTGAACCTCAAAGGTAAGATATAGAGAAAGAACATGTTTTAATAAGCTGTGCTAGGATACAAGATACAAAGGAGCTGTGGTGGAAAGTTCCAGGGCACTCAGGTAGGCATCAGTAGGACGGCTGTGCCCTGAGGTGGCAGAGAGAGCCCAGCTCAGGGCCGGTCTCATGGCCAGAGGGTTCACCCTCAGATGCTTCTGTGAGAGCTGAGAGGCCGGGGCTGTGAAGAGGGCTTGGGATCCCTACAGATGCAGGGTGCTACTCCGGATACGGGAGAGAGAGAACCCTGTCCTCTGTCCTGATGACCGGCCCTGGACTGGGTCTGGGTCTGACAGGTTCAGATACCCATAGACAGGCCACGCCCACTGACATGACCTTGGGGCTTAGCAGGAAACCCCCAAGGGAGGCACTATCAGGGCCCCAGCACCCGGCTTCCTTCTCTGTAGGGAGTAAAACCCCAGATGGAGCAGGGGCCTCTGCACAAGGAAGACCGCGGGCCAGTTTGGTCGGGAGCAGTTTCCTCTGTGCTCTCAGCTCCAGAGTCTCCACTCAGACCTGGCCCTGCTGCGGGGACCATGAGCTGTGCCCCTGGTGGCCTTCCTCCCAGCCACCTTCTCAACAGAGACCCACGCTCTGCAAGTTGACGCCATACTCCCTCCAGCTCCTGGTCCTGCTGGCCTCTAGGGGCAGAAACTAAGACTTTAAGGTGTGTGACGGGCCTGAGAGTGGACAGCGCAGCAGCATGGTGTGTGCACTGACCACACTGTTAGTACTGGGGCCAGCACCACAATGCTGATGACACATCGTCTTTTCCGAACACTCTAGGAAAGGTCTATTATGACGCCTTCTGGACACTGCATGCAGGCATGCTAAGTCGCTTCCATCATGTCCAACTCTTGTGAGCCCATGGACCGTAGCCTGCCTGACTCCTCTGTCCATAGGATTCTCCAGGCAAGAATACTGGAATGGGTTGCCATGCCCTCCTCCAGGGGATCTTCCTAACCCATGGATCGAACCCGCATCTCTTACATCTCCTGCATTGACAGGCGGGTTCTTTACCACTAGCACCAGCTGGAACCCATTCGGGGCATTACACTGAGGAAACTGGGGTCACAAAGCCAGCAGCTTGCAGGCCACACAGCTCGTGGGGGCCTGTGTCAGCCTCCCATCTCCAGGGTCCTGCAGACCCTCCACAGCCCCCAGATCCTAGGGTTCGTGTCTGAGAAGGAGGGAGTGAAGCTCAATTGCTGAAGGCTTACTATAAAACTCAACAAAGCTCTCTCACTCACTAACTGGACGAGGACACAGCATCTTCTCTGCTGTGAGTTCTCAGGAGAAAACCGATGGCTCTAAGAATGCCATGAACACACACATTCGAAAGGATTTACAAAACGCTTCTGTTAAGGAGGAAGAGGAAAAAGTGATCCTGCAGCTATTCTTCAGTGATAGCTCAGAAAGGAGATTAAAACATGCTGCCAGTTTGAAATACATGTAGATTTCCGGCAAGAGTAAATAGCAACAAGATGGTGACTGTTTGGTGTCTCTAACTATTGGTTACAAAGAGCAGCTGAGGTTTACTGAGTGAGAGGCACCTCTGAGCTTGACTGCTGCGACCAGGGCAGCAGGTGGGAACAGTAAGACACACCTGGATGTACCCCAGGCTCTCCGAGTACCACCCACATGATCTTGAACAGCTTCCTGAACTTCTGGGCTGCTATTTATCAAGCACCAACTATGTGGTGTTGGAGAAGACTCTTGAGAGTCCCTTGGACTGCAAGGAGATCCAACCAGTCCATTCTGAAGGAGATCAACCCTGGGATTTCTTTGGAAGGAATGATGCTGAAGCTGAAACTCCAGTACTTTGGCCACCTCATGCGAAGAGTTGACTCATTGGAAAAGACTTTGATGTTGGGAGGGATTGGGGGCAGGAGGAGAAGGGGACGACAGAGGATGAGATGGCTGGATGGCATCACTGACACGATGGATCCAAGTCTGAGTGAACTCCAGGAGTGGACAGGGAGGCCTGGCGTGCTGTGATTTATGGGGTCGCAAAGAGTCGGACACGACTGAGCGGCTGAACTGAACTGAACTGAACTGAACTATGTGCCTGAGTCCTCTCACTTAATTTTCCTACCTTCCCCTCCCACCCCCAGCCCCATGAAGTACAAGTCATCATCATCACATTTCACATCTGCAATGCAAGTGAGTTCAGAGAGGTTACGTGACGCCCCTGAATTTACGCCAACACGAGGTTATGTGACACCCTTGAGTTTATGCCAACACAAGGTTACACGACACCCCTGAATTTACGCCAGCACCAAGTAGGAGCTGTGAACCAAGGTTGTGAGATTCTAAAGTCCGGTAACTGCCTCTTATCATTTTGACACTTTCTTCCTGCTAAATTAAAAAAAAAACAAACAAACAAACAACTGGTGCCTGTGTTCCCTACTTTCCTTTTTAAAAGAAAATATTTATAAGGAGCCCCCAGTAGAACATAGTTAAATAAACCAATAGATCAAATCCAGAAACAGTGTGACTTTGGGAGCTATTAGAGTCACCACGTAGAGTCCTGGTTAGAAAAGAACTGACAAAGATCAACTTATGGACTTCCCAGGCAGTCTAGTGGTTAAGACTTTGCTTTCCAGTGCAGGCGGTGAGGGTTCCATCACTGGTCAGGGAGCTAAGATTCCCCATGCTGTGCAGCCAGAAAGCCAGAATTTAAAATAGAAGCAATATTGTAACAGATTCAATAAAGACTTTAAAAATATTCCACATCAAAAACAAATCTTAAAAATAAGATCAATTTATATTTTACCACTGAACAACAACAAGGAGCTCATTCAGTTACCATCTAGAAAACCAAAGTACACTAGCTAATTAATTAGGAGGGCATTTCCAGACCAGTTGGGTACATGTGTGTCCTGTTTCACGTGTACTGAAGCATGTGCTAGAGCAGAAGAGTCTCAGCACCTGATTATTATTTGTACGACTACATGTTAAGTACACATAGTCTAAACAGTCACAAAGACATGGCTACACAGGACTGTCTCAATACAGTTTCAGAAAATGTGATTTTGAAACAGGACTTTGAATAAAGCATTCAGACTTGAGACATTTTTCACATGCAACTGACCCTTAAATATAGTGGAAAAAATTCCATCTCAAGTGTAAACAAGTTTAGTAAGGGAATTACAGTTAATGTCAACTTACCTCCACTCACATATTGCAGACATCTATTTTTTTTTTTTAACTTTATTTTACTTTACAATACTGTATTGGTTTTGCCATACATTGACATGAATCCACCATGGGTATACATGAGTTCCCAATCCTGAACCCCCCTCCTACCTCCCGCCCCATATCATCTCTCTGGATCATCCCCATGCACCAGTCCCAAGCATCTAGAAAGTGGACTTTCATCAGATTTTTCTCCCTTATCTTTTTGGTTTCATGGTGTTTTGGGATACTCTTCCTACAGTATTGAATTTTTTTTCTTGGTAGTTACACTGTTTTTTAAATACAATAGAAAAGTGCTAAATATTTAATGACATAAGCTGCATTTGCAAAATGTTGTCTAGCCGCTAAATCATGTCTGACAAAAGATTGCGACCCCCCTAGACTGTATGCCTCTAGGCTCCTCTGTCCGTGGGATTTCCCGGGCAAGAATACTAGAGTGGGTTGTCATTTCCTTCTCCAGGGCATCTTTCTGACCCGGAGATCAAGCCCATGTCTCCTGCATTGGCAGGTAGGTTCTTTACCACTGAGCCACCTGGGAAGCCCACATTTGCAAAATGCACATCTGTTAAAATGTTTTATGGAAAGGAGAGTGAGGTATTGTGCTACAGAATGAAAACAGTCATATTTACCTATAACAGGTGTTCATGCTGTGGGAGAGCTAACATTTGCTATTTTGACCAAGACTGTGTATCTCTTTAATGATTTCCATTTTGTCAAAACTTCTGTAATTTCTATTTACCACAATGACTAAGACAGAAATATTACTGTAATTGATATAAATGTTCTCAAATTTCTAAAAGATCTATAGCAATTTTAGAAACAATAGTAAATATAATTAATCAGGATAAAAACTGATGGTGTTTATATACTAAATTCTGTCAAAGATGTTATTGAGATAAATTATTCCTTATGAAAAAATGTTGAACATGCAGGCATTTTCATTTATACAAATATATTTAATTATACAGGAATGAAAATGATAAAAACTAAGTATCTTCTACTCAACTTACATTAATTTTGAGTGTGTTGTCATGTGACTCTACAAGAGATTTTTTTATTTCATAGATATTCATCTTAACACCCTTTCTTAACATTTGCTGCATCAAAATACTGCACCCTCAAAAGAACTGGGAACAGGAAAATACTAAGAAATTGTTTTGCCTAAAGAATAAAATAAATAAAAATACATGTGAAGGTTTTGTAAAGGGCATTAAGGAAAGTAGGTTTGTTTTCTAGGCCAGGCTCCAGTATATAAATATTCACAAACAGGTAACAACTAGTTTAATTTGTGATAGGTTATGGTGGCTCAGAGGTTAAAGCGTCTGCCTGGAATGTGGGAGACCTGGGTTCGATCCCTGGGTCGGGAAGATCCCCTGGAGAAGGAAATGGCAACTCACTCCAGTACTCTTGCCTGGAGAATCCCATGGAGGGAGGAGCCTGATAGGCTACAGTCCATGGGGTTGCAAAGAGTCGGACACGACTGAGCGACTTCACTCACTCACTCACAAAACATTATAGCTAAATAAAGCTGAAGGTCATCTCAGTGTTCATTCATTATGACTTGGGTGTCAAAGGATTCCATGAGTTAGTATGAGCTGAGCAGATTTTGGGCTTCCCTGGTAATTCAGCTGGTAAAGAATCTGCCTGCAATGCGGGTGACCTGGATTCGATCCCTGGTTGGGAATATCCCCTGGAGAAGGGAATGGCTACCCATTCCAGTATTCTGGCCTGGAGAATTCCATAGACTGTATAGTCCATAGGGTTGCAAAGAGAACAGATTTTACAGGTTCTGTTCCAGGCCTACCTTCAGTAACTAATTTTTAGAGAAGGCTGGCCCTTCAGAAGCCCACACGATCTTAGTTAAGACAATAATTGGCAACATCTTCAAGGGAAATTTGCTGTTTCCCCCTCCCAAGAGCTCAGGCCCACGTGGCCCAGCACACTGACCCACCTAGACGGTCACTACTGACTCTTCCCCGGCAGCACAGACTTCCGCCTATATTCCCAGAAGTACTGATGCATTTGCTTCACCCACATGTTTTCCTTGGCTCAGGCTGTCTTTATGACCAATGACATAAGCTCATGTTGGTGACTGAGTCTAGCCTGGGGAGGAGTGGGGCTCCCAGTTTGATGAGCACAGGCTTGAACCAGCAAACATGACCAACACTACAATGAAAGCCAGCTCTTTCTTTCCTGCTCATTCTCTCTTATTTCATCTTTCTGCTGCTCCCCTTTATCTGAGTACCTACTGTATGACAACAGGAAGCATGTGGCTGAAAGATGAACCTTCACCAGCCAACATTCCAAGGAGACTTGAATCCACTGCACAAAGTGAGCTTTGGAGGAGTGACCGGGTATGTTTATAGCATGAGATACATAAGGAGCCCTCACTGCCCTCGTAGGATGCCAGCTGGGTAGTTGTGTCATCATCAGCTGCCACGTAATAGAAAGCCTGAGAGTTTGGGAATGGGTGGGACTTCAGATTATGGTTGAGTGCAGTTTGTTCAAGTTATAGGTGAATAAACTAAGGGGCAAAGAAGTTCAGAATCTCAGAGTTGGTTAAAATACAGATCCAGGAGTTCCAAATCTAAACTCCTGTCTGCTAACCAAATCCTGTAGCTTGTTTATCAGTAACTCTCCAGCCACTTACCTGTGATTACTATCATGTTTTACCTGGTCTGTTAAAAACACATTTAAAATTCTAGGCTTCAATTTGGAGGGAAAACCCTGAACAATCAGAAGTTTTTGGAATTTCTATTAACTAGGACAGTCTGAACCATATGATTGTTCAGGTCAAAATCTTACAAGTTTCTGACAAATTTGCCTTACAAGGCAGCATATTCTATATTTCAGAAAGAGCAAATACCAAGGTGGCACGTGCTGTGAAAATAACCCTTTTAAGGCTATCATCTAGTAAATAATCATGCAAATTTGATAGGAGTTATTGGAATTTAGTCTAAAGTTGTATCAAGGCCATATGTTACCATCGGCAATTTCTTCAAATGCATAATTTATAACATAACCTCTGTGTCTGCCTGAGAGTCCAAGGTAGAATAATAAATTAATCCAGCAGAAGCAGACCCTTGGAGGATGAATTAACATTTAGCTAAGGTCATGAGGGCAACTGGATTGGTGGTTTCAGGCAATTCCTCATGGAGAACTTGCCAGATGACACAAAAATCCAACACGTTCCCATGACTAAAAATCAACTCTCCAAAATGCTTAGTTTGAATATCTAGGCATGCAAAGGCCTAGGGCTGCTTAGAATTTATACTGGATCATATTTCAAAAAAAAAATAGTACAAACTACCAGTACCAAAGATAAGCTTTCTATATAAACATCGAGGTGGGAGAGAAAAAGAGCATCCAGGAGAAAGTGGATGAAGGGTGATGAAGAAGTAAAAGAGGAAGAAAAAGACAGAGATGTAAGGGAGAAAGAAATAGAGACTGACGGCTAGAGATGCAGAAAAGATAAAGAAAAGGAAGCCAGGGATAAGCAAAGTGAAGAGGCTCCCAGCTACAAGGTAAAGAAGTTCTGGGGATGGGATGACTACAGCTCGTGACTGTAGTTAATATCACTATACTATTAAGTAAGTAAGTAAGTGTTAATCGCTCCGTTGGGTCCGACTGTTTGCAGCCCCATGGACTGTAGCCCACCAGTATCCTCTGTCCATAGGATTTCCCAGGCAAGAATACTGGTCTGGGTTTCAGTTCCCTTCTCCAGGGGAATCTTTCCTGAACCAAGAATCAAACTTGGGCTTCCAGCATTGCAGGCAGATTCTTTACCATCTGAGCGTCTATATATATACAACACTACGGTGCTATATATTTAAAAGCTGCTAAGAGAGCAGATCACAAAAGTTCTCAACACAAGAAAGAATATTTTAAAAATGGAGTGAAATTAAATGATGTGTGACCAACGAGAAAGGAAGAAAAGGTGGATGACAAGAGGGAGGAGGAGCTGAAATGATGGGGACCAGCTAGGCTTGTATGAGCCAGGACAGAGCCTCGTCCTGAGGCCTCACCGGACCAGTAAACAAAATACAAAAGAAGAAGCAAGGAAAGCTGTATATGTATGCCTATACATTCGGATATTAGCTCACCACTTAAATATCCTTGTGATATATCCAAGGTTTGACCTTCACCTTCAACCCCCTTCTGACAGTTACCCTGAGCACCCACATTCGAGCCCTAGCTTCAGCTGGGCACACGTGGATGGATGACTCCAACTCACTGGATGCCAGCACACCCCACCTGCCCAGGGGACGTGTCCACTCCATGGCACAGGAAGACTGGACATAAAAGTGCAGAGCTGAGCTCCCCTCTTCATGCCCCACATGTCCTAGCTCATATACACCCCATGACTGGGGTAGTGGGGACACCCCCACCCACAGCCTCACCAACAACAGGTTCTTTGTGTTACTTCGACTCCCCAGATCGACCTACAAGTGGCTGCAACCTCCTGATGTTTCTAAAGTTGCTGGTCTTCCTGCCTTGAGCCTTTTTCTCTCCTCGCTGGGTTCAACCTTAACACTGAGTGATCTTTCTAATAGAAAAAGCACATCCCATTACTACCTGCTTAAAGGCCACCAGTGGACTTAACAACCAGGTCTAGCTCCTTAGGCAACCAGACAAGACCTCCTTGACTTGGCTCTGTCAGCCTCTCGATCTGCACTTCTTGTCATCTATAACCTTGCTCACACTCTATCATTGTTTTAAATTTTTCTTTAAATTGAAGTTGGTTGATTTACAATGTTGTGTTAATGTCTGCTGTATAGCAATGCGATGGTTCTTTACATGTGTATATATATATATGTATATATTCAATATATTCTTTTTCATGTTCTTTTCCATTATGGTTTATCACAGGATATTGAATATAGTTTCCTGTGCTATACAGTAGGATATAATTGTTTATAACTAATTTTAAACTACATAAAAAATGGATTATTTATCTTACTGCTTTCTGCCATCTATCTTTTATGTTGATCATTTTTACATAAACTGAACACTGTATTATTAAGCAAGTTCTCATTTCCACAAGACAAAACAGATTGTGTATTTTTCATGTATTGGAGGCGACGATTGCTTTCTGCAGCCATACGTGTTTTTCTCCTCCCTTGACCACCCCTGGCTAGAAGGGGCAAGCTTACTATACCCAACATGTTACCGTCCTTGTCCTTATGTGTCCACGCCCTGAGTCACTGTCTGTCTGATCCTGAGAGTCCCTCTCTCGTGGCACATTGTGCTGTTTAATTCCCTGACATGGTGCCTGCACATAACGTAGGGCCAAGAAACTCCGTCATTGTCATTATCTTCCTTATCATGAGGAGAAGTCTCTTTTCTTGTATTCCTCAAGATCTATTCTGTTGGTAATAAGTATTAATACTGAACATTTCCTGGTGAACAAGTGATTTTACTGATTCTGCTGAGCTTTAAGTACCAACTGGTGGGTAGACACCTGATCCTTAACGCTGACCTGGCACAAGAAGCTCTTCACAGTCACACAAAATCACAGCTGCGGACTCCAAATGTTTTCCCATAACCTTGACTGCTACATGATGCAAAATACGAACCACCAGAGCCACAGGTGTGGCTCGGTCATCCAAGACAACGGACTAACAGAACACTTTCATGCACGAGAAGCCTCTTGGCCAACAGTGGGCCAGAAGCACCTGCACGGCAACAGCCAGGGGCTCACCTTTTCTTCATCACCAGCACGACCCCGAGAAATATGATCACGAACAGCAGGATGCCAGCAATGACCCCCGCAATCTTGACTGTGTGGTCTGTTTGCTTCTCGGGTTCTGGGACTGGTTTTGGAGTGGCGGCTCCTGCAGGACGGGGGAAGACAAGAAAAGAGACACGGTGGGTAAGGGAGAATAAAAACGTTAGCTTTTTAAATTTTTGCCACCTTTAACAGAGTCATAAGACTTATCGGAGCCAGCAGACAGACAGGCTTTGATTTTTTTCAGCAGCATTCACAGGCGCTGAAAGGGGTGTAATTGTTCTCATTGTTCTTCCATATTTCACTAAACCCCAACACAAGTTGGAAAGCACACCCACGCCTGACCCTTTTATGAGAGACTCTTCTCAAACAGTTTTAAAAATATTTTTATTATCTCTATGGGCTCCCTGATCTTTCTCCCTTTTTAAAAACTTCCTAACAACACAATAGATATCCTCAGCCTTTATCCAAATTTGATTTGCTGGAACATTTCTCCCAATTATTTTTCATAAATGAAGCAGTAATTCCATAACATATTAGCCCAAACACCTGGAGAGGGGAGATAAGCTCACTTACTGTGCATTTTACCAGCAATTGTTTTTTTTAACACAATAGAGATATTACTAACCCCCCCCCCGCCGC
Source organism: Oryx dammah (assembly GCF_014754425.2). Taxonomy (NCBI): domain Eukaryota; kingdom Metazoa; phylum Chordata; class Mammalia; order Artiodactyla; family Bovidae; genus Oryx; species Oryx dammah. The sequence continues at coordinate 20,998,411 of NW_024070206.1, forward strand.
CGCCGACACCCCCGCCTTTGAAAAGCTAAATCTAGGTCACATCTGGTAGGCAAAGACTCCTTCTAAGCAATTTATTCACAAAGTGGGAAGCAACCGACAATCACACTACTGTCGCGCACATTTGGTAACTGTTTAAATGAGATAACCAGGGCCTGCCAGGGGCTACCGTCTTAGCTCTCCCATTTCCCAAACACTGTCCATCCTGTTTACAGTGTAATGCTATGGAATGTCAAATCTGTGTCTGATGAAATATCCATTACCTCTGCTAAATGAGCTCGGGATGAAAAATATTAGGATTCTAATGTTCTATTCACTAAACAGAATCCACTTTCTAAGGGCTTCTCCCTTTTTCATCAGAACACGACCGCCCTCGGCATCTGAGCCATCACGTCCCTCTCCCTACTGATATAGCTCATTGGGAAAGTGGAGATTTTATGTTCAAATCTCCCATTTTCTTCTTGTTGGTAAAAATGAAATCAGCACTGACTCTTGGTACCAGCCCTTTCTACCCTTCCACTGGGTTTTGCATTTATGGTTCATCTGATTCTTGAAAAACTTAACCATCATTGTGTCCTATGCGCTCCACATGGGGCTTGGTCTGAGTCACAGCAGGGAAGTCAGGGGTCAGACTAAAAACTTGCCATCTGTTTCCACCGGGAATGTATAAACGCTTCTTTAAAAAGTTATTCATATTAAGATTTTATATGAGACTCTGGACCTTGAACATGGCTGTGGCCATCAGATAGATGGAACTGGTCAAGATCAGAGAAGGACAAGGCAGGAGACACCACAGCCTGAGGTTCCACCCACGTGTCCTTTCCAATCGACAGGAGCAAGGAGAGTAGTCGTGATGCAAAAACCACACCTTATTAATACAAGCCCTTCTGGATAGAATGACTCTTTACAGGACATTTTTATTTCTGACCACTTCAGGGAGATGTCCTGCTATTCTGTTTGAAAGAATGTCCCTCGAACAGGTGTCAGATGAACCTTGAAGATATCACTGTTAACATTTTTTATTGTAATTACATCTGAAGTATACACCCTGATAATGGAACACATAGCCAAGTGGTAGATTTGGAGGACAGTACTTCTTTAACTAAACTGTTAAGAAAAAATTTAAGTTAAAATGTGTCTGTTTTAAAAAATGAGTAATAGGCCAAAACAGCCATCCACAAAAAAATAACATAGCTCAAATTTACAAAACTGACAAAAAGCCCAATGGTTTTCAATTTTGATTTTTTAAATATAATTTGAAAACTTAAAAAAAAAAACTATTTGGTTTTATTCTTCCAAATGCTGGCACACTGGGAGCCACTCCATTTATCTCACTAGAGATAGATTATAAGTCCTCCAGGTATACTTTCTCCAATCCAAGTACTAACCAGGCCAGACCCTGCTTTGCTTCTGAGATCAGATGAGATAGGGTGTGTTCAGGGTGGTATCGGAGAAGGCAATGGCACCCCACTCCAGTACTCTTGCCTGGAAAATCCCATGGATGGAGGAGCCTGGTGGGCTGCAGTCCATGGGGTTGCTAAGAGTCGGACACGACTGAGCGACTTCATTTTCACTTTTCACTTTCATGCATTGGAGAAGGAAATGGCAACCCACTCCAGTGTTCTTGCCTGGAGAATCCCAGGGATGGGGGAGCCTGGTGGGCTGCCATCTATAGCGTCGCACAGAGTCGGACACGACTGAAGCGACTTAGCTGCAGCAGCAGCAGCAGCAGCAGGGTGGTATGGTGGTGGTGGTAGACGACTTTCTAAACAAATGATTCTCTAAGTTTTTTGCAGCTAAATTTTGCCAATAAATACTCAGGGAATAAATTATTTAGAAAAACTGGATATGGCTTAAAAATTTAAATATAAACAATTACAAGGATTGTAAACACTCCATGAGAAGAGCTGGTCGTATTGATGGTCTCATGTCTACTTCTGTTAACTAAACAACTAGTCTCATTGTACTTTAGCCTCTTCTCTAAGCTCTGTGAGAACTGGGGTGTGACTCTGCCCATCCTGGGGTCAGGGAGAGATATCAGCCCAGCGATGCCTCATTTCCTGTAGCAAACAGGAGAGTGTACTGCTGTGCAGCCAGCAAAGCTCAGCATCGTTGTTCCTTAGCACTTATTCAACTTGTTTCATGTTGAAGGCCAAGAAAATGCAATGTTCAGCCTCCACAGGACACAGGGGCAAGGTGATCACAGCAGGAATCGTGCAAAATGGCGGAGCAACTCAAAAAGGGAGAGGAGGGCTGCCCTGCAGGTTTCCCCACACAGTCACTGGCTTACTACCTGGGTGAAGGGGCTGAGTGAGGAGTCTGGGTTTACAACTACTCTGGAGAAGCACAACATAAACACAAACTGGGCTGAAATAAATCATGACCCCAGGACAAACTCACAGAAGTGTGTCATTAACTGCAGGTGCCCTCGGGGACACACCATCCCTGCCTTCTCCGTGCTCTGCCCTCCATCCTGCCTGAAATGGACCTCCTTCTGTCCCTCCCCCTCAGGACGTGCTTCTCTCCCATTTGTCCCTTTGGAAACCTGGGGCTGTGACCTGTCAGTCAGCCACAGTCAGGATAATCTGTGACAGAATGTGGTTGCAGTTGGTAGCTTTTTTCTTTTCCCCCTGGGGCTTCCCTGGTAGCTCAGTTGGTAAAGAATCCACCTGTAATGCAGGAGACCCCGGTTCGATTCCTGGGTCAGGAAGATCTGCTGGAGAAGGGATAGGCTACCCACTCTGATATTCTTGGGCTTCCCTTGTGGCTCAGCTGGTAAAGAATCTGCCTACAACATGGGAGACCTGGGTTCAATCCCTCGGTTGGGAAGAGCCTCTGAAGAATGGTAAAGGCTACCCACTCCAGTATTCTGGCCTGGAGAATTCCATGGACTAAATAGTCCATGGGGTCACAAAGAGTCAGATGGGACTGAGCTACTTCACTCACTTCTTTCCCCCTTACCCAAATCTACGAATGTAACAGTGTAACTTACAAACTGGTTGGCAAGAGGTTTTTTTTTAAACAATATTTTTCCCTTGTCTTGTTATTTTCATGCCAGGCTTCTAATGTTACAACCTTTCATTCCTTTTTTTTCTTGGTATAAATTCGAATTCTTCATGGAAAGGCATTTTTTTTTCTCTTCTACTGTGCATTCCACTTAGAGGTTACTGCACGTGTCCGCACATGTAGCTCCTTTTGAAGAGAATAAATTCAAATGTATGCATCTAAAAGTGTGTATTATGTGGGCTTGGACATAGTCACTAAAATGATAAATATGCTAAATATTTCAGGGGGAAGGAGGGTGAATATCACCTCCATGGATGTGCAGGCTGCTGACTCCTAGTGACAGCGCCAGGTGTAATGTTCTAATGACCAAGAAGAGCTTTTCCAAAAAAAAAAGATGGTGTTCCAGTGAACCTGCGCTATTTAAGGTTTTGGATATAACATCCAACGTGAAAAAAATCTCAAAAGAAAAGGAGTGATTATCCACGGCAGTGGTTGGTTGGTTTTCAACTTGGCAGGAACCAGTCTGTCTTGGCCCAGTGTTGGATGCTAAATTCAGTAACAGAAGCTCGCCAGGTTGAGAACTCAATGTACTCAGCCATTGGCTCTAGGGTCTGGGCCCAGTTCTGACCACTACACAGACCATACAAACTTCCCCTGGAGGCCCACGATGCCAGCCCAGCAGGATATGAAGTAGGTGTTGGGCATAAAGTGGAGAAATCTAGACTTGGGGCAAACATTTGGGAGTTGCCAGGTGATATTTAAAGCCATGAGACTGCAGGAGAGTGCTTGGGAGGTGAACTGAGAGGGTGGGTCTTAAGGAGGGCCAGTAATGGGGACAAAAAGGAGCTGCTGATCTAGGGAGGAAGGAGGGGGAGGAGGAAGTCAGTGTGATACCGAGCCAGAGAGGAGTGTGGGGATCCAGGGAAACTGCTCTTTTTTAATATGGGAGAAATGAGGGCATTTTGAATGGTGATGCTTCTGGACCCCTGGAGGGGAAAAAGTTGATGAGGCAGGAGGGAAAGGAGATGCCTGTTGGAGTAATGATCTTGATGGGACAGGAAAGGATAGGCCTGGAGAGGGTCGTACAGAGAGGTAAGGGGATGAGGGCCTAGGGAAGACGGGGGAGCTGGACATCAGGGCTTTATGAGAAAAAGGGCCTCGTGAGATGAATCCTGGTGATCTCAAAGCAGGTGGCGACGGAGATATGAGGGTTACGGTGGAGCTGGGAGTTTATCCAGGAGCACAGAGCAGGCCCCCTCCTCCCTCCTCATGACTAGAAGAAGAAAGAGATGGGAAGAGGAGGAGAAAAGGCAGAGGGTGACAAGGCTCCAAGTTCCATCCTAAGTGATCCTTGAGCCATCAGAAGTGGGAGCGTCCCTGGGACAGACACAGAACGGATGCTTGCTTGACCCATCCCTGGGATGCACCCAAGCCTGGTTTTCAGTCTCAAATAAACAGCTCCTATTGTGCTTCAGGTCCCATAACGAGGCCCTGCAGGACACTCAAGATGAATAAGACAAGTGACAGTTCACCTTTCTCTGCCAGATACAAGAGGCTGAGAGAGGGACCATGTCTGAGCTTCAAAACCCAACTGGAGGAGAGAAGGACAATCCATGTGGAGAGCAGTGAAGGCTACTGCCTCCTTGGGCGAGGGACCTCCAGTGTCTGGCCCAAGGGGGTGACTGGAACTACAAAGAGGCAGGGGCTCACAAAAGGTGCCCATTGGCCACACACAGGTCCTCTAGCCTTAGAGCCGGGCACTGGATGCCAGCACTGCTCAGGGAAGAACCTGGCCTGCTTCCTGGGGGCAAAACTGGAGTTTGGGTTCAATGCCTGCACTGAATTAAAACAGCAAAATACTTCATTCTCACAATGTGCAAGACCTAATACCAAAATTCCACTCTGGTATTTGTGGCTGGGGGAGAGATAAAAGAGTCAGGAACAGCAATCCTGGGAAGGTGCTGAAAAGAGAATCAGGAGGTTGAGAAACCTTATGAGAAAAAATGAAATGGAAACATGTGAGGATATTGTTTCTCAGAGTGTGTTTCAAAGAGCACTGGTCCTCAAAGATGTTCTAAAATGCCCATCGAGGAAGCCTCAGCCACTCTGGACTAGCATTCTATGACTTTATGGAAAACAGAATCTATTTCAATTAATTTTCATAGTATTTTTTTCACCTTTTGCAGAGATCTTTTCTTTTTCTTAAAAATAGCAACACCCAGTTTTAAAGATTATTGTAGTTCATTCAAGTCTTATTGCTCAGAAAATTAGAATTCCTTGTCATCTGTGTTTGGTTTTTCTGGCTGTACCTTGATATTATTATATATAATCACGAAATACCTCCAAGATTTTTCATTTAAATTACACATCACTGTTTCTCTTTCTGGGAATGCAAAGTCAATCAGCACCCCTGGGATAATCTCTGTTCACATTTTATGTATTGTTTGTAACCTGATTATGCTTTTGAATTTATAACTCTTCCCCTGTACCTAATTTCCACTGCAGGGCGCACAGAGCATGTACAACGTACAAGTAATAATCAGAAACATAATTTTTCATATAAAACTGAGACGCTGGATTGTTTGATATATACTGTCTCTAAAAAATTAATCTACTTTTTTATTTTTGTTCTAATTTCATGACAGTTACTGCTCTCATTGATTGATGGGCCTACATCCTGTGGGTAAGATGATCTATCAAATCCTGATCACTTATTCTCTGGGCACTAGAAGTTTCCAGAGAATTATGAGTGCCATTATGGGTCTGATGAAATGGCTTTATTTCTTCCATTTGCATTTCTCAAATCATGGTCAAGTAATAAAATGAGTGAACTGCTTGTCAATAAGATGGTATCAGCTGTGTTCACCTTTCATACAAACTGAATAATCAATAAAGGGAATGTGAATGGGTGGTTTTGAGGATACTATCAGTTCAGAGTGTATATTTCCAACTCCTTGTTTGAAACTAAACTTTGAAGGCATTAAAACAAAACTCTATCTTGGGTTGAAGGATAGTCACCTAACACCAGGTCAGTTTACCTCCCTACCCAATCTCTAAAAATTAAAAACACACTGTATTTTCTCCATCTCTCTTCCCACTGCGACAGACCTGGTTTATTTCTTTTCTGTATTTTGTACTTGTCTCCTAGGCAGACATCCCATCTAGCCTCTTGCACACCGATTTTCCTAAAGAACAGGCCTAATCAGCTCACTCTTTCATTTAAAAAACAAGACAAAACCCCAAAAGCCTCCAAATGCTTATTTCAAAAGGCAGCTGGGCCTCCCATTAGCTGACTCCCAACTCTTTTCCAAACTTTATGCCTCTTCTCTTTTGACTTTCCTCCATCCACCTGTGCTCCAAACAGAGATGCCCAGTACTCTCCTCCCTCTCTAGCTCCACAGCCAACATCTCCCTTCTCAGGACCTTTGCTGCTGCTCTGTGGACCCACCTCCTCTCATACATCACAGATTCATAGAAGGCCTTTGAAGGCCTACTTGTCTTTCAGAGGCCAGTGAGCCCAGCACTGTCCCTGTGGCTCTGCAGGACGTATTCTCTCTCCTACTGAACTTGCTAAAGCACCTCCTTGTCACCCCTCTTGACTATTTCAAATGCAAGTTCCATTATTTTGGTAAGTCCTTTATATTACATCTTAACATAAATTCCTTGGGACAAAGCTGGTTTTAGTTTTTAGTCTTCACATGACCTCGCCCAGCATCTTATGATGTGTCTGAAGTTCATGCTGAATCAAAGCTCTGTCACAATAAATCTCACTTTAATTTTTGTCTTTCTCATTTGCACTCTTTTCATAGCCAGCCTATTCTTTCTCCATTTGCACTAGAATTCCCAGACATAGGGCGATGGGTATAAAAGGAAAGAAAACAGAGGAAAAACTAGAAGTGTAAAGACAAGTCCTATTTTGTGGTCTTTCCTCTGCCTATTCTCAGCATTTATTGAGGGCTTACTAAGACAAATGGGGTCTGTGGCTGCCTTTAGATGACCTTCCGTGGCCATTAAGACAATACCTCGAGAAAGACAGACCATCTGGGCCTGGGCTCCAGGGACGGTGCCTGAGACAGCCAGGCACAGGAGGTGTTCCTCAGGAGGCTGATGACAGATAAAAGTCTTTGCCAGTAAATTTACTGACCAAACTTTCATCAATGATAAAATGAGATTACTAGAAAGAAAGAGCATGAAAATAAATACTAGTGGCAAAATGTTATATTTCCAGTACCAAAGCAGTGAAATATATATCCATCAATGACGAGAAAGTTAACTGGGTACATATCAGGGAGACAGGAAATGAGTATCTGTCAACAATAAAGTGTTATGAGCTCAATATTTGTAATGATTAAGTAGCTGTAGACCATTTTTCATGATCACATGTCGAATTTGTTTTAGAAGTCTTTAAAGGAGCCAAAGTTTATGCTGGAGAGTAATTACAATGGTCTGGGACTTTTAAGAAAGCGAAAAAGGAGAAATTTCTAAGATAATGCTACTATGATTAAAATTATTGTAAGTTTATTTAATAAAATGTTTATATCATTCCTATGACCTTACTTTAGAAGCATTTTCTAACTTCTTTGTTACTCAGAGAAGAAATAAGGTAGAAATCTGAAAATTCCCTTTTTTTAAGACTTTAAACTGGCCAAAAAACACACATAACTCACTCGGATGTAGTGTGTGCATGCACATATTTGTATGTAAGTATACACCAATATCTAAAGAAATTATTCAAGGCATATAAGAAGTACCCACCAAACTGACAATATCACATGCTTTTTATCATGTTTCCTATGAAGTTAGACACAATCTTGAGAAAAAAAACCAACAAAAACCACCACAAGGACAGTACATATGCAAAAATTCCAGACAAAAACTGGTATGCTAATATGTGTTTTGACCAAGAACTCTAACTTGAGTAAACTGTTATAATTAATAATAGGCCACAATTAATAACTACATCATTAGCAATACCAATAATACATTATACAGATTAAACTGAACATCAATTACAGTGCTAGGGTGATGTATGGCTTGGATGTTTACTGGAGGAAATGGGAAAACTCATCAGAGATCCTGACAGATGTGTTGAACACATGTCATTTATTAACTCCCAGGCAGGTGCCAGGCTGATTTTCAAAGATGTTTCTCAGAGATAGTCGCTCACTCTTCAAAATGAAAACAACATGTGGAAGAAAACTTATGTGGCTTCACCTTCCCTTGCCGACTGCTCCATATTTTTCCAACTTCATAGCAAGTGTCTGAACAAGGTACCCAATGAGATCATCTATCATCCCTCTAGATAGAGTTCTGCTAAAGTGCATCGTCTCGAGCTCCCTTGAGAACCAGCGTAACCGAAGGACGAGCGCAAAGAGAGGTGTTCACATCGACACCAAGGACAGTGAGAAGGGGCGATGGAGCCCCAATGGCCAGGACGACAAAGGGGAGCCTGGCGCTTTATTCCGTGCACTGGGCCACAGGGAGGTGCAGAATAGGTTAGACACTGCTCTGGGCTATTACAGCTTCAAATAAAGCAGCTGTCTTTGAAAATGTGGTGATTTTTTTTTCCCCATCACTAGCATCATCACCACGGTCACCACTAGCAAGAGAATATAGCTTATATTCTGATGCACCTATATCTCAAAGGCAGGCAAGTGGGAAACACCACCCGTGGGGGAACTCATCACGGGTCTCGACATATAAGAAAATAATCAGATTCCTCCCACACTCTGGGGCTCCTGGAGACCCCAGCAGCCACATGATATTCTTGTAAATAATACCCTACCTAGCATCAAGAAAGCCATTCATTTTCTGGGAAGTTCAATTTTGCATTCAAGCTTGGGAAGAGCAGTGGCCTGGATTAATTACCATGGGCTTCTGAAAGTCCTAGGAGGCATAAACAAGCCTTTATCAGGACAACAGTGAGTAACAAAGTCATGACAGAAAGTTACGAGCAATTGCCAATTCCTCTGCCTTGGCCCTGACTCAGCTGGTGAAAGGCCCTTTATATATGCCATGGGGGTAATTCTCCCACTGCCCCCACTGGGGTTAAGAAGCAGTATTCTCCATGTTTTATAGACATGGAAGCTGAGACTTGGAATTTACGAGATTTGCCCAAGAAGTCTGAACTCACAACCTTGTAACTCAAGTAGATAGTTTCTGAGTTAGGTGCGTGGGATCCATACTGTCCCTGAGAACTTCCCTACTGAATCCAGGACAGAGACTCTGAGGCCCAGATTCCTGTCTGATGTGTTTGAAAACGGCCCTAGGAAGAGTGCCAAGTGGTTCAGAAGATGACCTGGAGTCTAAACTCTAGGGCTTTCCCTGCTCCCTCCAAGCTGGTCAAAGGGAAGCCGTGACTCTTACAATGATCCACCATTTGTCCCCAAGAGTCAGGCGGGCAAGTACAAGCAGGAGTCTTATCTAAGTGGTCGATCATTGGCTTAAAATTTCTTTGAAGTCTGTTGCTTGATTTTTTTGAATATAGCATGTAAACGTTGCCTGTTCCTCCATGATATAGTGATGTTTAATACAAACAATGTTTTAAATGATTTACCATCAAGGAAAGCGGTACCTCCCACCCCCAAACCCAGTACTGCCCCTTCTGGGGGCTTCTCCAGTGGCTCAGCAGTAAAGAATCTTCCTGCCAGTGCAGGAGATGTGAGTCCAATCCCTGGGTTGGGAAGATCCCCTGGAGAAGGAAATAGCAACCCACTCCAATATTCTTGCCTGGGAAATCCCATGGAAAGAGGAGCCTGGCGAGTTACAGTTCAGGGGGTCGCAAAGATTCAGACACCACCGAAGCAACTTAGCATGCATGCACACATGTGGTCCCTAAGCTAGAAAAGAAAGCCAAACCCAAGATTCTCGTACATGAAAATAATGACAATCCTAAAAGCAGTGCATGTGTGTGCCTGTCTGTTGCAGAGGTGGTGGTTAACAGGCTAGAATTTTAGGAGTCAGTCTTTTTATAGACTCCAGGTCTCCCTGTCAGCCCTCTGGAGATGCTGATATTGAACAAGTTTTCATACTGATATCATCAAAAGGGTAAATAAGATGAGTGAGGCACTTGGATTGAAAGGACTGAGCTTTTTCAATTTTCTGGACTTTCCCTTGATTATTAATACAAGGTCAGCAGAGTATTTAAAACAATAATTCTCTCTCCAGAAAAGAGTTTTGTGTCTCTGAGCTCTATCTACCCTTTAAGTTTTCTGGATTTGCTGCCTCAACATCTGGCTCTGTTAAGACATTGGGGGAAATTCTGACTTCTTTTCCATTCTGACTCAATATATTGGATCACACCCATAAATACTTTAAAAAACCTCTCACAAATACTAAGCATTTTACAGTATTCTGAAAAAGCTTATTTATAAGAGAGACTAGTCCAAAGTCAACCAAAAAGCACAGCAGTAAGACATGGCCCTTTGCCTGCAAATTCTCAATGGAATTCACTGGTTTCTTAGACGTGAAGCTGTTGGAGTTCATCTTGATGCCTTCTGTGTAAATTGTGGTATGTTTTTCTAAGGCAAGTGAAGGGCTAAAAATGAAAGTAGCACAATTGGTATCTATCAACAAGAGTCAATGAACAATTATGATGTTGTCTAGTTCCATGCTAGCCATTGAGGTAAAAGGAAAGACCTGGTAAAACAGCTATTGTCATTCAGCCTTAATAAACATTTTAAAAATATCCGAAGGGAAACTGGGTGTGGGGTATATAGGAACTTTTTATTATCTTCGCAATAATCCTGTAAACCTAAAACCATTCTTAAAAAAAGTTTATTTAAAAAATAAATTAAAATATCCAGGCCTTTTCCATGTTTACTAACAACAAATATGAACCAATATAATTTTACTATAAAATAGATACTATATATTCCTTACAGGAAAGGCAAGAATAATTTAACTCATTTACATAAAATCTTTCATGCAAAATCTCTATTTTTTAAAACTACAAGCATTGTTTTCTCCCCAGTACTTTGCATCTTTTACCAAAATCTTCATTTATTTTAAGCTCAAACCTTTACCTTCAGCATTCATTTTGGATATGCATAATGCATGAGATTAATAACAAAATTAAAAGGTAGATTTCCTAAAATATAAATTCCAATTTATGCTTTTCGAGTCAGGAAGCTCTGTGCCTTAAGCAAATAAAAGGCACTTAAATGCATTGCTTTAGTTTCCTTTATCACACTGCTGATGGAAAGAGAAAACACAAAAGGATACTGAAAAATTAAATTGGTTTCTTGCTTTGAAAATCTTTTACATAGAAATTCCAAAGTTTATGTAGTAAAAATGGAAAAAGCAACATTATTTTAGTGCAATATATATCCTTTAAATTATATTATTTTTGAAACCAAATGGTTGACATTTGACTCAGTATTTCCTTACAAAAATGACAAGGAAAGAGGAACAGAATCTCCCATGGTAGTCCTGTATCCTCTCACCATTTTCTTGTAACTATACCATTTTATAGATGAAACTGCCACAGCGAAATGACAAATATAACACATAAAAGAACAAAAAAGGGCAATAAATCACCAGTGACACTACAGCCTATTAAAATGCATTCAGCTGGTGTTGCAGGAAGAATAAAAATCTCCCTTCACTTTACATTCTTCTGTCTGAAAAGGAAAGTTTAGAATTCTCAAGCAACACTTCTAAGAGATGCTGAAATTCTAACCAAATTTCTCACATTAACTGTTCACATTGGTCTCCAAAACATACAGCACTCATACCCTGGTCACTGTTTACTATGAAATGCCCACGATGGGGCATGTGAACTGCTAATCCTCCATACTGAAATGATACAGAATTTGAATAAAGCCAGGACACCTCACTAGCTGGAAAACGGTAGGTCTTATTCAGCCACTATTTCCAATTATCAGCTTAATGAAGAGTTTGGCATTTTAATTCATAAGGAAGTCTAATGGAGGCATTTTCTTTGCTTAATTTTCTCCCAAAATTCCCTCGAAAGGTCAAGTCGAAGCTCCTGAGACTGAAAATGTCTCTGGAATCATATGATACTACATTTTAGAGCACAACTGAGTATAAGTGTATGTTAACTTAGGTCATGATGCACTTATTGTATTACAAAGAGCCCAAGATACTGGTGCATTCATTGAAGTGGGATAATTACTGGACTGCTTATGTCAATCTTAACAATGATGGTAAATATAACTAAAGAGTTCACGTTACACTTCCTTAAATTCCCATCTCTTAACACAGAGCTGGTTACACATCAAGCTTTCCAAGGAGGTGAGAGGCTCTTCAATGTGATGGAAGAATAAGAGGACCTCCTCTCCTAAAGCATCAATGGTAGATGTTCAGCCCTACAGCCAAGGGCTTCAGAGACTGAAACGCTGTGACTTACCTCTATCAGAATTAAATAAAAGTGCTGGATGGGAGTCTGGGCATTGGAGGCCCATGGGACACTCTGTACCTCCCTGGTCCTAGACCTGACGGCAGGGACAGGAGATCCTTTGTGGGGGATATTATTTTTTTTTAAGTGGTGTGGACATTAGCTCACACCTGTAAGGCAATTACATCTTTTCCAAGTGAATTCATTCTATCAAAAAATGAGAGCTGGTCTCTGAATGCCTTTCAAGTGCCCAGCTCTAAGTGGCAGGTTGTGGAAAGTATAAAGAGATAAAAAATACAGCCCTTGGAGTAGTAGATACAAATATTTCCACACCTATTTCATAGTAGACACAGGTAACTATCTCCAGTACAACACATTGTAAGTCTAATGACTGAACTCTTGAAAGGGCCAGGTACAACTGTCTGCAGCTGAAGATAGTGAGATTTTATCTCAGGGCCTGAATATTGCTGAACTTTATTATCCTTTTTGTCCTTGGCCAGTTTTGATTCATACAAAGACCTCAGCAAACAGTGCTCAAAACACATGAAGTGGAGACCTGGGGCCACGCTGAAGGAAACCACCCCGTCTTGAAGGTCCACAAAGTGCCCCCATGACCTATGTGAACCTGTGCCTGAAGTTTCTACCACATCTGCTTTCATGCTGATGATAGATGATCAATAACCCAGGGCAGGAACTCAGACTGAATCAGCTTCCTGGCATTTAGCTCTTCTAGTCACATCGGCGGTCTGCTCTTTTCCTCCACTCCTGCTCACAAAGGGCACCAACGACCCACTGGCTGGGTCTGAGGCAGAGAAGTGGACAGACGCATCTGACAGTGGGAACAAGACGGATGACGCTGGTGTGAGTGGGCCGGCCTCTCTCCAAACAGTGACACGGAAGTGAAACCTTTCTATGACTCGGGCCAAAAGAAAAGGCTGATTAAAACTGCTTTTGTAAACGGGCTGAAAAACCATGAGTCTATTTTACTTGCAATGGAAAGGGCGACTAAATTAGAAACGTATACTACAGGTGAGAACTGAATATATGAGAGTATGGCCTTTCTGTGAGAAAGTAACTGCTTATCTAAAGATTAAAGCAGCCTAACGGCTTGTTTCTCTGAAAAAAAGCTGGACCTCCATCCTGAACACCCTTTAGGCCAACTCTGGAGAAATTTCTAGGTGGATTCAAGAGCCAAGCAGAGAAAATACCAAAAATTCAGGGCCCCGGCTGGCTGACCTAAAGGATGAGGAGACTTCTCAGGCAGAACAAGCTCTGGAGGGGCCGGTGGGGTTGGTGGGCTGGGGCGGTGGGAGAGCCGGCGATGTCGGGCGGTGGGGAGCCTCTGCCACTGCTTAGGCAGGGGGCGGTCACTGAGGGCCAGGTCATGGTACAGACTCTAGAACGAGTCAGCCTGTTCCTGCTGTTTCTCCAGCAACACTTGGAAGGACAAGTAGCCAAGAAGGCAGGCTGTGGGGTTACCTTGGGAGTCAGTGAACAGGTGGAGTCAGACCTCTGCCCAGGATCTAGAACAGAAGGTCCTCCATAAACAAACACTGCAGCCTTTTCGTTCCTCAGTGGGGACCTGCTTCACTAGCTTCCATGTGTTATGTGTTGTTCAGCTGCTCAGTCATGTCTGACTCTTTGCGACCCCATGGACTGCAGCACACCAGGCTTCCAGGTCCTTCATCATCTCCCTGAGTGAGCTCAAATTCATATCCATTGAGTTGGCTATCTCTCTGAGTTTGCTCAAACTCATGTCCATTGAGTTGGTGATGCCATCCAACCATCTCATCCTCTGTCGCCCCCTTCTCCTTCTGTCCTCAATCTTTCCCAGCATCATGGTCTTTTCCAATGAGTTAGCTCTTTGCATCAGGTGGCATCAGTTAGCTTCAGCATCAGTCTTTTCAATGAGTATTCAGGGTTGATTTCCTTTAGGATTGACTGGTTCAATCTCCTTGCTGTCCAAAGGACTCTGAAGAGTCTTCTCTAGGACCACAGTTCAAAAGCATCTGTGTGGTATGCTGCTGCTGCTGCTGCTAAGTCGCTTCAGTCATGCCTGACTCTGTGTGACTCCATAGACAGCAGCCCGCCAGGCTCCCCCATCCCTGGGATTCTCCAGGCAAGAACACTGGAGTGGGTTGCCATCTCCTTCTCCAATGCATGAAAGTGAAAAGTGAAAGTGAAGTTGCTCAGTCGTGTCTGACTCTTAGAGACCTCATGGACTGCAGCCTACCAGGCTCCTCCATCCATGGGATTTTCCAGGCCAGAGTACTGGAGTGGGGTGCCATTGCCTTCTCTGATCCATGTGGTATATATGACATTAAAAAAAAGATCTCTGTCTGCTTTAAGAGTCACATGAAAGAGAAAGAGAAATTCCTTGGGGCTTATTTCATGAGAGCTTTGCTGATATACTGACAAAGATTCTCTCCACGGCCAAAGCCTAGCCAGACTCTTCTGAGTCCTTCTGACACAAAGGAATATGTGTGTCCTGAGGATGATGTCCAGAAAAGGCTGATCACACACTCTCATATCTTTTTCCATGTGTCACCAGTCCAGTGAGTCACTGTTGCTCCCATGGGAAGGAGGGGGAGTGACAAGGATGTTGCTCTGGGACAAAACCCCAGGAGGCTCCTCTGAGTCTCTTCTCACCAGGCCCCCACCTGGGCTCACAGAGACTTGAACAAAGATGAACATAATTTCTAACAGCTCAAGGCTGCATCCCTTGGGAACTCTAGTCCCCTCAAAGTGCCTGCCTCAGAAACTCAAGGCTGCCCAAAGAACTGACTATGGATTCCAGAGACCCCTGAGGACAGCGTCCCAGCTCCTAGCTTCTGTGCAGTGAGAGAAGTCTGACAGACGCCAGTCAGATGGTGCCAGATGGTGTCACATGGACCAACGTTTCATCTCCCTGACCCTACTGAGTTCCCATCATCTACTCCCCACTCTCTCATCTTCCTTGTAAAGTCCCAGTCACCTCTGAACAAGTCAGACTGGAGCTCAGCTGAGTTCCTTACAAGTTAGTAGTTACTGAATAAAATCTGTTTTCACCACTTTGGCCGATGCTGGGCTGTGTTTATCTTTGACGGTACAGGCATCTGGTACATGTATCTTTTTCAAAAACTTCAAATTTTATGTAGAAATAACTGTTGGCTAGTTCTCTATTATGTTTAGTACTAATTATATCTAGCAAGTAATTTTTCATGGTCTAGACATATCTCAATTGTACTCAAATCCCAGAAGTCACTTTGTTTATAAACACTCTACTATATGGATCTTATCATTTTAAGATGTAGGATGCCGGGAGCCAGCACAGGAGATCCCACCCATGACAAGGTCATGACAAGGTCATGTGGAAGAGACCTGACAAGCAAGGTGGATCAGGACTTGAGGGACCCCCCAGACCTACTCGAGCATCTAACCCAAAACCAGAATCCATCTGTCTTACTATTTCATGCCTTTCACCAACTCTTCTGACATTAATAGGGGGCCATCCCCGACCACCTTTCTCTGGAAAAAGTTAACTTAGGGCTTTACTTAATAAGTCTCCTGGACCTGAAAGGAATATTTCAATTTAAACCCCCCTGTTAGCATTCTAGCTTGCCTGACAGGTTTATCCAGACTCTTGCAGCTATGCATGTGATTATTCAAGCCTCCCAACTGTGAGAGGCACGGGAAGCCTAAAACGTTCTGAAAATATAGAGCCTTTCAAAGAGTTAAAAGCTATTAGAGTAGTGCTGGTGTAGGATTTCATTGTTGAGCCAATGCTTGCTGCTAAGTTCCCATATCTCTTATCCACTGTGCACCTGGGAGTGCATTAGTTAACATAGTTGGAATGTAAGAAAAACAAGAAGTAGCCTTGAAATTAACCATATCAGACCTTTGAGCTAACTGGTTCTTTTTTTGTTGTAACTCACTGCACATTTGCTCCATGAGAATGTAACTCTGTTTAATACTTTCTGAGGCTGACATAGATTAGAAATATAAAGAAAAAACACTTCAAGAGAAAATAAGTTTTCTGGTTGAGCAGCCTTTATCAAAAGAGGGTCATAAAATGTTCACAGGCCTCCAAGGCTAGAAGATAATGTACACAACATTGTTTATGGGAAAGGTATGCAGAAAAAATCCTGGTTTCGATAAAGACAAAACAGATGTAATGTTTGGGCTGACTCTGTATGACTTTGCATCTTTCATTTCCCATTATGTACAAGTCACAGTATAAAAGCTTCCCTGAAAAATAAAGTGATGGACCAGGACCGGTTCCACAAAAGCCTGGTTCCCCCGTGTCTTTCTTTCTTTCTTTCTTTCTCTCTCTTACTCTCTTTTTCAGACTGATCCTTTGGAGCACAAAGGCTCTCTGCATCCACTTTCCTGCCTGGGCTTCTAAGACCTGAACGGGAAGGCTCTCTGCATCTTCACTCCCTCGGGAGACCAGGAGGGCACCTGCGGCCTACGTGAACAGAGCAAGTCCCTTGTCTTGGGGCTTTATTGGCTTTCTGTGTAAACCAAGGAATTTCAGCCTCTTTCTCTCCTCTGTTTTCTTATCTGCAACATTCTTTCTTTATCTCTCTCTAAATCTCTTCGCTGACACCGTCACGCTTCGGATACCCTGGATCCAGCTGGGGCAGGAACCCGGCAGTAGGGCTTAACCAAAACAGATGATAAAAAGTATTTGTTGAAGGAACTCATTCTCCATAGCATCTCAGAGCTGACCAGGGTTTTAAATCCTAAACAGAAATATCTTAATATAAAATAAACAGCCTAGTTATTTATAAAGTGAAGTAAAAAAAAATCTTAAAGAGAAATATCTAGCATGTGCAGTTGTTACTTTCTTCCCAAAGCAGTTCTATATTACAGACAATTAATAAAGGAACTAAGAGAACCAAGTAGAAAGCAGAAGCATTTCCAGTTTCTAGAATTTTCTCTGTGTGCTCTCATTAGAGTATAAATTTTAAGGTAAGACAGGGCCTTTATTCCAATTATATATTCTGTTCTTTTTTACAATTCCCTAACTATAGTAGTTTAGTAAAGCATTGTGTTTTTTTTTTAATTGTGTGTTATAACCCATTAGTGGGAAATGAAATCAGCTTAGTAGGTAGCAACTAAATTTTTTTTAAATAAAGATGAAACAGAATAAGATAGGACAGAATAGAATAGGTCAGAGTGCAGCTTATCCAGGTAGCAGCACTGGTAGGACAATTTCTAAATCTTTTGCTTCAGTTAAATGTCTGTGTCCGTGTGTATATCAGTGGTGATGTATTCTTACAGTTGATTGAATCAAAAATTTTTAAGAAACAGTCCCAGTGTGATGCCAGACCAGCATCCTGCATCTGAGCTCCATTCATTTAGTGAATTAAACCAGCTAACACTCATGGGCTATTTGGTTGTGTCTGACATGGAGGTCAGTGGGTTGCTTATGTTCTCTGCGCAGAGAAGGAAGGGGGTATACTATCTACACAGGGGTGGACCAAGCCAGCATGGATTACATCCCGGGATCCAGGCTGTGGAAGACTCACTGTCTTATCACTATTTCCTTTACCTACAGCATCTGACAGCATTTGTAGCAGCAAAACATCAGCACAATTAAAACAAAACAGACCAGAAAACTGCTGAAGACATCATTCAGAATGCATCCCTTGTGATTTCCTGCTGACTTCTGGAAGGGCCTGCACTGATCTGGTAAACACTGCGTCAGAGATGTGAAAGATTCAGAAGAGCCCCATGGACCATTTTCTAAGCAACTCAACTCCACAAGAAAGGTTTCAAAATTCGTGTCCATTGCCCCCATTGCTACAAAGCTGTTGCCTCTTCTCAACTGTGCAACAAGTCTAAGAGTCATTTTTCATCCATGAAAGCATGTGTGTGTGTAGGTTTTGGTGTTATGTGTGCAAATGTGTCTGATGCCAAGAGTCTGGGCAACCCTAGAAAGTAAATGTATTTGTGGGAGTCAGTGCCCTCCCTTGACCTGGCACACAGAAGGTGCTCGATTAATGTCAATCAGTGATTGAATGACTGGGCTCTAAGCTTGCAGTGCAACTCATGAATAAATCTATTAAAAAAAAAGACAGAGAACACAAGCTACTTGCTATCCAATGGATTAGCTGATGCAAATGGAAAAATAAAAAAAAAATTAATTGAGCCTGAATTTATCTGGGGAAGAGGAACCATCACCAACAGCAGCAGGAAGTACTATAAAAAATGACAAGAATAGTTCTGCACTAGTTTTGGGGGCTTATTCTAACACTCCACCATTTTCATCCCTAATAAACTAAAGGAAATGCTGGGGATCACTTGCAGCCCTTAAAAGAATAGCTACCATATACTTCAGCTACATCTGTTTCCCCTGCAGACTAGTTCCAAAATAATAAGGTGCCCTGGATCTGAAAGCCTCGTAAAAGAGGCTGATTAATGAGGTGTCTTTTTAATCATGTAAGTTTTAGAAAGAACATGATATTCAAAATGTCCCTTACTTCATTCCTAGTAAACAATGGGCTAAACTCAAAGGTAGTGGCTTTAGGGAAAATCTCAAAAAGGGTTATTTAACTGTATTTCCTACAGGTACTGGTTTTACAATAGTGGGGCTGACCTGTTTTTAATGTTTGCTGGCCAGAGATGGGTGCCAACTCAGACAATGGGGAGGTCAGACTTGCTGAAGAGCCCAGATTACCTTCCAGGTGATGGACACTGAACACTATGCAGAGAACCATGGGCGAGGCCTGACAGGTAAAGGTTTCCGGCGGAGAAGATCTATATAAGAAAAGACATGATCTCCTAAGGAAATCTACTGTTGGGAGGAACACGTCACGCATTCAGGATAACAGCGTCTCTGTGACAATCAGAACGTCACCCAGTAAAAGAAATTCGCTTAAAAGAAACTTGAAAGCCAAGGCAGCAGAACTTTTAACAAGTTTATAGCTTTTAGGCTCTGAAACAGAGGCCTGGAAATATGTATGGAATTACAGCAGGGGAAGAAGTAAAATTATCCTACATTTCTTTAAAAAGCAGTCTATAGTTTTCCTGAGTCTCAGCTGCTTGATTTTCTAAAATACTAAGCTCACAGAACAGTTTAAACCTCCATCAAAAATTCTTACTACGAGTTAAGCTTTACTTTTTTTTCCCCCTGAATGGTAGGGTATATTCCTTAATTTCATACACACAAAACAGTTGCAGGAGTGGGAAATCCTACGGAGAGCA
Organism: Oryx dammah; assembly: GCF_014754425.2. Classification (NCBI taxonomy): domain Eukaryota; kingdom Metazoa; phylum Chordata; class Mammalia; order Artiodactyla; family Bovidae; genus Oryx; species Oryx dammah. Next base: position 21,017,963 of record NW_024070206.1, read on the forward strand.
GCTGTGTTTCTTACTTGGCTTGCGTCATGCCTACAACTCATGCAGTGAACTCCCACACTGGTGATGCTCTGAAAGCAGAGTTAAGAGTCCTGCCCACGTGCTGGTGTTAGAAATCTTGATGATGGTGTGCTTATCTTGCAGGACCAAAGCTAGTCTTCTGGCATGCTCTAACTACTCACCTTTGATGTGCAAGAATCTACCGGATTCCTTTCCTATGTGAGTTTATATGTTTGTCCACACACCTTTAGAGGGATGGACAAGCTAACGCTGCTGGTATAAAGAAGCATGCAGTTCAATTATGCGACTCTCAGCCATTCAATTTTTTAAAAACTTCCATAAATTATTCAGTGCATTTGACTTGCAGATTTGTCTCTGCTGTCTATAAACAGTGTGCTTTGAAACAAGGATCTGTAAGGAATGCAATCGACTCTGCTCTACTGGTGGGAACTCAAAAAGCCGTCTGAACAGCGTCACCCAAACAGTTTCGAGTGGCTTCATTTAATGAAGGCAGACGAGCCTGTGGCTTGCTATATGCGTGTGCAAACTAGACCCTGCAAGGTGAAAACAGACCTCTCATGCTCAAATCTCGATGCCTTTCTAGATTAAAATGGATAACTGGGGAAACATCTTTATGTGTTTTGATAGAGATCGACTTTGATGGCACTGCCATGGCAAATCCAGCAAATTTCATTCCGTATAACGTTAAGCTAGAGAGGAGCATACCGACAGACAGACAGACAGACAATGAGGTCATGCGGCGGGGCTGTGCTGGATGCAAGGGACACAAGTGCACATAGAACAATGAGCACACCATGGCATCAACGCGGGCACACGTCGGCACCAAGAGTCGGAGACACTGCCAACGAGCCTTAGAGTGAAGGCGGAGATGCAGAGGGGAGACAAAGCTGAGAAAAATGAGCAGGAGATGGGCAAGATGACTCGTCTGTACTTGAACGTCTGACCTGTCAGCTGGTCGTCGCCTGCAGCAGGGGCGATGCGAATATGAGGTGTCGTAAGCTGAGTCACGATTATCGCAGCTATGGCAAAGGAAGATCCCCAGGTCAGCATGCATGAGGGAAGAAAAAGCCAGACTGAAGCTAGGCTAGCAAGGAGAATCTCCATCCGCATATCACATCATCTCAACTTTCTTCCAACAACAACAAAAAGAGAAGGAGATGAGAAAACAACCACAGCGAGCTGTTGAATGTTCTGAATCCGTTTCCCTTAGACAGGCTTTCATCAGGCAGTTAGCTTTCTATATAGTTGCAAGCTTGGGCTGAGATTCTGGTTAAATTGACTATAGGAGAAAATAAAAACAAAAAGTAAAAACATTAACTCTGAAGAAAGAGCTAGACTGAATAGTGTCTTTAACTGCTACTGAGTAGAGGGTAGAAAGATTCATTGCAAATTCTGATGATCCAAACTTGCAGCTTTCAAAATGTATTAGGTTATTTAAAATTCTTCTGCTTAAATCACAATATTTGCTCTTCTCGTTAAAATCACCTTTGTGGAGAATACTATCTTCTTTCACTAAAAACATTTTTATGATGAGAAATTTCTCTGATCACTAAATTTTGTGTAGAGCATTTCCATTTAGGAAGTTTATTTTGTCACATTCAGGGAAAGAAAAAAAAAATGCATCTCAAAACACCAGTTGAAAACAAAAAGACTAATCATTGCCTTTGCTCTAGTTATCATGGTTGACATGTGACCAGAGGAGTGATTAAGAGCCTTGAAGCAGAGTAGGCGGGTTGCTCAGTTTGCCTAAACAGCTCAGCAGCTGAGTTTAAATAGTTAACATTTATGACACACAGATATTGAAAAAAAAATAAAGAAAATTAAAACGTCAGTTCTAACACGATACAGCTGGAAAATGATGCAAAGAAAAAATATTGGAGAATTAAGGACAGGCTTACATGAACGATTACTAATTTACATGGAACAGCCTGGGTGCTGTTAGAAATGTGGCAATGAGTAAGGGACATAGATCATCTACCATCTGCAGACAATTAAACCCCAAACTGCCAGTGCATAATATTTTGAAAGATCCCTCTGCACCGTTCAACTAGTGCTTCTCCTTATAACAAAACAGCAGCAGCCACTGGCTTTAAAAGTGGTAGCATCATCTTTCACGTGTTATTAATGAAAACTTTTTAGTGTCGCTCAGTGATATGAACAAACTTAACAGTTTGGTCAGAGAAGGGAAAACTCTCAAAGTATTACAAAGAAATTTTTTTCTGGTTTGACACAGCATGTGACTTTGTGAACTGATGTAATGTACTGCAAATAGTAAAATGATATTTCTAAGACTTGTGACAAAGTTGGTACTAATTCCAAGTTTATACACAGAACACTTGCTTCTAGATACTGGTGTTCAACCAACATTCTTGTGAGGTTTTCCATTAACTACAGGAAAATCTGACCCACTCTACTTCTAAGAAAAATTATATTGTATCCATAAAAACTGAACATCTGTCCGATACTGAAATTGGTAAACGATAATGAACAAAAAGATTTTTGAGAAGACCTATGTCAGGCAGTCATGCATTCACAACTCAAAGGAAGGTCAGCTGAAACCTGTGGCTCAAAACTCAAACGGAAAAGTCCAGGATTTTCTATCTGATTATGTTCTGCTTTGTAAAATGTTCCTTTGTGACTATTATTCTTAGTTACAGGGCTTGATTTTATTACAAACTACTATATAATAGGGGTAAGACAGCCCACTGCTTGCCTTTGCAAATAAAGTTTTATTGGTACAAGGCCATGTTCCTTGTTCACCCATGATGATGGCTGTTCAGGCACATCAGAGGCAGGGCTGAGGGGCTGAAATGGAGATGCTGTGGGTTCGTTGGGAAGCCTGAGATATTTACTGGCTACTCTTTACAGGAAAACTGGCTGCAGTATGTCTCAAATACAAAAAGAATGCACTATAGGAGAGAATACTGCTACAACCCGATGCCTTAAAGATGGCATCTGGTCTGATCAACTGAGGGTCTCCTTTAGGGACAACGGTACACACAGCACAGTAAACACCACGCTGCTGTGTCACTTACTGGTGGTGGGGTCTTCTGGAATTTGATGAATCAGCAGTCACCAAACTACGCTCTATATAACTCTAGGCTTCCTTGAGAAGTGAGTTTGAGTCAAATACATTTAGAAACTTTGGGGTTGAACAAAGCTATAAACAGGTCTCTTTTTCTTAGGAACTTCTTGGGACCCTTAATACACTCAAGACATACATTATGAAGACTGTTTCAGACTGAGAAAAGGAAATATTTTCTCTGTAAAACAGAGCGGCAAATGTGTATCATATTTACATTTCTATTTCTAAATCCATAGCCAAATGACAGCAGATTAGCATATATGAGCAGCCTTGCTATATAATTTGTTTTCTCGCGTGTTGAATATGAGTAATTAAAAGGAATCTTAATTAGCTTTACATCTCGACAGACATTCTTTTCAGTTCTTCTTTTCAGTGTACTTTCATTCTGTAGCATTGTGGCCTAGAAAGGATGGCATTTCTTTGAACAAAACAGTGAACAGAAAAACAGTCTAGAGGAACTTCTCAAAGAGCCTAGTGATTAAAAAAAGAAACATTCACATTTCTGAATATAGTTAGAAACTGTATCAGGACAATAGAAATCCTTCAAAGTTTCCTGAAGGTCTCCCAGCAAAGCACATTGCCATACAAATGTAAGTTAAAGACTACACTTAGAAACAGTGAAGCATTTGTGCACAGAAAATTCACCTTTAAAATACGACATTAAAATAATGGTTTTGTTTTCTTTTTCTTTAGGATTTATATCTGACTATATAATACTTTTGGAACGAATTCAGCGTGTGTTTTCATGCAGCTTTTGTCTCGATTTCTAGCTATACTGCTGTTATTCAAATCACAGCAAGGACAGGAAGACAAATGACACCCTCCCCCAAATACCGAAAACAAACAAAAACCTCCAAATTTTTATTAACTCAAAATCTTCAAAATTTAAAAAGTGATACATTTATACTTGGATATACGTCTATACTTAGAAGTCTTATAGATTATACTCTGCCTGATACAATAGGCCCTCAAATATTTTTCGTCCTCTTAAATTTGCTGAGGCTTGTTTTGAGTCCTTGAACATGCTCAATCTTAGAGCATGTTTCATGTGCACTTGAAAAGAATGTGTACTCTGGTTTTTCTGGATGTAATGTCCTGAAAATATCAATTAAGCCTAACTGTCCTATTGTATCATTTAGGATCTCTATTGCCTTATCAATTCTCTGTCTGGAAGATTTGTCCATTGATTTGAATGGAGTGTTAAAGTCTCCTACTATTGTTTTATTCCCATCAATTTCTCCCTTTATGTCTGCTAGTATATGTTTTATGTATTTAGGTGCTTCTATATTAGGTGTATATAAGTTGACAACTATAATATCCTCTTCCTGTATTGATACTTTAATCATTACACATATCCTTCTTTATCTTTCTCTATAGACTTCGTTTTAAAGTCTATTTTGTCTGATATGCACATTGCGACCCCCCTCCCCCACCTCTTGGCATTTCTGATTGCATGACATATCTTTTTCTGTATCCTCACTTACAATCTATGTGTGTCCTCAAATATTTTTAAAAAATAAAAAGTATAACAAGTTTCCAAATGTATCTATTGTCAAGGAGAAACATAGCTGGCATCATGTCATGGAAAACATTATTTTATGGGAGATTAAGGCAAAGTATACAGTTTAAACTAATTATTGTATCAGTTGGAGTGACTATACCTCATTTAAGACAAAAATTCTAACTGACTAACAAAACAGATTTTTACTTTTAAGTGTATCCTCTCAGTTTAGAGTTGATTATCAGCAAAGTCTTCCAAAATTAGCAGAAAGGAGTTTCCACCCTACTAGTTATTATAAGGCAGCCATAAGGGATGTACACTGATTCCTAAGACACAGGTGGATCAAGTGGTCTTAAAAAGAATTCAACTATAAACATGTGAATGTGATTAAAAATCAAAAATAAAAACTAGGAAAATTTCTATGTATTCTACCATAAAGATTAAAAAGAATTCTATGAATTGGGAGTGTAACCTCCAAACGTCAAGTATTAATATAGTGTCATCATACAAAGTCTTTTTATGTAAGAGACAGAATATTCTGGAAAGAGTTTGCCTATAGCTAACAATCAAAATAAAGCTATATATACTTATGAGGAAATTAGATATATATATTAAAAGAGGATATATAAAAATGCAGGTGATTCTTCAACATATAAAGACATGTAATAACACATCTTAGGTATTTTCCTGTGTCCAGTTTTTAGGAGGCTTTATATTTGAAATGACTAGTGCCAAAACACACCCTTGAAATATGATTAAAATAATCACTACATTAAATTTCAAATTAGCATGAAATACATCTTTAAGAGACATATCTGTGTTTGAAATTACAAATTAGTTCCTTGTGGAAAAAAATCTACTTCCATACTTGCTCTATAAAGATACATGTCAACAGTTGTTTCATGAAAACATTGAAATCTTTGTAAATTCAAAATGCTGCTTAGGATAGTGTCTGAAAATTCAGTTAAACCACTATACTGTCAGCAGTATGTGGCAGGAACAGTCAAGATGTCTGAACTCTTTTAAATTTCAAACATCTTTATGATATGGTGTCAGTAACATAATCAGACCTGCCTCTTTCTCTGTTTTGACTGGTCAAGATGGAATGGCTTCCTTCATTGCAAAATCAATTTTAGTATCAATCAGAAAAAAATTATCTGAATATAAAGGTGATGAAACATTAGATGGTGCAGTAAAGGAAGGTTGCTGAATCTGTAAATGTAGAAATTAATGAAATAAAATAGTATCAAACATTGTAGTTTCACCCACAAGGAGTGTATTTCCCAAGGTTCCCTTGTTGGTGATGATTTTATGAACAGGAATAACAATAACAGGATGCAATGAATATTAAAATCTATTTCCCTCTTTCTCCCCAAAGTTTGTTTGATAGAATAGAGTTTACTGCTGTGTAAATGTTTGCAAATTGACTCAGAAAATCTGAGCGGGGAAATATTTAGTCAATCAGGTCATCTGATTGCTTAATCATCCTTTGGTGAATTGAAAAACAAATTATAATATTGATTAAATCTAGTTGATGATGGAAGAAAACCATCCAAATCACCATCTAATTCAATCTATTGTGAAAACAGCAAACATCAGATTTCCATGTTTACTAGTGTGTTATTTATATAATTACCTAACTATGCAAATGAACAAGATAGCAGATATTTTGTTGTTTTGAGTCAACTGGGCACTGACTCAGTTTTAGTAAAAATGAGGACAGATACTTGTACACTGCAAAAGCACGAGTGGCCAGAGGTCTGCCGGGTGAAAGCCAGGAGATCCAGGGAAACACTGGTGTGGGAGTCCAAACACCTGGGATCAAGCCTTGACCCACAGATTATTAGATGGGTGTCACTGGCAGGTCAATTCGTCTCCCCAAATATGCATTTTTTTCATCTCCGAAAAATAGCAATTAGCGTCTCTGTTTTCACAGTAATTTAGAAGAAATAAATGAGAACATGCATATGAAAGCAATTTTAACTTTCAGCTGTGACATGAAAGGCAAGGCATTATAAATTAGGCATTCTGGAACTGGGTTTTCAGAATTCAATAAAGCAATGTGAGCATGGGTCATGATCTGGAGGCCTAAGACGGTCAACACCTCACTCAAAGGTCTTATCATACTGTAATAATTAATAGTTAAAAGTGAATTACAATTTAGAAAACACATCAATGTCTCTAGCTCCATTAAAAAAAATTAATTTAGCCCTACAAATAAAGGCTCTTAATCAAGTACAATATGATATAAAGAATTACTTTAAAATCAATATAAGGAGATTCTTGGAAATAGAGCTATGAGCCCATGAGGACAAACAAAATATGAATGAGTTAAGTACATCCCACAAGGCCTGACACATAACAGGAAACCAAGGATATCTCTCAAGTCAACGGGATAAAGAGGTCATGGTATCTTCAGGAACTGAGAATTTTGAAAATGCTGATGGGCACCTGTAATCTATTTAAACTCTGTTGCCTGAACGTCAAACAACAAAAACAACAAGATATTTTCATCCAACAGAAGTCATCAAGGGGCTGTGATCTGACGAAACCTGGGGCTTTCTGCCGTCCTTTCTAAATTCAGCCTCACGGCACTTGCTCCTTGTCCTCATGTCTCGTCTAACGATTTGAAAGAGTGTATTTAACTACAAGTGTTCATGTATGCTGCCTTGTTCTCATGTAGCTTTGGACATTTCTAAAGGCATTTATACACTCCCATGGGATGGTTAAAAGCACACTGCAAGGTTGACAGGATGAGGTCACAGCGTGCATACACACACACACGCATGCACACACACACACCCCTGCAGTCTCTTCGTTAGGTGGTGCAGAGCTTATGCTGATTCACCCTAATCTACATCTCTGCCTTGATCACATCTTTTCAGGATTATAACCAGGCCTGGGAAACAGAAGGGCCACAGTAACATCTCCTGGTCCCTGGGTTGAGAGAGACATACATCCCCAGTGAGAAGAGCCCAAGCAGACTCTGCTTTACAGATTATAACTAGATAATTGCTTTAAAAGGCTTCCTTGGTGGCTCAGCATTAAAGACTCTGCCTGCCAATGCAGGACACTTTGGTTTGATCCTTTTGGAAAGGTATCCTGGAGAAGGGAATGGCAGCCCACTCTAGTATTCTTGCCTGGAGAATCCCATGGACAGAGGAGCCTGGCAGGCTACAGCCCATGGTGTTGCAGAAGAGTCGGACACAACTTAGCCACTAAACAACAAATTGCTTTAAAACAGCAGGAGGTAATTTACTGTCCTGCATCTGAAGTTCACTAAACACAGTATTACTAGGTAGGGTACTGTGGTTTAAAACATGGATAGGAGATCATATAAAAAGTAATTCTATTTTAATAGAATTTTAAAAAAAGATAACCACTAAAAACTGCTTTGAAACACAGCAATATGACTTCTTATTTGAAAAAAATCTACATGAAACACAGTTCACTGCCATACAATCCTGGTACATACATAGGAACACACACACGTCCAACACACTTCTTTCAGTGATGTGAACATTTCAAGAAGTTTTGAAATACCATCTAAAATTGGAGAGAACAGAAACCAGAACAACCCACAGTTTCAACCTACCTTTTGTGGCCACTCGGACACAGTCTATTTTGGTTTCCTGTGTTAAATAAAGAGGGGAGAAAAATCACTATTCATGTTTTCTGTGAAACCAATAAAATCTCTGCAGTTCTCCTTAAATACAGATAAGGGGAGGTCTCATTGTTCCAAGTGTGGCATTAATCACCCGTGATTACTCCCTGGACTGTGCTCTGACACTTTCTGGCTCCAGGGATGGTGGTGGTGGTGCTTGTGGGCACCTGTCAGGCGGTGGGTAGGAGCTATGCACAGAACTGCCTCTGCCTGGTGGGGGCCCCCAGCTCCCTTCTCCAGACCCCTCACTGACTCCCTGTGCAAACACTCATGGGGAAAACCTGTCTCCCTGGTTCTCACTGGCCAAAGACAGTCGTGGTGCCGAGACCCACGCTGTGAAGGAAAAACACCACTGTTGAGTCCGAAAAAGTCACCCTTTTCTCTAAGGAGACTTTCTTGTCTCATGAGAGCTCTGGGTCGGTCTAAACAGGAAAGGGAAGAAAAATTCAAAAACAACTTGATAGTTTGTATTTTGTTTTCATCTTATCTTTCTAAAGCTGTTTTCTCTTAGGAAAGAAAAAAAAAAAAAAGGTAACTAATTTAGTCCCAGCTATAGGAAGCATAAACTCTTGTGGCACCAAAGAAATGGGACAGAATATGCTGAAAAGACAGATGTTGTGAATCTCACAAAATTGTAAATGAGCTGAATGTATGTGCTGGAGCTGTGCTGTTTTCCTGTAAAATAGTAAGCTAAGCAGAATTACTAGCCAACTTTTGGTAACAAGTAAAAACTGAAAATAAAAACCATCCCATTGACAATATATTCTTCCTACTGAAACCACGTACAAATATATTTGTTTTTTCCCAGGAATTTCTCCAGGTGAAAATAATTTTTAAAAAGAGAGAATAAAACACATTTATTCCAAGTAAAAACACATAAAAGCATGACTTCCTTTCTTACGACTACAATATGTGATTTGACTGTGTTCGCATTAATAATCCTGAACAGCCTAAGTAAACAGCCATTTATAAAACTTACCCCGTTGGCTCTACTAGCTGCTTGGAAGTAAATTCTGTAGCTTTTATGGGGAAGGAGAGGGGTGTTCCAGTACCCGTTGTAAGTCTTATTATCACCAATAGTAAAGGGCTGAGCTGCTTGGAGGCTGTTGGCTGGGAATTCTGCAGCGAAGTAGTACTGGGAATTCAGTATGGAGGCGTTCTGGAAGTGGATGGGCACTGGGTAGCATTTTAAGATTTCTGTGGTCTTTTTTGTTCTTCGAGGACGCTCTTCCTCGACCACTATTTGGTAGACACTAGAAAAAAAGAGAGTATTCTCAGTGATGGTTTAGGAAAACAGAGCTGAACCCCTTCTGTTCAACTGCACGGACCCATAGGATACCCCAGAGAAACAACAAACTGGACAGTCAGTAATAAGGGCTTAGTGCCTCGTGGACATGGACTCCACACTTGCTCCATGAAAGAGACAGAAAGTGCTTAGAGTTCTTCCACAGAGCTCTCTAACCCCAAATAAGACAATTTCTGGAAGGAGAGAAAATTCACCATAGTTAAAACATTTTTATATAGCAATTTCTGCTGTTGATGTGAGCAGAACACCAAGACAAGGTTCCTCTTATATGGTATTGAAGATGAATTTGTAGAAAATGAACTTGGTTTAACCAATCAATGAAACTATATTAGGTGTAAGTTCATTGAAAAAGGCAACATAATATTTTCTTCAGTGACATCTGTATGAACACCTGTGAATTTTTATCAGGTCACAAGATACAAGGTGTGATGATTCAGGCTAACCAAGGTGTAACTTCCATATATATATATATATATTTTTTTTTAAATTATTATTATTATTATTATTTATTTTTTTTTAATTTATTTTTTATTTTACTTTACAATTCTGTATTGGTTTTGCCATACATTGACATGAATCCACCACGGGTGTACATGCGTTCCCAAACATGAACCCCCCTCCCACCCCCCTCCCCACAACATCTCTCTGGGTCATCTCCGTGTACCAGCCCCAAGCGTGCCGTATCCTGCATCGGACATAGACTGGCAATTTGATTCTTACATGATATTATACATGTTTCAATGCCATTCTCCCAAATCATCTCACCCTCTCCCTCTCCCTCTGAGTCCAAAAGTCCGCTATACACATCTGTGTCTTTTTTGCTGTCCTGCATACAGGGTCATCATTGCCATCTTTCTAAATTCCATATATATGTGTTAGTATACTGTATTGGTGTTTTTCTTTCTGGCTTACTTCACTCTGTATAATCGGCTCCAGTTTCATCCATCTCATCAGAACTGATTCAAATGTATTCTTTTTAACAGCTGAGTAATACTCCATTGTGTATATGTACCACAGCTTTCTTATCCATTCATCTGCTGATGGACATCTAGGTTGTTTCCATGTCCTGGCTATTATAAACAGTGCTGCGATGAACATTGGGGTACATGTGTTTCTTTCAATTCTGGTTTCCTCAGTGTGTATGCCCAGCAGTAGGATTGCTGGGTCATAAGGCAGTTCTATTTGCAATTTTTTAAGGAACCTCCACACTGTTCTCCATAGTGGCTGTACTAGTTTGCATTCCCACCAACAGTGTAGGAGGGTTCCCTTCTCTCCACACCCTCTCCAGCATTTATTGCTTGCAGATTTTTGGATCGCAGACATTCTGACTGGTGTGAAGTGGTACCTCACTGTGGTTTTGATTTGCATTTCTCTAATAATGAGTGATGTTGAGCATCTTTTCATGTGTTTGTTAGCCATCCATATGTCTTCTTTGGAGAAATGTCTATTTAGTTCTTTGGCCCATTTTTTGATTGGGTCGTTTATTTTTCTGGAATTGAGCTGCAGGAGTTGCTTGTATATTTTTGAGATTAGTTGTTTGTCAGTTGCTTCAGCAATTTACAAATTCAATGCAATCCCTATCAAGCTACCAGTGATATTCTTCACAGAACTAGAACAAATAATTTCAAGATTTGTATGGAAATACAAAAAACCTCGAATAGCCAAAGCAATCTTGAGAAAGAAGAATGGAACTGGAGGAATCAACTTGCCTGACTTCAGGCTCTACTACAAAGCCACAGTCATCAAGACAGTATGGTATTGGCACAAAGACAGAAATATAGATCAATGGAACAAAATAGAAAGCCCAGAGATAAATCCACACACATATGGACACCTTATCTTTGACAAAGGAGGCAAGAATATACAATGGAGTAAAGACAATCTCTTTAACAAGTGGTGCTGGGAAAACTGGTCAACCACTTGTAAAAGAATGAAACTAGGTCACTTTCTAACACCGCACACAAAGATAAACTCAAAATGGATTAAAGATCTAAATGTAAGACCAGAAACTATAAAACTCCTAGAGGGGAACATAGGCAAAACACTCTCCGACATAAACCACAGCAGGATCCTCTATGATCCACCTCCCAGAATTCTGGAAATAAAAGCAAAAATAAACCAATGGGACCTAATTAAAATTAAAAGCTTCTGCACAACAAAGGAAAATATAAGCAAAGTGAAAAGACAGCCTTCCGAATGGGAGAAAATAATAGCAAATGAAGCAACTGACAAACAACTAATCTCAAAATATATATTTTTTTAATTGGAGGATAATTGCTTTAGAATATTGTTTTGGTTTCTGCCATACATCAACATGAATCAGCCATAGGTATACATATGGCCCCTCATTCTTGAACCTCCCTCCCATCTCCCATCCAACCCTACCCCTCTAGGTTATCACAGAGCACCAGATTTGAGCTCCCTGTACCATACAGCAAATTTCCACCGGCTGTCTATTTCACACACGGTAATGTACATGTTTCCACGCTACTCTCTCAATTCATCCCGCCCTCTCATTCCTCCACTGTGTCCACAAGTCTGTTCTCTATGTCTGCTTCTCCACCGCTGCCCTGCAGATAGGTTCATCAGTACCATCTTTCTATATTCCACATATATTAAACTAATTGAAGAAGACACAAGCACTCCAATGTTCACTGCAGCACTATTACAATAGTTAGGACACGGAAGCAACCTAGATGTCCATCAACAGAAGAATGGATAAAGAAGTTGTGGTACATATACACAGGGGAATATTATTCAGCCATAAAAAGGAACCCATATTTTCTTATATTCCTTTGCATCCACCATATTCAGTCAGTGGAAAGACAGGACATTAGGAATGCAGAAAAAAAGGCATTTGCATTTCAAAAATCAACAACTTGGAGTCAAAAGAAGTTTCTAAGAGGAAATCATGAACAGATGGGGCCGAGTATTCTCAGAAGATGCTGTGAGTTCAGACGTCCCCTGGGAGAACTGGGTCTCCTGGTTCCTACACACCTTTCTCTCAGCACCCCTTTTCAATGTTTGTGAAATGTGAATTAGCCTTAGGAGAATGGGAGAGACCTTGAAGGGATGGGTTTCTTTACTGAGATGCATACATTTACTAGAATGACGAACTTGTGTGCAGTTCGGTTGGAGAAAAAAAATGATTCTAATATAGAGAAACCTTGGCAGCAGTTTTGAAAAACTGAATCCAGATTAGATTGCAAGTTCTTCTGACAAGGAGATGTATCTTTTTCTTACTTTATCAGAAAAGCACCGCGACTCCCCGAGCACAAGTCTAATTCTGGGGTTGCTCAGCATGGACACTCATTTAAGCTGGGAAAACAGAACAGGAGGGAGGTGCTTTCCACTCCCACCAGCTGGAGTCAGCAAGGGGAGGTCTCTCTCTATGCTCCTGTTCCTGTGAACTTGGGATTTGCACCTGGTGAATCTCCTGTTTCTGGAAGTATAACCACTTAGCACATTCTATTACAGCCATGCCATGCAGTAGCCGTTCAGTTTGTAATTCTGTTTCAATAAAAATTGATGGTTGTAGAACATGAGACGGATTGCTCACTAGGCAGGGAGTCCAGCAGGATTACAGTGTAATGATAAAGGGCTTTCTGAGCAGGAAGGTAAACTCAGAAAAGAAAATAGGACTCTTTCTAACCTCAAGACTTTTTACCATTTCCGCAGGATGTTCTACCAAACCCTGCAGTGTTCTCACCTGCAGGATGGATGCAACATGGAAGGAAGACGTTAGGGAGGAACTTCCTATAGGGGTCAGGGAAAAGGAACCCAGACAGAGGTGAAAGAGGATTCTGACTTCACACCCCCTTCTCTTTGACCCCTTACATCTACAGTCAGATGTGGCAATTATAATATATCTGCCAAGCTCCTGGACACTTCTCCACCAAGTATGGGATTGGCTAACCTTGATGATGGCATGCAACCAACAGAACGTAACAGAAGGACAATGTGTAACTCTCAAGGCTTCAGTCAGAGAAGTGCAAACATCACTGAGAAACTGTGACTCTTCTGCAGGGCCTGATGTTGGGGTGGCCGACAGTAGCATGTGCACCATTTAAGCTCTACTCCTATTTCTGCTAAAACTTGGCTTCTAAATTAATGTCTTTGGATCTTATTTTTTCCGATGAAATGAGAGAATCAGATGGATCTCCAAGGTACATTTTATATTTTTTTTTCAGCATACAAGGACTATTCTTGCAAGATGGACAAATCAAAAAATAATTCATTGCTTTGCAAAGAGATTCTCCATTAAATAACTTTTAACACTGGCTTTCTTCTATTAGAAATCTTTTCCAATTTATTTGATATATGACATGATGTTCCAAATTCCACTTTAAAAACAACTTCTTGGAAGTCTAGTATACTATAATAGATAATGTAGATATATGAAGATTTATGCAAAGAAAAAAATTGTAGAAATTATTTCATACAGGAAATACTAGCCCAGGAGCCTTGCATATGTAGGTTTTATTTTTTGGTTTTACTGAGGAGAAAACTGAGGTTCAGAGGTGAAGTGCCCATTCTCTTTGGAGCACATAGGTAAGTAATAGGTGATGTGGTCTCCTGACCGTCAGACGAGACAGTCACTTCTGTATCTTGTGACACTTAGAATGAAGTGGGCATGAAGTATATATTTTTGAAAACATAACATAATCCAGAAGTAATTTCTACTTTATGTACCTTATATGTAATATATAGGGAGGAAATATACTGATAATTGCTAATAATATGTTTTGCTTTGCGAAAATCTAATATTGAGCCTATTTTGGATTCATTTCCTGAATATACAAGGCCTGAGAGAGGAGGAAATTACCAAGGAGAAGTTCTGTGATAAGATAATGCTGGTTAGATTGCAAGTCTATGCTATACGACCCACAAATAAACAAGAACTGGAGAGAATCAGAAGTTGCATCTCTGTTTCTTCTTCCCCCTCTTCCATCACCTCCACTTCTCACTTTTCATCCGTTTCCACCTCCCACCTTTGCCAGTTTTCATCCGTTTCCACCTCCCACTCTTTTATTAATTCAACAAATATGTTTTGAGCCCCTAGTGTGTGCCAGGCACTGCCCTGCTTTAACTTGAACAATATATTTGACACTCCCTAAGGCTTCCCAGGTGGCTAAGCAGTAAAGAATCCACCTGCCAATACAGGAGACATGGGTTTGATCCATGGGTTGGGAATATCCTCTGGAGAAGGGAATGGCAATCCACCCCAGTTTTCTTGCCTGGAGAATCTCATAGACAGAGGATCCTGGCGGGCTACATTCCGTGAAGTCTCAAAGAGTCGGATACGACTTAGTGACTAAACAACAACAAGAGAAAGACAGTTTCGTTTTGGAATTGAAATGCCATCTAAGTGAATATGAATGAAAAAAATTAATTATTCCAATGAGCAAGTTTATGAGGATCATATGAAAATTCAAGGACTAAATGATTATTTAATGGGCTTGATTTTAGCCAGTCAGCATGTTAGGCCATACATTCTACTCCAGATATATTACTTCTTAAATAGCCACCATCTACTCATCTTCAGATATATTAAAGGAAGAAATAAGTAGACCAGAGCAATTTCAAACCCAGAATGTCTTTTCATCCTTGCTCCACAAGACAAATTAGATTTGCAAGCATCCAGACCTCAAATCTATTTGCTCTTTAATAATTTAAGCACTGAAAGGTCAGGCAGCTCTTTTCTATCCCCCTCTATCAAAGTCCAGGTGCTAATGAAAAATGGCCAAGTCCCTTCTCTTGCCCAGTGGCCACACGCTGCTGGCCCCCGGTTGGAAATTAACACGGTATTGACAGCCAGGTCAACAGTACCTCGACAGAACTCGATGACTGATGTGTTTTTCTTTTGTACAAATAACATCATCCCCACTGATGATTTTCATAAGAACTTTCCCATCACAAGTGTTAGCTAAAAAGCAGCTTTGAAAATCTCACTGTTTGAATGCTTCTCCTAAAAGGATGACTGGAAAAAAAAGAAATTCTCAAGGATGGTAAACCAAATAGAAGTTTCTAGCTTAGTGAGCTGAATTAAAATTCGATTATCTTTTTAATGTATTAATCATATTCCTTTTGTTTATCAGTCACACCATTGCTAACCTTCTTCCACCACTATTCTGGAATTTAAAGTAACACAAAACTTTTCTGCAGCATTTGCAATATGAAAGCACAATCCATTGTGAGGATTAACCTGCCAAAAATGTGACATCATTATATCCAAACTTTCTTATGCAATGAGATTTAAAGTTTAACTGATGCAAGGCTTTCCTACAACAAAACTCTAAGCCTCTTAGAAGGAAAAGAAATCTGCATTTATACAGAATAGCCCTTGAAGTATAACCTAGGAAAGAACATCTGAACATCTTTCATGGACTTTGTTAAACATAAAAGTTCAAATGCGATGAAATGGTTTTGGTATTTTCTAACTTTGAAGAGGTTGAGGATAAGCCTGCTGCAGATGTGAGATTGGCTTTAAAATGTGTGTCCTAATTCTTTTCAAGATTAAGCCTTTAGTTGTAAGTCCATTCTTCTTACCTACTTATTCTGTTCCTTATCAGCATAAAATATTGAAGGGTTATCCAACTAGATGGACTTGAGTGGTGGCTCAGATGGTAAAGAATCCACCTGCACTGGAGGAGACCTGGGTTCGATCCCTGGGTTGGGAAGATCCCCTGGAGAAGGGAAAGGCTACCCACTCCAGTATTTCTTGCCTGGAGAATTCCATGGACAGAGGAGCCTGGTGAGCTACAGTCCATGGTGTCACAAAGAGTCGGACATGACTGAGTGACTAACACTTTCACTATCCAACTAGGTAGCAGAATGTTGGGTAAAGAGGAGAGATGAGGGGAGAAAAGTCCTGATCTATTTCACCACTGCTTCTGGTAATCCTTTAAAGTTGGCGTTTCTCATCATGTCAAAGGCTTAGAACAGTGTTCATTTTGTAACACTTAATAGTAACTTTAACTTGATTTGCCATTTTTGGTAAAAGCCATCTATTTTCTCTTTTCAAAAAAGAATAGAGGGGGAGGAGAAGAGAGACAAGGGGTGATGTTTGGAGACAGTAACATAGAAATTTACAATACCATGTGTAAAATAGGTAGCCAGTGGGAATTTGCTGTATGACTCAGGGAACTCAAACAGGGACTCTGTGACAGGCTGAAGGATGGGATGGGGAGGGAGACGGGAGATAGGTCCAGGAGGGAGGAGACATGCGTGTACCTATGGCTGATTCTTATTGATGTATGACAGAAAACCGCAAAATTCTGTAAAGCAATTACCCTTCAATTAAAAATTTAAAAAAGAATAGAATCTAATATCAATAGCTCCTTGAAGATTAACTCTTTGTGGGGGTGAGGGAAAATGAAAATATAAATTATACGCAAAACAGGTAAGAGAAATGTATAATTCAGGTTTATTTATGGAATAACACAGACTGCATTTCCTTCCTGTTCTTTTTCCAGTCATTTCCTTTCCCCAAATCTGTCAGCATTTACTGAAATGACACGCTGAAGATCAGAATGACCTGGCTCAACTGAACATTTTAAAAAATATTGCCACCAGTTGAAAATTAGGGGGAAAAAAAGTTCAGTAAGGTCAGTGTGTTTATCATCATGCCTAGGATCCATGTAACACGGGAGCTGAGAGCCGCTGAACGAGCATGTCCTGCTTACTGACTCACAGATGAGGTCTGGTCACGTTTCCATGGACGGTGCACCCTGGGTAACACACGGTGCAGCATGAACTGGTCCATGGGGTCGAGTATTCTGTGTCGGCCTCTTTCATTTCTCTTTGTTCTGCTCTGTTCTAGGTAAGACTGGCTATCTACTGCTGTGGCACACTTGCAGGGTACCACAAATAAAACTGATGTTCTTGCAGCTGTAATTCATAAGGAGCTTGCCTGGCATCCCTAAGTTACTTCTGTACTAAATGTGTGTGCACGTGTGTGTGTGTGTGCATGTGGTCCCACATCATACTGTTCTGCTAGTTAGTGATAAATCTGATATCATAAAATATTAATTATAGCTGAAAGGTTGGGCGAGAAATATGAACTCATTTACTGCTCCATATTGTGAACAAAGGGAAGGGAGGAAAAAATCCTACAGTTATGGAGGTTTGGGGTAATAAAAGGACAACTGGAACATTAGACTTGGGCTGAGAAGCTGTGTAAAAGGCCATGTGTTATTAATCTTCACAACAGGCACCAAACTGCGAGTAAATTAGTCCAAGATGGAACATCTTTAAGAGTGACTTCTCCCCCTTTTGACAAGTGAAGATGCTTTCCTTTGCACATTTCATTTCACTTATGTTTATCATAATGTAATCATCACAACTGCATAACAAACACATGACTGTAAAAATTATAACCCAAAGTCCCCTACTATTTTTAAAAGCTGTTTTTCCTAACTTGCTCTAGGGTTTTAAATAAAACTAGAAAAATTGAATACTATCAGAGCCACACTAAATATCTTCCTTGTTGTATGTTTATATCATATTTAATTCAGAATCTTTCAGTCTCTACAAGTATTCACAGCAATAGTGCAGCCAAGTGAGATGTGCACACACGTGTTCTCAGTTGTGTCCGACTCTCTGCAGCCCCATGGACTGCAGCCCGCCGGGCTCCTCTGCCCACGGGGTCCTCCAGGCAAGAATCCTGCAGTGCGTTGCCAGGTCCTCCTCCAGGAATCAGACTCACATCTCCTGCACTGGCAGGTGGATTCTTAAATGCCATCGTCTAGAAGGGGCAAGAGCACAGTGAACTGAGCCTCACACCAGGGGAGTCAGTCCAGCTCTATCACCAAATCACCCCCTGACCACTAGGGTCCTTTCAGCTCTGGTATTTCATAGCTCCTGGTACTAGGTCAGGCAAGCTGTGACATCGATGAGTGAGGAGAAAACTATTTTATCCATATTTCCTTCCTTTCTGTGATATTTATCACATGCAAGCCCTGTAAGAGCTCCAAGGGAGGAAGAAAAAGAGGAACAAAGACCAGACTGTCTCCATCTTGACAAGCACAGCATTGGGGTGTTAGAAGCAGGTTTCTCAAACTGAGAACTGGGACGAGACGCTGATAAGGGTTTGTACCAAGTGGAGGAAGAAGCAGGAAGCAGTCTCTGTCCACATCAAAGTCTCCTGTGGCACAACTGCTCTGGGAACGCCTGGTCCGGACCTGGTGCCCAAACGTTCCTGCTGCTGGTGACACCCAAAGACTGTCCTGTGCTGCCTATGGCCACCAACTTTCCCCCCAAATTAAAGCCAAAGCAACGACAATAAACAAAAGAGAGAACGTCTTTGTGGTCCCAGGGCAAACCCTATTTCACTACAAGCCCCTGGGTGTACAAAGCTCCACCTAAGTCCCAGCAGGTCTTCCTGTCAGACTCATCAGAGCCTGCCTGCAAAGCTCCCAAGACCCCTGGGGACCCTTCATCAGTAGGACTGAAGACTGAGGGTAATGGGCCGGACTGTGACTCCGATGCCTGCGGGGGTCCCAGCAGGCCTGTCCCAAGAATCCCCGGGTTTCCCCAAGAGGAACCCCGGGAGTGGCTGGGTTTTCCTCAGTTTCCATGGTGCCCAGATCCTACTAGAAGGACACTGAAGGACCTAACGAGCAGGGCTGGGTGTTGACTCCCATCCCCTGTGACGTCCAAGGGGAGGAACAAGAAGCAGGTCCTTCTGCTCCTCGAGGTCTCTGCTCCCCCGCCCCAACTCTCCCCAGGGCCCCCACACTGGCAAACCTTGAACTACCTTTCCTACCTTCTGCAATCGTGCCGCAGGTAACAAGAGCCATCATGTCTCAATTCTACTATTTCATTTGATATCCACTGTAATTACGAAGATCAAGTCAAAATATTACAGATATGTTGGTTGTTTGGGGGGTGATGGCAGCAGAAGCTGGCAGTGGGGTGCCCTTGCTGCCCCCCCAGGCCACAGGTGGCCCCCTGTCTGGTCCTGTCCCTGAATGCGAGGCCCGTGCGCCTGGCCTGTAAGCCTTGGGGCACCAGGCTGGGGTTCCGATCTCATACACAGAATTCTTCAAAGGGGTTATGTTCAAGAAAAAGAAAATCTGAGACAGGGGAAGGACAGAGAGGCAGTATATTTTCATGTACAAGAGCAAGTTTGAAATGGACTTGGAGGGAAAGTTAAATTAAGTTCCATTGTATAAGAGCTCAGCTACACCTACTCTATTATTTTTATCTTCCCCTGCCATTTTTCAGGTTGCGTTTTAAGGGTTCTGGAAGAATAAACTTAGTTTCCAAAATGAATTTTCAAAGAGATGACTGACACTGTCATCCTAAAAGCAACTTTAATAAAAGTGATCTTTGTTTCCTCGCAGTAAAGAGATCCAGAGTATTATATTTTAATATGATAAAAGTCACCCCAAATCAGGTGGCAGGAGGTGGTGGTAATAAGAAACTTAGCACAGTTGCTGTGAACACACTCGGTAGCAATTCAGCTATAAGAAGTCACAAAAAACTGAGCCTGTATAGTAATATAAAACTGAAGTTTTACTGTTAAGTGACATTTTGGTCTTTGTGACTATGTGTACCAATGAAAGAAGGGAAAATTTTAGGGTGGAAGTCAGGTACTTAGAGCTGTTTTCCTTAATCAATTTTAGCAATGGATAGAACCTTTACAAAAGGTCCCAGAACTGTGACAAAAGAACCTTTAACCCCAAAGGTTTAAGGTGCTCTTTACAGGTTACAATTCTTCAATAAAAGAGAGGGAACAATTTAAAAAACCATTAATAAGCATTTCAGAAGAATTGGTATTTTCTTTCTTTATTCTTTGGGGACTATTAAGATGCTAAAAGGAAAAAAAGAACATACAGATCAACAAAAAAGACTGATGAATTTGATCAAAACAATCCAAAACACTAAAGCAACTCTGTTCAGCCCAAGTCCTTTAAGTATCAAAATGTATTTTGGTGGTAAACACTGAACAGATTCTGATGGAGCTAGACTTGACCAAAAGTTTTACAGTCTTAGTTTAAAGATCATAACAAAGAAATAATGAAAACAATCCCAAACCCCTGCTTCTAACTTTTAAGAATTAAGATTCTTAATATTGATAAGCCCCCAAGATTGCAAGGATCATAATCTAAAGACAAGGCGTGATATGTTTTCTTAACCCTGGAAGAGACAACAAAGAAAAGACACTAATTTTCAGAAAAGCCCTTGTTGGCAAAGGGAGACGCAACCACCTTGGTTCCAAAGAGATCCTGCTGGGACGATGTTTGCGATGCGGACGGCTCCTGGGAGGCGCCTTGCAGGCCATGTAGTGTTGTACAGGCAGAGCATGGCTGTCAACCCCCTGCCCCACCCCAGACCTCAGTTCCTTATTTGAGCATGGAACGCGGGCATCTGAGCAGGAAGTCTGCTCTGACAATTAGAATCATTTCATAAAGGACCAAGCATGGGTCTGACACATTATAGCTGCTCCATCTAAGTCACAATAACGCTTCATTTTTTATTATCATAATTATTATTCCCGTCAGATCATCACTGAGGCTCAGGAGTATTTTACTGGGACTTAGAAGCTTTCCTGCAACACAGACATAAGACAAGGGGCTACTCTGTTGTCTATAAGACATGAGCGTCTTCACAGACCAGAATAGCATCAACAGTTATAAGAAGGGCTTTCCTACAATGGGCAGAGGACATCTGTGTTAGATGCTGTCCTGAGAGCTCTGCTTCCCGTCATTCACCTCCCAGCTGCCCTCGGAGGTGGACATTCTCACTCACATCTACTTCAGGGGGAGAATGAGACAGAAAAGTTGTGCCACTTGCCTGAGATCATGGGGCATATAAGCACCAGGATCTAAACCCAGGGTCACCAAACTCCATGCTGGAGTTGGCTGCACATTTGATGATTCTGAACATTTCTACATCTCCCTTCCCAGGAAAGGGCCCTTGTTTGTAACTACTCCAACCAACAATTCTTTCTTATCACTGTGGGGTTTTGATGGAACAACAGGTTTTCTAAAACTCTGATAATTTTACAGAATGATCACACACATTTCTTTCAGTGACCATCAGCTTAATGTCAAAGTATGGGTTTCCTTTAGAACACAGATCCTTCTTAAGTGATAATGGTGTATACTGGTATAAAAGTTAAAGGCAGTAATGATGAGAAATTTTAGGCATACTACCAAAAGCAAGAAAAAAAGCAAATAAAAATTGAACACCAATCCAGTCAATATTTCTGCTAAGCAAAGTCTGATATTACAGTTTTATACTTTCTCAACACTTCAGCTTACAAAGAACTTTCACCATATTAACCTTCACGACAATGTCATGAGATGGATGGGTCATGTGTGGACTCCAATTTCAGAACTAAAGAAAGACTCAGAGTTCATAGATACCCAGATCACACAATAGTAAACAATGCAGCCCAGATGCAAACCGAAGACTGCTGGTCCATGTGAGTGTTCTTTAAAAAAAAAAAAAAATAGCCAGTAATAAATTACCTTTTAAAGTTTTCATTACATTTTTAGTTGACTTTGATGAGAATTCATTGTTTTCAGAGAATTCTTTGTAATAATTCTCTATGGTCCCCAGCTTTTTGGAATATAGATTTCCACTGTAGAGCATTAAAATTCAACATCTGTACACATTCTAGAGTGATCACCAGGACAAGTCCAGTTACCATCCATCACCATGCAGCCGACCCTCTTCATCCATTTCGCCTACCTCCCAACCCTCTTTCTCATCTATGGGGGGATGGAAAGAAAAGGAGAAAGGGAGGGGTGTCAGTGACCCCACAAGGTGGGAAGCAGGAGAAGTTTCAAAGGCTTCAGCATAGGCATGTGAGATTCTAGTTACCTTCTGATGAAATGTGTATTTTTAACAATGATTCCTTTGAAGTATCCTTCTGAATATAATCTTATTAATAACAATACGATTGATCCAAGGGTAAAAGCAGGATCTTATGTTTCTGTACTCTATGGAAGAGTGTAGTATTTAACTTTTATTTAGTGATTAGAATATAAATATAAAATCCTGGAGGTTTGAGACCTTCAGCTTCTCATCTATAAAGGCGTCAGTGATAATGACTTCTGCTCACAAGGAAAAGATGAGGTTCAATTCAATAAACATCTATTGCACACTTAATTAGGTTTGAGGTACTGAAGGATATTCAGAAACTAAATTATGAAAATCATTTTGCGACCTTTTTGGATTTCCTATTACATTTACATACATTTTACATAATGATTAGCCCAGGAAAAGGCTCACTTTCAACATTAAATTCATAAATCTAATTAATACTCTTGAGTGCCGGTCAAACTTCATTTACTGAGTATGCAGTTTTAATTGCATTTTCTGGGATGGCCACTGTCTACACCTCTTTACTTTCTCTGATCCTAGGCCGTTCTATGGGCTGCTCCTCTCTTCAGTGAACCTACAGTGGTCTTCCAGTACTGACTGGTCAATTCCTGCAACTCCTTTGAGTTTCAGCTTAAACAGCACATCCTGATCTCCTTGTTGGGTTTCCTTCTCTGTCACATGCCCTCAGTAACTCTTCATACAGCTTGCTCACCATCCTAGCACTGTGTCTTGAATATAAAGATGCTTCATAGATGTTTGGTAAACAAATGAATGAATAATTGGCAATGTTGGTGCTCAAATTTCTTACAACACTTGGCACTGTTACAAAGGGCAAGATTTTCACCAGACTAGTAACCTCAGAGAGCTCTTCTCACTGAGCAGGACATATACCGATACTGGACAGGAAATGCTATAAGGAAACGCAGAGAAATGAAAGGTTGGGACAGAGAATAACTCCAAAGGGATATGATGATATGGAAAAAATGAACAATGCCCCCTAATCATTCTATATCTAACAGATTGAAGAATGAAGTGTTACTTAAATGAAGACGCTGAAAACCAAGTACAGGTAACCCTCACAAGCATAATGTAATAACAGACTTAATAAAATAGCTTTTGGCGAGATAGAAGGCACATCAGCATGTTCCTGTGCTTTGCTGTTCTCATCATAAACAATTACACTGTGCATATTTAGAAGTGCTGGTTGAGTAAATGTTCTCTGCCGAGGACAATGAGAAAACCTGTTCTTATTATATGGCTATGCCCCCCACCCGCCACCCATAGGACCACAAGGTGCTGATACCTGTGGAGAGTGGTCAGGTCCTCTTCAAGCGGACCCTGGCCTCCCAAAGCCCAAAGCTCTCAGCAGCTCCCTGGACTGGCTTTTACTGTCTGCCTGGAGATGGACTTTATCAGCCTCTTCGAACCTGTAGTCTTTTCTCACGTATTTATGAGATTATGTGTGTGCGCACTTAGTTGTTTCAGTCGTGTCTGGCTCTTTGCAATCCTATGGACTACAGTCCTTCAGGCTCCTCTGTCCATGGGATTTCCCAGGCAAGAATACTGGAGTGGGGTGTCTGGGGATCTTCCCCACTCAGGGATCGAACCCAGGTCTCCCTCTCTCTCTGTGTCCCATTTTTTCATTTCTCTGCGTTTCCTTATAGTGTTTCCTGTCTAGTATCGGTATATGCCCTGCTCAGTGAGAAGTGGTAAGAGTTCTCTGAGGTTATTAGTCTAGTGAAAATCTTGCCTTTTGTAACAGTGCCAAAGTGTTGTAAGAAATTTGAGCACCAACATTAGCCAATTATTCATTTATTTGTTTACCAAATATCTACGAAGCATCTTTATGTTCAAGTCACAGTGCGAGGATGGTGAGACAGTAGGTGGATTTTTTACCATCTGAGCCACCGGAGAAGCCCAACAATACTTGAGTGGGTAGCCTATCCCTTCTCCAGGGGACCCTTTCAATCCAGGAATTGTACTGGGGTCTCCTGCATTGCAGGCAGATTCTTTACCAACTGAGCTATCTCGGAAGCCCTTATGTGATTGTAACACTTGAAAAAATGAAAGCAAGGCATCTGTAGTGAGATCAGTTAGTCTTCGTCAAAATGTTCAAGATCCTGTCTCCCAAAGGTTCTCAGTCTTAGCTGGGAACATGTCTGGAAACCCATCACTTCAACTCTGTGGAATCAATAATCGTGATTAGGAAGATCAGTGGTACCGAGAGCTCACGGCAGATCAGTGCTGAGATTCGTCAGTCAGGTGGTAAGTTGTCCAAGTCAAGGCCTTTGTAACCTCTGGGTCTCTGGGTTTACAACAGACGGGTTTTAAATGATTCACCTGTAAGATTTACTTGTGGTCCAGATAGATGAGGGGAAAGAAACAGCAAGTAACTTTCTCTATCGTCAGTGGACAGTGACTTCAACTTGTACGTCTGCCTCCCTACCCCGATGGGGGGCTTCTGGGGTCCTGGTTAGTGTGGGAAGGGGGTGCAAAGTGCTACTGACCTCACCTCCAGGGATGTGGTCACATATAACATATAACCTCCACTATAAACAATGTTCAAGGGCCTTCATGTAATCTGTAGCTCTAACCTCAGACATTTATCTTTGCAGAGACAAGCACGGGTTTCTCGGGGTATAGGAATGAAAAAAAAAAAGATGAGAAATAGTGTGATCAAAAACTTGAGTCTTCCCTGCTCCCAGTCAAGAGTTAGCCACACGCATCTGCTCAGCGTCCTGGAGCATTCATTTCTTCTGTGCTCTGGCTTTCAGTAAGCAAGACACTGCGCCTCATCCATTCACAGGCATTGAAACACATGCCAACATGTATAATATTCAATAATCGTCCCCAAAGTGCCAAGCATAGGCTCAGGGCAAAGGCATCAGGGTGATACAGCAAAGGAATGTAGAGAGAAGCAAAAACAGAATGCTCCAGAAGGTTCTTCTGAGTAAGAGGGACTAATCATGCTGCCTGTTTGCTGTTTACAGAAGTTGAGGTCTAAAAAGTATTTGCAAATGATAAGTAATTTCCAATAAATTATCAGAGTCATGGCTGAGCTAGTTTTTATTCACTTCAATAATACTTTCAACTGTTAATATCACCAATCAGCCTGATTAGGCGATACATTCTCTCTATTTTTCTTCTGAAAAACTAAATGTTTTTGGTTCCCCGAAGTCCTGTTCCTAAGGAGAATTAGCGTTTGGCATTTACAAGAGCCCTGCTCTAAGGGTTAGCAGTATCCGACTGGGTGGATGAAAGGAACCTGGGCAGGGCTGGGGGTCCCAGGTGCACCTCTTCTGTCACATCTGCCCTTCACCCTGCCCAGCTAACCTGCCCTCCAGGCTCCGGCTGATCGTTCCTACACATTTTCCTTATGTCAAGCCCTGGATGGCTGCTCACAGCCTAGCAGTTGCACCTTCATCCCCTGGTGTGGAGCATGGGGTCACCTGATCCAGCCCCATCTCCCTTCCTCTCCTCCCATCCGGCCATGCCAACCCTCTGTAAGTATAACACACTTCTCATCCCCAGATCAGGCCAGCCCAGTGAATCACAAATACCTTTATTTTAAGAGAGTGAAAGGACAAGCAGATTCTTTGAGGGTACACAGAACATCAGAGTCCATTGAGCCAAACAAGTTAATTGTCTCCCTGACTCTTTGTCAGTTTGACATATAGTGAACTTGACTTTTAGAGTCATTCTATGGGCTTCTCAGGTGTCTCAGAGGTAAAGAGTCTGCCTGCCAATGCAGGAGATGTGGGTTCGATCCCTGGGTCAGGAAGATCCCTGGAGAAGGAAATGGCAACCCACTCCAGTATTCTTGCCTGGAGAACACCATGGACAGAGGAGTCTGGCAGGCTACAGTCCACAGGGTCACAAAGAGTCAGACTTGACTTAGAGACTGAACAACAAGAAGGGAATGAGCTGGACACGACTGAGCATCTAAACAACAAAACAGAAGATAGGATTCCTTCTGTTTTATGGTTAAGCTTATTCAGTAGAGCTGATAAAGACTGTAATTAGCTAATGACTCAGGGTTCAACAGAGAAACCCCTAACCTTTTTAAAGAGTTTTTGTACATTTGGGGGACAGTTCATTACTTATTTATAGCATCAATTCCTCAAAACTCAAAAAGGCTGAAATAAATAGGTAGCCAGAGGCAATCAAACTGTCAAATGCAGTAGAGAGATCAGAATTCATAGGAATTCTACTTAGAATTTATTGATAGAGACAGTTACGGAATTCTTATTTTTCATGTCAGATCAGATTTTTGTGATAACAGTTTTGAAGAGAATAAGACAAACAAAGGAAAACTTAGAAGTCTATGGCTAGTCTTCTGAAAAGAAACAACGTGAGCCACTTATGCTATAGTCTGAAGAGTAGCAGCGCAAACGCACTTACATAGCATTAAGTGTGTGTGAAGCTCTGTTGGAAGAGTTTTGAAAAATATTACCTCATTTAATCTTTACAAGAAGCCTAGAATGTTGAAACGCTCAAAGGCTTCTTGCGTGAAGGGGAAGAGAGCAAGGCGTCCAAGAAGGTGGCGACAACAGAGGGAAAGGGGCTTTACTGGGGCTTAGAAATGGGAGACAATCACACAGATTGCTGCTGCTTTAAAAAATGTTAAGAAAGATCTGGTCCATACTTCCTAACATCAAACTTCTAAACCGTAGTCAATCGTATGCCAACAACTGCAATTCCTAAGACAGGCAACTTCTTAGAACCAAGTGTGGGATTATCTCACACCTTCTGTTAGTAAGAACGGACTCTTTCTTTCTTTTTACCGACAAGGTTAGTTGCACCGTCCCATCCGAGTTGCCAGGTGTCACAGACTCACTGGTGCTCTCACACTGAGTCTCTTTAACAAAAACTGCTGTGTTATACCCAGCCGGAGACGTGAGTGCAGGCCCACAAGGAGAATAAAGCTCATTTCCCATATAGCGCCAAGATCAAATGGAACACGTTTGAGAAATGGAACACATTTTCTTTAAATAAATACAATTGCTCTGCTGCTGCTGCTGCTGCTGCTGCTGCTAAGTTGCTTCAGGCGTGTCCAACTCTGTGTGACCCCATAGACGGCGGCCCATCAGGCTCCACCATCCCTGGGATTCTCCAGGCAAGAACCCTGGAGTGGGTTGCCATTTCCTTCTCCAATGCATGAAGGTGAAAAGTGAAAGTGAAGTCGCTCAGTCGTGTCAGACTCTTAGAGACCCCATGCTCTACTGCCTCTTTATTTTCGATGGAATGAAAATTTGCTCTTCACCTTAAGACTAAGAGTGGATTTTTCAGAGGAGAAGAGCTGTATAATGAGAAAAATAGCATCTTTTAATGCATTTAAAATTTTCTACCTAATTTATTACAAAAGAATATTTGATGAGTGTATGCATGCTCAGTCATGTCTGACTGTTGTGATCCTGTGGACTGTTGCCCGCCAGGCTCCTTTGTCCATGGGATCTGGAGTTGGTTGCTATGCCCTCCTCCAGGGGATCTTCCTCATCTAGGGATGGAACCCATGTCTCTAATGTCTCCTGCACTGACAGGGTTTTTTTTTGTTTTTTTGTTTTTTTTTTTTTTTTTTACCACTAGTGCTATCTGGGAAGCCCTTGATGAGTAATATGAGTAAAAAATAAACATCAGAAGTTAACAACAAGCCTTAAATATCAGTACATGTTTCCCACTTTACTATGTAAGGCAAAACAGCATGAGGAAAAAGTACAGGAGTAAATGAAAACAGTACACGTTTGCAGTCTACCATGATGACAAATACAAGCAAAATCAGTTCTAACAAAAATCTGGATATTTTATATAAAAATAAACAAATTCTTGACTTCTATATGAAACTGCAGCTATTACACGATGCAAGTTTTTCGTTTTTAAATCAGAAGTGGTCTAGATGAATAAAGCATTTATGCTTGCCTTTGACTAGCAAGAAATATTTCCTATCTCATTTGAAATCTTAATTAACTAGAACACACATTGAAAAAGTAAGGCAAAATATGCCTTCAATTCCTTATGCCCTCTGCTCTTCTTTATTAATGCAATGAAGTTCCTATTTGCTTTAAGATTTTGGCCCCAATTTTCAGCCACAGAAACTATTCACAAACTGCTTTTTAAACCTATCTGTTGAGGAAGCATTCAACTGAGAGGCCAACCACATATAAGTCTCTGATGACTACCAATGCACAGCATTAAAATAATCAGGGCTAAAGACATGGAAGCAACCCAAATGTCCATCAACAGATGAATGGGTAAAGAGGAGGGATGTGGTATGGATATACTGGAACATTACTCAGCTCTAAAAAGAATGAAACAATGCCATTTGTAGCAACAAGGATGGACCTAGAGATTACCATACTAAGTGACGTAAGTCAGAAAGAAAAAGACAAAGACGATGTGATATCACTTACATGTGGAACCTAAAGTATGGCACAAATGAACTTATCTATGAAACAGACCCACAGACATAGAGAACAGACTCAGGGTCGCCAAGGGGTCAGGGGGTGGGGTAGGGATGCACTGGGAGGTTGGGATTTGCAGATGCAAAGTATTATATATAGAATGAATAAACAAGGTCCTCCTCTGCAGCACAGGAAACTATATTCAATATCCTACGATAAACCATAGTGGAAAAGAATCTGAAAAAGTTATACATATATATGTCTAACAGTCACTTTGCTGTACTGCAGAAGTTAAACACAACATTGTAAATCAACTATATTTCAATGACAACAACAAAAAAATTGGGACTTTCTCTTTATTAGAACAAAGTTGCTGCCATGAATTAAAATTATATTCACACAGTTCAGCCTCAGTGTTAATGTCCTGGTTGCTGATGTGATTTCTGCCCTCCTTCCATTTCTCCCTGCAGACTCACAACCGTAATAGATGTTTTCCCCACTCAATGGTTTCTCCTGAATGAATGAATCAAAGAATGATTTGGTAATCTTTGAACATTTCACTGAAATGAATATCAAAATATTTAATTAGTTAACATATTCAAGCTCTGAGTTTTAATTAAGAAGACACAGAGCTCCAAAACATTTATGAACAAATTAAAGCAACAATGCCTAAAGAACAAAAATGAGAGTCATTTGAATTACAACAACGTGATTGAGTCTCAAGCTACAGCCCATTAGAAGGTATAAAACATCATTAATGAGGGTTACTGCACAGAGCAGATTATAATACAAACACATACATCACGGGAGTAAAATCACAGACAGAACTTCTGTCAGTGCAAGAAAAGCACAACACTTTGTGTGCAACTCATTCTTTATTTAGAGTTGCTCTTTTACTGCCAGATTATAAGGGTTTTTTCTGTTGGACTGTGTCTGCATGTAATAAACAGTGGAGAGGAGAAGAGAGAGAATAGAGGTGATTCTAAATGAGTAAAAGAAAATGAAGCTTCTCCTCGTCTTATTAAAGGAAAAAAAAATTGAATCCACGGACAGGACAGACATTAACATTCTGTCCCGGGTGCCTGTTTACCTTCCGGAATGATGGACTTTGTGTTCCTCCTGGCCATCTTGGGATTTAAATAATTTTATGTGACAGAGCTGGTGTGTTGATCAATAAAAAGACAACAATCACTTACACTGAGAGTTTAGTGCAATTTCAAGAATCTGCATAAAGCAAGTTTGAGTGTCTGTAGTGGAATCAATATACAACCACCTCACTTAGTGAAGTGCCTCAGTGAAGTATGACTAAATTTTCAACACCAATGAATATGGATTAGAGAAAAATCAAATCAATCGAAAGAATGGGTTCTTTGCAATCACACAATGACAGTACTTTTGAACACATAATACTGCGCAAAATCCAGGAAAGCTAACAGATGTTCACTTCCATTTCCTCTTCTCGTATTTATCTTACCATTTGGGAAAAGCTTTCTTGTATTGCAGTTTGATTACATGTGCATTTTGCAAATTTCCAGATGTGTTCAAATGTTTCAATCTACATTATGGCTTTATATTTTAGGTCCCTCTGATTCCCTACTCAGAGTTCTTATTTCTCTAAACATTAAATGAAATTGAAAATTTTCATATAACCCATTTAGATTGAGAGTATTATAGACAATTTTTTTCCAAACTAGTCTTTCTAGATATATTGGGCCTCTATCTACTCAATAGATAATCAGTCCCATTATGCTGCACTATAATAATGAATCCCTTGAAGAGAATATTCATTTTTCTGCAAAAAATATCTTTTTGACAGGTGAGTCGGAGATAATTTCCTTTCTCAAACTTGTGCCAATAAAATTTTCCCATTTAAGACAAGCATCCTTCCAGTAATGGTAGCATCTGTAGTGGATTTCTTTATAATGATATGTAAGAGTTTGCCACAAGAATTGATCTCTATTCTAGCATTATAGATTTCCATGATGGATACAAATAGTAAATTTGTTCATTTCAAGTTGCTAACATTGTGAAAGCAGGCATAATACAGGTAGAATGCAAAGTGACCCTGGCCAGTTCCAGGAATGGTTAGCCAATAACAAGATGATGTTTCATAAGAGCGAAACAGTGCTGAACTTAGAAAATCAGGCGGTATGACAGGTGTGAAAGAGCATATGACAACATAAACTGAAATCTTCTCAGAGTTAGAGCTGGGCCTGATGAAATGATGGGGCCCTTGCATTTTGGACACCCTGATCAGCATCTGAATTTGTATTTTTGTAGACAGAAAAAAAAAGCCCAAGGGTGTCTCCAACTAACTAGTAAAGCTCCAGAATCCCTAAAAACAAATGTGAAAGTGTTAGTAGTTCAGTCACGTCTGACTCTTTTTGACCCCATGGACTGCAGCCCGCCAGGCCCTTTTGTCCATGGGATTTCCCAGACAAGATACTGGAGTGGGTTGCCATTCCCTTCTCCAGGGGATCTTCTCAACCCATGAGTTGAACCTAGGTCTCCCACACTGCAGGCAGATTCTTGACCATCGGAGCCACAGGGAAGCCCAAGATGTAAAGGAAAAGAACAAAATCATGTCTTAGCAAGGCAGATGGTGGAAAACGTGAATAGTCATTTGGGACACAACTGACAAATTTGAAAGACAAGAAAAGGAATTCTAGGGAGAGGACTAACATGGATTGCCCAAAGAAATGCTACTGGAAAACTTAAGACTTGGAAAGACCTACACAAAGATACAGATGACAATCCAGCTGAAAAGGTTAGGAGGAAAGAAGCAAAAAGAACCGAAAAAGAGTGAAGGAGTTTCTGTAAGAATAGAACAGAATGTGGGAGAAATGGTTAGGATTTCAGCCTCCTTCAGTTTGGAGGCTCTCAAAGTAAATGACCTCCACCCCCTCATGTCATCACAAGGCCTTTCGACACAACCCTGATTCCTGTCCTCATGGCCTGTTATTGCTGACTCTGGGCAGCTCTTAAATTGGTCAGAGAAAAACAATGTTCTAAAGGCCACGGCTGGAGAGTGCATTTTCCTTTAATAATAATTCAGCGTTCTGGAGTGAACAAAGTCTGACTTGCGGTTATAGGTACGCTTGGGTCTTGGTCAGATATCTAATGAGGGTGAGTCTGGGTCATTCAGTCTATGCAACCCCTCAGCACCACACATATCAACTCCAAAGGCCTGGGTAGTGTCAGTGGCGTTGCCTTTCTTGCAGAAATAATTCTTACACCTGGAAGAGAGCTTTTACATATTTCAGAGCATTCTCACTCACTGCACCAATGAATGGCCATCCGAAATCCCTTACAGGGGCTACTACGTTGAGAAAGCAGAGTAATTTAAAAGTTGTCTCTTGCCATTTTGTAGGGTTTTCAAATAAAAATGTCTGTTTCTACTCTAATTTGATCTCTCTATCAACTGATTCTTATCTGTTTTTCATCTTGAGCCTGTGAACTGAAACTTATATATCTTATCAGGCAGAAGGAAGTTCAATGACTCACTCTTTGATACTGTAGAGAAAACGTGATCAAAGAAGGCCAGGTTTCAGAAGGTTAATGAAATAAAACTCTACAAAAGGCACAGGGAAATGAACCCCACACAGCCTTATTTGTGAATGTAAATGTTTCCTTGGAGAATGCTATTCAAAGGAATAGATTATTTTGAAGGGAAGCGATTCTGATAGCACAAAATATCGGAATACTTCTGAAATGACTAGAAATTTCATTTATGTAAATTATTGAGCTTATGACAAGTTCATATTCAAGAGTTATTCAGGCATTCCTTTGCTCCTTCCTAAGAAGAATATATTTATTTTATTCATTCACTGTAAAAGTTATAATTTGTAATTTCTTGGCTATATAAATCATCATGTGATGAGAAATGGGGTCTACATGGTGGTAATAAACCTAAATCTGTTCAAATAAAGACTTCACAATTGTCTTTCCAATCACCTGTTTCTTTAAAAGAGTATAGTTATATAGTACACATTCACAATGGAAAGATTAGTTGGTTTACTAAAGATTAAAGCTTTAAAACTCCATGTAAACAAAACAAATAGACAAAAATAACTCACAATGTCTATTTAAGGAATACAACTCAGGACACTGATACCATCTGCCCATGGGTAACTAAACTGCAGAGAGCAATTACCTTTTAGGAGGAAAGCCACCTCTGAACAGACTGGGGTTTTTGTTCCTTAACTTCAAAGAACAACCAGGTGCGTCAGAATCAAACCCCTTACACAACACTTAATCACTCACATCAAAGGATTATAGATTTCCATGATGGATACAAATAGTAAATTTGTATCCCTTCTTTCCCCTCAGTCCTTTGTTTTAATTAGAACTCATAAGGACACGGTTTTACATGCTGACTGAGGTCTGCGGCAAATCCCTAGAAGGCACGTGGGAGAAATGAACCCATCTGATTTGGGTTTTCACCTAAAACAACCCCTTCTAGGCTCCATACCTGACAGGTGCACCTCGACTGTGTGCAGGCTTCAGCAGGACCGTCACTGTGTTGTCTGTCTGATTCAAGGGCGTTTCCAGTTCATAAGCTGGCATGGAGGGTGCTGGGGAAGATGCAGGAGACAGGAGACTAATGATTTCTGGTTTGCCTTTGCTTCCTACTTTCATTTACAATGAGCACTAAGAACACAGTACACTTAGTCTATTAATAAATTGCCATGAACAGCCTTTATGTATCTGCCCAACCCCTAACACGAGGGACAACTGTTACAATCAGCATGTGTTGACTTTGGTCTTGAGTCTAACCTGGGAGGGGGCATAAGCGGACTTAGGAGGTGTTGGTAATACTCTGTTTATTGATTTGGGTTCTCCCTTGATGGATGTAGCCATTACACCCATACATTCATGCACCTCATTGTAATTATATTGCAAACTGTAAAATAAGTTTAATTTGTGTGTTTTTATGTACATATGTTTTTCTAAAAAAATTAAATGTAAATTTAAGAAATAATCGCTAAGATCATAAAACTGATCATTTCAGTTCTCCCATCTAAGGCAAGGTTTCTAGTGTCCCAAAGGCTCATTGGAGATTTGAAGAGGTCCTTCGGAGTCAGAGGGCCTTGCTGGACTTGTGGGCTCTTCTGGAAAGTACGACTGAGAGAAAGATACTGAGTTGAAGTAAGAAAGGCTTGGGTTTGACTTTCTGCTGCATTTTGTTTCGACCAGCATGAAAGCTCAGGGACAATTATTATCTCTGAAGCTTTAGGTTACTCATCTTTTAAAACAGGAAAAATTATCCTGTAGGGTTATTACGGGAACTCAAAGGGATAACAGACAAAGAGATTGGGGCAAACATAATTCTATAAACGTTCAATCTCTTCTCAGCACAGATCCTATTTCCAAGGCCATTTCTGGGCATTCTTTGTTTTCTAGATTAAGTCTAATTATGACAAGATAATGGAGCTCTTGAATAATTTTCTGATCACTGTGGACACGAGACATCATTTCATGAAGGCTGTGATGCTGGGGCTGGGGGCACATGGCCTTTTTAAGACCCTCAGGTCTACGTACCTGATGAGAACATTAAAGATCATTTTTTTTGCAAATACAGTTTCTAAAATCTCTTACATATAAAAACCTTTTATGTAAAAGACATGGATTACAGCTCAGGTCCATTTATTGGATTTTCTCAGCACTAAAATTAGCTCAAATTCTACTAAAAATGAACTTCAATTCATGACACAGAAATCACATTTTGTATAGAGAGTAATTCTTGGAGGTCCATGAAAGTAGAAAATGGGGGTCCATAAACCATAAAAATTTTTTTGAACTATAAAAATCAAATATTTACCACTAATGAACCTTTCCAGCATAACTAAGATGTTAACTGGCTCTGCTTTGGGACAGAGCTGCAGAACCTGATGAGCTAAGAGTGATCAGACTCATGCTAACCAGAACTTTTATCTAACACAAATGGGAAAAATGAATTAGTTTCTAGAAGAGTAGCCTCTTAAAGATAATAACCTTGGAAATAGGATTTCCATGGGGAGAAGTCACCCCCAAAAGGGGAATGTGAAGCTATGTACATTGGCACACATGACCTCTTTAAATCTCCACGATAAATTCATACACCAGATTAATACCATTTTGATTTACATGCAGGGTAAATTCACTTGACCAAGGTTAGAGAAGAAGTACTTGGGAAAATAATAGCTAGGATTCAAATTTTCTGATTCCATGCCCAGTGGTCTTTCTACTTGCCCATCTGTACCACTTAATGTCATTTTCCCAACCTCCCAAGTATTCTTCCTCTTTTACAGTTCTCTACATTGCTTTTATGAGCTAAAACTTTCTATCAACTGTCAAGTGCCTATTAAACTTCAAGTTAAATTTGTACTCATAAATTAGCTCTTACACAATGCAAAGTTATCCCTTAAGCTATACCTGCTTAAAATCAAAATTCCAAACCTCCCTCCTCTCTCAAAACCTAATAGAATGCTTACAGTACTTGAGTTTATCTTCCTCAAAACTTCAGTTCTAAAGGAAAACGTAAAACCTTTCAGAAAACTAGGGATGAGGGACAACAGGCATGAAAATCAGGCTATCACTTGGCTAACCCTGACTGATGAGAAGTGACCTCCCTCACCCCCACCCTACTCTTCTAACCCACAACCAGTCACAGCCCAAACTCAAATACTTCTGCACTTGGATTCAAAGGGGGAAAATGGAGGAGAAAAATGTTCCTGGGACTGCACTTATGGCTGCTGCATTTCCCACACCAGATGGTAACTCCATTTCCTCTAGTCTGAAGCTCAAAGACATTTTCTGCACAGTCGCACATGCCCAGAAATATTTCCCAAGTTACGTCTTTTGTTGGGTGGCATAATTGAGTCTCTACAAGGAAAGAGCTGGCGAATATAAGTGCCTGGCTACCCCTGCTCCCCACTGCCTGTAGACCCCTCTCTTTTCTGGTTGTGAAACCACTAATGGTGAGGGTCCAGGGAAGGCTAAGCCTTCAGGAAGGGACTCCACGTAAAGCTGCCTTTCTGCTGAGCATTTCATCATGAGAGATCTCCTTACAGACATTTTCACAACCCGGCTGCTCTGGGAACTTGGGATGGAAGAGGGCAGAGGGTCCTCAGAACAGGATCTTCTGCTCACACTAAAGTTCTCCAATATACACTCTTGAATAAGTGCCTACTTCCTCACCAGGATGACGATCTGAAGCTCCCAACTGGTAAATATTTGTAGCATTTCACCGAATTTCATGAGTCTGATTTTCATACATTCTCAAATATGAATTTATGTGTACATTTGGGTGAGCTTTCCACACTTGACAACAGGAATGAGACAGTACTCAAAGGCTACTTCTGATAAAAGACAAAGCTCATGAATGTATGATACCTGATATTTTGGTGGTGAACTGATTTGTTGCCGGGGGTCCAAAGCCCTTAGCTGTGCTGGCTCGGATGGTGAAGGAGTACG
This sequence comes from Oryx dammah, assembly GCF_014754425.2. Lineage (NCBI taxonomy): Eukaryota > Metazoa > Chordata > Mammalia > Artiodactyla > Bovidae > Oryx > Oryx dammah. The sequence continues at coordinate 21,054,227 of NW_024070206.1, forward strand.
TGGTTCCTGGATACAGTCCGAAAAACAGGAAGTGGGTTTCATTTCCCAGTTTTGAAACTCTTCCACTTTGATTGGATAGATCTATTTCTGGGTCAAAGGAACTGACTGCTTTGTAGGTGATCTGTAAGAGAATAAAAATGGGATGAAGTGTCTGGGCAGATGGACCAAGATGGCGTCTTTATCCAATAAACCCTCGTGATGCACACACTGTCAGAAGCTTGATGATAAGCTCTCCTGTTCCCTTGGACTCTTCCAATCCTGGAGCCAGTGAATGGGCACAGGAACTTGGCCAAAACTGTTACGAGTTATTACTTTTATAGACAGAGGAATGGAAAGCCAGTAGATTAGGACATAAAGAATGAGCTCATGTTTAAGCTAATACCTTGAAGTTGTTTGCTTTCAAAATGTCATGTTGGAAAACTACATTATAGATAGCTTAAAACAAAATAACAAAATAGGCAACCAACTCAAACAGATAAGACCCAACAAGGAGATGGCCTCATCTCTCACCCAGGGGCCAGAGTCTGATTTTGCACTGAAGAGGATTACTGTCTATTGGGAACAAGGGTACTTTTAAGCATTCTACTCCATGTGGGAAAAGATATCTGCTCCAAAAATAAATCCTAGATGCTCGTCAGCAGCTCTTGATGTTATGACTGTGGTGTCTGTGATGTGACCTATTCATTTTCTTCTTTAGAGCAAAGCTGTCCAATAGGACAGTCAGGACGGGAAGGTTCTATTCTGCACTATTCAGCGTGGTGGCCCCTAACCACAAGTGGAGCACAAGGAACATAGCTGGTGAGACTGAGAAGCTGAACATTTTATTTCATTTTATTACTATTTGAAAAAATCCTTAAAAAAAATGAAGTATAGTTGATGTAGACAACTTAGCAACTAAACAACAACAAGGTGGATATGTCCTCAGTCATGTCTGACTCTGCAAGCCCATGGACTGTAGCCCACCAGGCTCCTCTGTCCATGGGATTTCCCAGGCAAGAATACTGGAGTGGGTTGCCATTTCCTTCTCCAGGGAATCTTCCTGACTCAAGGATCGAACCCATGTCTCCTGCATTGGCAGGTGGATTCTTTACCACTGAGCCATCGAGGGAGCCTCAGCTCAGTTCAGTTCAGTTCAGTCGCTCAGTCATGTCCGACTCTTTGCGACCCCATGAATCGCAGCACGCCAGGCCTCCCTGTCCATCACCAACTCCCAGAGTTCACTCAGACTCACGTCCATCGAGTCAGTGATGCCATCCAGCCATCTCATCCTCTGTCGTCCCCTTCTTCTCCTGCCCCCAATCCCTCCCAGCATCAGTCTTTTCCAATGAGTCAACTCTTCGCATGAGGTGGCCAAAGTACTGGAATTTCAGCTTTAGCATCATTCCCTCCAAAGAAATCCCAGGGCTGATCTCCTTCAGAATGGACTGGTTGGATCTTGCAGTCCAAGGGACTTTCAAGAATCTTCTCCAACACCACAGTTCAAAAGCATCAATTCTTTGGTGCTCAGCCTTCTTCACAGTCCAACTCTCACATCCATACATGACTACTGGAAAAACCATAGCCTTGACTAGACAGACCTTAGTTGGCAAAGTACTGTCTCTGCTTTTGAATATGCTATCTAGGTTGCTCATAGCCTACACTCTGTTAATCCCAAACTCCTAATTTATCCCTTCTTCCCTTTCCCCCTTGGGTAACCATTAAGTTCATCTACTATGTCTGTGAGTCATTTTATTTGAATTAAGTAAAACTTAAAATGCCCAAATGACTAAGAGCTGCCATTTTGGACTCAGTGCATTTCTGGAAGTTTTCATGATGTTTATCACATAACAGTGTTCAAAGCACCCTAGATGAGTCTGGATTGTGTGAAAATAAATACAACATAGGTATCTTTAAATTTTGCCCTTTCAAATGATGCTTGAAAGAATTTCACTCTAAGTAGTTCATCAACTCCTCAAGAACGTGCATTTTAGGGGTGATTACTAACTTCTCCTGGTTGTAATGATATAATTTCTAAATGCGGCATATTCAAAAGTTTTAAATTGCAAAACTGAGCACTTTTCTTGCTTTCAAATAGGTTAAAGTTACTTATAATTTATGTGCATGAACACTAACACTGTTATTATACCAAGTGATAACTGACATTCTTTCTTCTTATATTTATACCATGTCATTATAATTAAGGAGACCTCTCTGAGAGAATATTTAGATTGAATCAACTAAGCAATGGCAAGAAAATGTTTGCTGTATGTATTAATCACCGCTGTGCGCAACACCATCAGAGTCTGGCAGCAGATCTGCTGTTAACCCTCTCGCTGGTTTCCTTCTCAAGGTTCCTCGGAGTCAAGAGTAAGACTGAGTCCACTCGTGCTCCTGTCCAGTGACTTCAATGCCACCTCTGTGTACCTAGCTGCTTACATTGAGTCCCACCTTGAGAGCCCCAGAGAACGCAGATCTAAGCTGTGACAACATAACCACTCCCCCCGCATCCATTACTTCACTCATTCACAACATCTCCACTGCATGTCTCTTGGGTGCCAAGCACGGTGCTCTGGGCTGGGGTCTCACGTGACTCAAATGTGGTGACTGACTGGGGGGAGGGAGCAATCTGGTAGGTTCAGGAGTGATGCAACCCAGAAGTTATGACACAGCCTAATTGGAACACGCTGGCCTCCCTGGTGGCTCAGTGGTAAAGAATCCACCTGCAATGCAGGAGATGTGGGTTTGATCCCTGGGTTGGGAAGATCCCCTGGAGTAGGAAATGACTACCACTCCAGTATTCTTGCCTGGAGAATCCCATGGACACAGGAATCTGGTGGGCTACAGTTTGTGGGGTCACAAAGAGCCCGACATGACTTAAGGACTGAATAACAACAAGAAGGGAATGATTTCAAAGAGACTGCTGAGAGTTCAAGACGGAAACCAAAGACGTGTCCACCCTGTCTCGAGCTGGAGCTTGCGTTCCACGTATTCATCAATCCTTCCCAAGCTCACCCTGAGGATCTCTGGATCTGCTAAACCCTGGCAGTTGTGACAGTGTCCCCACCATCCATCTGGCAGTAACTCATGGAGTGAGCTAAGAGCTCTTTGTGGTCTGCAAACATGATTAAACACGACAAAGGAATTCGAACTTTCCATATAACTGTCTCTTTTTTTTCTGAAGAGTGATACCTTATTCTTTTTGATCCCACTGTGATAGGTAAATATTTGGCCCTCAGTGTATGTTCTCCTGAGAACTCCGGGGAGAGCAGGTGTGCGCTCACAGACACTCACAATGCATCGAGGAGGATGTCAGCTCCGCTGGTGCCAATGGCAAAGCAAACAGCAAAGGCTTCATCAGAGCACGTGCTGTTTGACCACAGCTGAGGGGTTTGGGCTCACCTCTAGCCATGACCTTGCAGGATTAGCTAGATTGGGTTTCTTAACTCTCTTTTAGTAACACTCCTCAATAATTTATTTAAAAGCACAAATACTCTCTCCCTGACCCATAACAATGCACATATTGTTGCTGTCTAGTTGCTAAGTAGTGTCCAACTCTTTATGACCCCATGGACTGTAACTGGCCAGGCTCCTCTGTCCATGGGATCTTCCAGTCAAGAATACTGGAGTGGGTTGCCATGCTTTCCTCCAGGGGATCTTCTTGATCCAGGGATCAACTTGTGTCTCCCGCACTGGCAGGTGGATCCATTACCAGTGAGCCACCACAATGCGTGTATAAACTCCTCTAAAAATAAAAAATAGCGAACCCTCTCCCTCATCTAAGAAATCCCTAAAGAGAAACTCTGTTGTGTCCAAGTGGCCACAAAATGTCAGAAAGTGCATGCTGCTGCTGCTGCTAAGTCGCTTCAGTCGTGTCCGACTCTGTGCGACCCCATAGACGGCAGCCCACCAGGCTCCCCCATCCCTGGGATCCTCCAGGCAAGAACACTGGAGTGGGTTGCCATTTCCTCCAATGCATGAAAGTGAAAAGTGAAAGTGAAGTCACTCAGTCGTGTCTGATTCTTCGCGACCCCATGGACTTCAGCCTATCAGGCTCCTCCGTCCTAAAACTCATCCAGAGCCCTGGGAGTCTGAATTCCAGGGATAAAAAGGTTCCTTGGAAACAGAGTGAACTTGACTCTGAACTCCACAGCCTGTGAGGAGCTGATGATGGTCAGTAAGCGCCTCTCCTCCTGAGTGGTATGTCTGAAGGGCACCCAGCTCCACGCTCACACCCAAGTGTAATGTGCCTTTTTGGTATTTATTTTTTCATTTGCTCATTCAGCATGTCTGGGAAGAGCCTAGCAAGTACCAGGCTGTGGATGACCAGCAGGGACTCCCAGGAGGGAAGTCCAGGGCTCAGCTCACACCTGGACATTTCTCTGGCTGAGGGCCAAGTCGATTCTGACAACACCTCCATTGAGAAAGAACCCTGATGTCCCAGGGTGAACCCAGGGATTTGATACAAAGCCCATGCTGAAAACAAACTGACATGCAGACCACACGTGGGATCAACTAGGTGAGATGGAATGAGCACACATTGGGTAATTTCTGATTGGCAGGTTGGTGCCTGAGGCACTCCAGCATCATCTTCCCCTCTCATGACTAAGTCTCAAATCCTAGAAAACCAAAACAGGATAACACAGCATCTCCGACCATGGCTGCAATGCCAGCCAGCCTTAACTAGGTCTTCAATGCATGCATAAGCAATCAGAGGAAGCAACAACTAAATCTGATTCCAGGGGACACAAGAACCTAGGATACTTCACGGAAAAGTTCAAAATTTGACTGAAATGTAGGAAAGATCAGCAGAAGTGCCTTAGAAGGAGAATGAGGGGAAGGTGTTAGGAGGAAAGAAGGTATCAGCAGAAGCAGGCATGATGGATCAGAAGGTTCACAGGGAAAAGAAAATTCCATACACACAGCTCCTTCCATTCCAGTTGAAAATCATGGCAGGAGCAGTAATGAATATCAACCGGGATGATACCAGAGGAGGCCTGGAACACCGATGCCAAACAGGCCCCTCAATTCTCCTTCTCTCCACCCTTTGATCTGTCTCATTGGGCTTCCCTGGTGGTTTGGACAGTAAAGAATCTGCCTGCATTGCAGGAGTCCTGAGTTCAATCCCTGGGTTGGGAAGATCCTGTGGAGAAGGAAATGGCAACCCACTCCAGTATTCTTGCCTGGAGAATCCCAGGGACAGAGGCTACAGTCCATGCGGTCACACAGTCGGACATGACTGAGCAACTAACACTTTGACTTTCTTCCTTTGAGGGGACACTGGCTTACTGAGCCCAGCTCTCCAGGCTGGGGGTTTTGAGGGATTTTCAATGCTCCGTCTGTCTATGTCCCCAATCAGCTGACGAGCCCAGACTCTTCTTTACTACGTGCCTGACAATCTTGCACGCACTGCTGCATGGAAGCAATACGTGGTTCTCATTTTATTCTTTTCTATACTTCATTGCTGACAGGACTGCTTACTTCTAAAAGAGGAGGGAGAGATCTTATATAGTTTGTCCTCTTCCAACATCTTATACATACTAAGTGGTTTCTTTTTTTTTTAATGCTTGTTGATGTGTTACTCTCATGACTAACAGCCTGGAGGCCATATACAGTTAGTGGGGACAATGAAAATACTGGGACATGTATCCCTGTGCATTGGGGAAAAGTGAAAGTCACTCAGTCATGTCTGACTCTTTGCAACCCCATGGACTGTATAGTTCATGGAATTCTCCAGGCCAGAATACTGGGGTGGGTAGCCTTTCCCTTCTCTAGGGGATCTTCCCAACCCAGAGACTGAACCCATGTCTCCTGCATTGCAGGCAGGTTCTTTACCAGCTGAGCCACAAGGGAAGCGCAAGAATACTGGGGTGGGTAGCCTATCCTTTCTCCAGGGATCTTCCCAACCCAGGAATCTAACCCCAGGGTCTCCTGCATTGCAGGTGGATTCTTTGTCAACTGAGCTATTAGGGAAGCCCTTACTAACTGATAAACTTCCTTAACCAGGCTCGATATGTGGTGTTTGCATTTTGATACTGTGCTATGCTTAGTTTCTCAGTCATGTCCAACTCTTTGCGACCCCATGGCCTAGAGCCTGTCAGGCTCCTCTGTCCATGGAATTTCCCAGGTAATAATACTGGAGTGGATAGCCATGCTCTCCTCCAGGGGATCTTCCCGAGCCAGGGATTAACCTGCATCTCTTGTGTCTTCTGAATTGCAAGCAGTTTCTTTACCAACTGTGCCACCTGGGAAGCCCTCTTCTTACCTATAGTTGAGTTTTAAGACCTGGCTTATGACACCGTGGGCTTCCCCTGTGGCTCAGCTGGTAAAGAATCCACCTGCAATGCAGGAGACCTGGGTTCGATCCCTGGGTTGGGAAGATCCCCTGAAGAAGGGAAAAGGCTACCCACTATCCAGTATTCTGGCCTAGAGAATACCATGGATTGTATAGTTGCAAAGAGTTAGACATGATTGAGCAACTTTCACTTCACTTTATGACACATTCACACAGCCCTTTTGTAGTAGCGTTTAGATCAGTGTCAACTGGGACATCTTTGCTGTTGAAGTTAGAGAGATTAATGGGTTCTGCTTCTGAATTATGATTCCTATTGTTTTTACATAAAATTTCCTTCTTATACAAAGATTATGCTCCAAGGAATCAGAAAAATAAAATCTTGTCTTTATTTTCTGTCTGCCTAGATATCAACATGTGGCTTTCAGGACAAGTGGACTGATTTCTTGGAACTTAACACTGATTTCAAAGATTGTATATTTTTTAGCAAAATATTCTGTTATCCTAAGGTAACAGTCTAGAAGGCAGAACTAAAAAGTGGTCATGGGGCCAAAAGTACTAACTAAAAGATTCTGATCACCGAGTTAAAAAAGAACCTGTTTGACTTGATTGTAAAAAACAACTCTACAAAAGCAGAGGCACGAATTTTCATAACACTCTATTCTTTTACCATGAAGCAGCCTAGGAAAGTGTCAATCATTCCACACGAAAATCAACTTTTTTCCTTTCCTCTTACTTTGTTTAGCTTTCAATGAACAACATTTTTTTTTTTTTTTTTTGCATTTCAATACCAATTTTCCAAAGGTACAAGGAAGCATAGCTGTGAAGCTAGTTGGGTCAGGGAGACGGGTCACCAGTGATGACTGTCTGACAGTGCATCTTTCCCAGCTTTGTCAGTAGCTTTGAAAGGTGTTCAGGTAAAGGTCCTGTGGGAAGAAAGGCTGCAAATTTCAGAAACCTAACAACATATAATTTTGTTGAATTTGCATTCATATAAGTGCCAGCTTGAAAAAAAATGCACCTGCTTGTTTCTATGACAATAGGCAGAGTGAAATCACGCTCATACAGATGTGATGATGACTGCCACCCCGCTAGGGCTGTCATTTTTTCCCCCTGAACAAGTCATCAGGTTCTGCTCTGCTATCAATAGACAAAACTATGTCACAGAACTCTATAGGGGTTCTGTTAATGCTAAGAAACCAAGAGACATTATTCTGTTGCTAACCCAAAACAATGTCTCGAGACTCTGCTAATTGGATCATCAGGGTTCTATAATTCGGGAGTAAAGGAGTTTAGGGATTCCCTGGTGGCTCAGATGGTAAAGCGTCTGTCCACAAACAGGAGACCTGGGTTCAATCTCTGGGTGGGGAAGATCCCTTGGAGAAGGAAATGGCAACCCACTCCAGTACTCTTGCCTAGAAAATTCCATGGAAGGAGAAGCCTGGTGGGCTACAGTCCAGGGGGCTACAAAGAGCTGGACACAACTGACAGACTTCACTTTCACATTCAAAGGAGTTTAGAGCTGGCAAGGACAGGATGTCGTGGTTGCCTCCTAAATAATGTATATACTGCACATGCCTGCTACGTTGCTTCAGTCGTGTCTTACTCTTTGCGACCCTATTGACTGTAGCCCACCAGGCTCATCTGTCCATGGGATTTCTCCAGGCAAGAATATTGGAGTGGGCTGCCATTTCCTCCTTTAGGGGAATCTTCCTGACCCAGTGATCAAACCCGTGTCTCTTTCATCTCCTGTATTGGCAGGCAGTTCTTCACAACTAGCGTCATCTGGGAAGCCCAAACTAATATGTACTACAGGACACATTGTTTTTAATAAAGGTGATTTTAGGGAGGGGAGGAGGAAGAGAGTGAGATGGATGGAGAGAGTAACATGGAAACTTACATTATCATATGTAAAATGGATCAGTTCAGTTTAGTCGCTCAGCCGTGTCCAACTCTTTGCGACTCCATGAAGTGCAGTACGCCAGGCCTCCCTGTCCATCACCAACTCCCGGAGTCCACCCAAACCCATGTCCATTGTGTCGGTGATTCCATCCAACCATCTCATCCTCTGTCATCCCCTTCTCCTCCTGCCCTCAGTCTTTCCCAGCATCAGAGTCTCCCAATGGGAATTTGCTGTATGACTCAGGGAACTCAAACAGGGACCCTGTGACAATCTAGAAGGGTGGAGTAGGGAGGGGGTTTGGGAGGAGTAGACATGGGTGTACCTATGGATGATTATACAATATGTATATACCTATTGATGTCTGACCGGAGAAGGCAATGGCACCCCACTCCAGTACTGTTGCCTGGAAAATCCCATGGACACAGGAGCCTGGTAGGCTGCAGTCCATGGGGTCGAGAAGAGTTGGACACGACTGAGCGACTTCACTTTCACTTTTCACTTTCATGCATTGGAGAAGGAAATGGCAACCCACTCCAGTGTTCTTGCCTGGAGAACCCCAGGGACAGCGGAGCCTGGTGGGCTGCCGTCTATGGGGTCTTGAGTTGGACACGACTGAAGTGACTTAGCAGTAGCAGTATTGATGTCTGACAGAAAACCACAAAATTCTGTAACGCAATTATCCTTCAATTAAAAAAATAAAGTGGCAAAAAAAGCAAAAAAAAAAAGTGATTTTTAAACTATGTCATGTTGTGGCTTTACATACAATAACAGGTAATCTGGACACATCTAAATCATTGTGAGTATATATCCTGAAATTATTCATAATTTGAAAACCCATCTTTAATTATTTTGCTTCCATTCAGTAACCATTATAACTAGTGAAAGCATTCAGCTTCTTAAAAGACATGATGCCACTATGTATTTTTAAATACTAGATAGGTGAGCAATCATACAAGTTATAGTAAAAAATTAAATTACTAACAACGGTATATCTTACCTCATATAGAGTGATGACACCATAGGTTTGAATTGGTTCTCGCCATTGAAGGAATATCTTCTCTTCAAAGGTACTTCCTTGGATGGATTCAGTAAGAACAGCACTTGGAACTAGAAGTGGGGAAAATCGATACATATTTCAGTAAAAAAAAAAAAAAAAAGAAAGAAAGAAAAGTTTTTCTAGACTTGATAGGTTTTTAACTCTCTATTGAGTCAAAAGATTTTAATAGATATAGTCCACTTTCTTGCAAAAACCTGGAATTTAAAACCATTTTGGCTATACTGTCTTTATAAAGAAAAGAATTTCGTCCCATTTTTCTCTAAAATGTTTGAATCAGACAATTCAAACATTGTAAATAAACTTGTAAATAAACTTTTTTTTTATTTTGTAAATAAAACTTTTTTTATTGTTCAGACATAAAGAAGGATGTGGAATGATGCAAATTCCTACACATTAACTCATGAGACTGTAAACTGGTGCAGCCATTTTGGAAGATGGTTAAACATAGATAAACTACCATATGACTCAGCAACTTTAATCCTAGGTATATATCCAAGGGAACTGAAAAGACTGGTCACTGGAAGGCTTGTACACAAATATTAAGAGGAGCACTATTCACGATAACCAAAGAGGAGAAACAACCCAAGTCAGCTCATGATTTGATAAACACATCTCAATAACGTTGAAAAGATAGGGCTAGAGAAATGTTTTGTTAGCTGGTGGAGGCTATGAGGAGCCCTTAAGAGTTGCTGAGATTGTGCCAACTGGAAAGACTGACCAGCATTTCAAGAGGACACAAAGGTTGTACATATTTGTTTAGTTGATGGGCTACCTATGCTGCAGCTAAGTCACTTCAGTCGTGTCCAACTCTGTGCGACCCCATAGGTGGCAGCCCACCAGTCTCCGCCATCCCTGGGATTCTCCAGGCAAGAATACTGGAGTGGGTTGCCATTTTCTTCTCCAGTGCATGAAAGTGAAAAGTGAAACTGAAGTCGCTTAGTCATGTCCGACTCTTAGCGACCCCATGGACTGCAGCCCACCAGGCTCTTCCATCCATGGGATTTTCCAGGCAAGAGTACTGGAGTGGAGTGCCATTGCCTTCTCCTATAGAGGGAGGATATTGACAGCTACTCAAAATAGAACTAAGTGGGGTGTAGCAGATGGGACGCTGGCTGGCTACAGTCCATGGGGTCACAAAGAGTCGGACACAACTGAGCAACTAACACTTTGACATTCATTAATCTATGTACAGGTGCAAGGAGGGCAAAAACTTAGAAAAAACAAATCTTTGATTTAATTCAATTAGTGTAAATGGGAATAAAATTTTAAAAAGAGATTGTCAAATTGATGTTGAACAGAGGGTATCTTAAAAGGATAAACTTAATAAAATGTACTGGAGGCCTTGTAACCATGAAAATGTTAACAACAGGGAAACCTAAATGGGATTCATATAATTGCTTTTAGGTCAAGAACAGATCAAGTGATTAAAATAAAATACCAGAAAGGTTAGTTAAATTAGGAAGATAGCACTTCACGGGAACTTAGGTCTGGCACTGGTTTTTAGAAGGTGTAGAAATTCATGATTTGGAGTATAGAACCATAATATATCTAAGTTTGTGGAACTGAGCCCTGTCTAGTGACACTCATAACAGCAATAAAAGATATATCTTTCCCACATATTTCTCATAAAATAAATGATATTTAAACAAAATTATTATAGTATAATAAAACTCACAATGTTCAATGAATTGTGGCCTTTATTAGTGGCAGATAGTGACACTTCAATTTTTTTTCTTAGAGCTCAGTATTATCCATTTTTCTCTTTCTGTCCTTTTCTGCCTTTTTTGAAGTCTTTTTTCTTTTGTTCTTGTTAAGAAATATAATTTGAAATCAAAGTTTTTCTAATTAACTGGATGCTGATATGCTATGAAACGAATAGGTTTTTGTTTGGAAGTCATGCATGCCCAACTCCAGGGACTAGCAAGCTACTTTAAACACACTAATGGATAAGTATGTTCATCGCAGCACTGTTTATAATAGCCAGGACATGGAAGCAACCTAGATGTCCATCAGCAGATGAATGGGTAGGAAAGCTGTGGTACATATACACAATGGAGTATTACTCAGTCATTAAAAAGAATACATTTGAATCAGTTCTAATGAAGTGGATGAAACTGGAGCTGATTATACAGAGTGAAGTAAGCCAGAAAGAAAAACACCAATACAGTATACTAACGCATATATATGGAATTTAGAAAGATGGTAATGATAACCCTGTATGTGAGACAGCAAAAGAGACACAGATGTATAGAACAGTCTTTTGGACTCTGTGGGAGAGGGAGAAGATGGGATGATTCGGGAGAATGGCATTGAAACATGTATACTATCATAAAGGAATGAATTGCCAGTCTAGGTTCGATGCAGGGTGCAGGATGCTTGGGGCTGGTGCACTGGGATGACCCAGAGGGATGGTGTGGGATGGGGGGTGGGGAGGTGGGATTGGGAACACGTGTACACCCGTGGCAGATTCATGTTGATGTGTGGCAAAACCAATACAATATTGTAAAGTAAAAAAATAAAATAAAATAAAATAAAATTGAAAAATAAATAAATAAATAAACACACTAATGGATAAGTAACTTATTCTAACCTCATGTTTCAACAGCACTTAACAGAATTCTCCGTTCATGTCAATTTGAAACCTCAGAGTTTCGGTGGGTTCACGCCTCAGCATAACATCTCTTATCTCTACAAAAGACTGAATTTGACATTCCACTCACATGATGGAAAACTACTGCCAATTTAAGCCTGAATTAAAAGATTATTAGCAAACTTTACTCTTCTATTAATGACTGACAAAGTATTTTGAGTGCTTATTGCCTACTCAATATCATCCATATCGCTATAGAAAAAAAAATAGATGGCTTCTCTCAAATAATTTACAGTTAAAAGGGAAAAATTACATGTAATATAATGAGAGAATAAGTAAGGGTCAAGAGAAGTTGCTTTGATCTGTTACAACAACAATAATAACACTCACCTATTAAAGACTCTTCTCTTCAACCACAAACAGCCCTGGATGAAAATGCCTTCTAACCCTAAAATGCTGGAGAACTATACGATTCTTGCTTCTCAGACAAGGAAATTAAGGCTCAGATATTTAAAGATCTTGTCAAGTGCAATAAGGTCATAGGATGTGGAGAATAAGGGTGGGAAGAGTTGGAGACAGCTTCATGAAGGACCTGAAAGTAAGGAGCACTCTGGGCGGTAGTGGAGGAGGTCGAATGGAGGCGGCCAGGTGGGAGGGATGTGCAGAGGAGAACAGACTGTAGGAGGCGCTCAGGATGCAAGGGGTGTGCACGTAGGACCCATGCCCAAAGGACTGCTCTGCAGGATGCCCTGTGTGGGAGAAGAGGCTCCCAGTTCTAGAGTCTGAACCAGGAACACCAAGGACCTTGACAATCCAGATTTGGGCAAGGAGAGTCACTGATAGCTCTTGTGGAGACGGTGAGGTGATAAAAAGGTATTTTACATATAAGTTTAGTGAGTGGGTAGGGGGCCCTGGAATGGGAGAAGTTGGGACCACAAAGAAAGGTCAGAAACTACTACAGAAGTTTCAGAATAAAATAATGAGATCTGGATGTAGGCAGTGAAAGTTGAGAGAAAAGAACAGTCTATCAACATATTAAGTGAAGTAAGTCAGGCAAAGACAAACATCACATGATATCACTTACATGTGGAATTAAAAAAATGATACACATGAACTTACTGACAAACAGAAGTAGACTCTCCGACAGAAACCAAGCTTATGTTACCAAAGGGGAAGGAGCGAGCGGGAAGATATAAAGTAGGAAGTAGAGATGAACATACACACACTACTGTATATAAAACAGATAAGCAACAAGAACCTGCTGTAGAGCACAGGGAACTATACTTAATATCTTGCAATAACCTATGACGGAAAAGAATCTTAACAAGAATATATATCTATATTAATATATATTCAGTGGTATATATACATGTATATATGCATTGTTAGCCTCAGGTGTACTGCAGAGTTTTATATATATCATATATAAGTATATGATATATATAAACTTATATATAAAACTCTGCAGTATACCTGAAGCTAGCATTGCAAATTAACTGGACTTCAATTTAACATATAGTTTGAAAAAACCCTCAAGGCAGAAAGATAAAACAGACAGTAATATCACTGTTCATATTAACAAGGCTTCTAGAATACTAATGATCTACTACTAAGTACTCCAGAAGTACTCTGACACATATTAATAGAAGTCTATTTATTGAAGTCTTGGTTATTGAGGTAATATTCAATTACATTGTTCCTATGGAAAAGAATGACTATTACTTGACCACTGACCTCCTGTGGTAATTTCTTAGCACTGTGATGAAGAGCAAAGGCAGCCTCTATCTGGGGCTGAATTTTAATCTGAACTATGAAAAATGTTTCAGAATGCCATATGAATAAGTCTTTCCTATAGATAATCTAATACCCAAACAACACCTCAGTCCCAACATGATGACAAAATTTGAACGAAGAACTATTCAGAGCCATGTAGGATTATCGTATGTAGAAAACTAATTATATGACATAAAAGTTAAAACAAGCCTCTGTATCTTTATTGTCTTCACCTTTTTTAATCAGTGTTTCAGCAGATGCAGCACAGACACACGTTATTCAACATGGTAAGCAATTTTCTTCCATTTTCATTGTAAAGATCTCAGTTAGAAAGAAACACAAGCTGCATTTTTGAAAGACTGCATGTTTGACATAAACACATCACTTCAAAGTACTCACGATCTTCATCCGTCTGTACTACGAGCTCCTGGCTCTCCTTCCGCCCCTCCGGATTCATGAGGATGAGCTTCACGCTAACGTTGGTGTAGGGCGAGAGGTTGGTGATGGTGTGTTGGGGGTGTGAGTTTTCTGTGTCCCAGCTCACTTCCTCTCGCACCTGTTCCTGCCCTCCAACTTTGTAACAGTAGTGGACTGTGAGGTTGTAGCTATGGCAACGGGTCACGTTATACCCAAAGGGCTCCCAGCGGATGGTGATCTGTCGAGATTTGACTTCCACGACTTCCAGCTTCCTTGGGCCACGCATGGGATCTAATGAGGAAAAGAAGGAAAAAGAAAACATAAGAGAAAAGGATAATAAAAGTTCTGGTGAAGCCTAGATGCCACAGATAATTATATTGGTCTCCAATATCTTGTTTTCTCTTCTTCCATATGAATAAACTCTCTAACACTTAGCTGGGCATAACGCCACCCAGAATAAAGACTACAGTTTCCATCCTCTTAAGCAGTGAAGTCTGATCCTTGAACTCAGGTTTTGGTGGATGGCATACAAGGTGAGATGTCAGGAATGGCTTCTGGAGGGGTCTCCTTGAGAGGAAGGGGCTCCCCATCTTTGTTCCTCCTTCTGTCCTGTTAGCTCGACTTAGGACAGCTTGCACTCATGAAGCCATGATGGACCATGATGCACTTAAACATGAAGGATTCAAAGCAATGACAACACAGAAATGGGTTTCCTGGTAATCACTGGGCTACCGTACAAGCTCTGAATGGTCTACTCCCCAAATTTTCATTAGAGGGAAATACAATGCTTTTATTTAAGGCTCTTTCCTCTGGGGTTCTGATACACAAAACTAATCTTCATGCTAACTGATGCATATACTTTTTATCTTTTTAAATTAATTCATAATTATGGAATTAGAAAACATGAAAGTAAAAGCTTGCAAATTCAGCATGAAATACAATGATTAAAGAGTATAAACTTCTGAGCAGAACTCTAGCCTTTTCAGATTTTGATTTACAGAGAATTCCACAGTCACTACTGAAGTAATTCTTTCCTACCCCTGATCAGGTCTCAGTGTTGTTCCTCAGCCCAAGCTCCAGGGACAGAGCTTGGAGCTTAGAAATCTAAATGATTTGCATGAGCATTCTGATTGGCTTAAGAGAAAGAATATATACAGAGAACGCTTTTTCATGCATATTTATTTTTTAATGAAGTACAGTTGATTTACAATGTTGTAATTTCTGCCGTATAGAAAAGTGATTTAGTTATACATATATATTCTATTTTTATATTCTCTTCCATTATGGTTTCTCACAGGATATTGAATACAGTACCCCATGCTATATAGTAGCACCTTGTTATTTATGAGAAAGCTTAAACTTATTTATGGAAAGATGATGAAAATACAATAATAACTAATTATAAAACATATACTGAGCCCTATGATGTACCTTGTATCTTTCTAAGAAGTTTACCTTTTATGGGTTTGGGGAGCACCTAATCTAAAATATTTACTTTAGTATATTCTTACGTTCAATTGATCCATGTATTTTGATTTTTGTTTTCCTGAAGGTGGTTACCATTTATGATCTATAAAGAGATCTATAATTGGAAAGGAGAAATACCCATGAAAACTGGAGAAATAACAGCTACCGTGTCCTGTGTGTGCACTTCCTATGTATGGGTTGTTTTGTATATATAATCTCCACTCCTTAACAATCCAGTTTTTCCCAAGATAGAAATGAAAACATTGTGACCATGATGGGGTCAACAAGTTGCCCAAGGTGGCTCTGCATTTGTATGTTTGACAATGAAACATATGCTGTTGCCACTCTACTATAGAGTGTCCACCAAAATAAACAGAATCAGATTTTTTAAAAAAACCACACGTTAAGACCCATAAAACTCCACCAGAAACAAGATCAAGGGATGTAAACTAGAATAAAGTCCTGTGAACGTAACCTTGGGACAAAAGTGCTGGGAAGAACCCTTCCCCCTACTCCCTCTGGTTCCATGGAAGCTGGGTCCCAGGCCACATTCCCCAGCCTTGGTTTTCCAGACAACCACACCTATACTTTTTAGCCACCAGAAGAAACCTGTCTGGATTATCACTGATGTTCATATCTTGCTTTTCATTGTGTGTAAATTCCTTGTTTTCTCCATTATTTAGGGCCTAGAGAGAACTTAGGGAACCCCCTTTTCTTGTGGTCTTCAACAAATGAAACAATTCATGTGAAATGATGTTCTGGTTTTGCAGTTGTGAGACGGGGTTTATCTGCCAGTTATCTATCTGTTCAAACCCAAACACAAGGTTAATCATGACCATTCACACTACTCTGTCCTGTAATAACTCTAGGAACCAAGGACAAGTGAGGAAAAATTTCCCTGGAGAATCCTGAGTGGAAGATGCTCATGGAACGTTCCATTTTACTGAATCAGTTTTTTTCATATTTAAATTACTAGTGTTTGGGAAAATATCACAAATAAGTTACCTAGTGATAACATTGAAAGTGTTTTCCAGTCTAGTGAATTTTGACCATCTAAAGGCAATGTCTAATTTTATATAATGCTTCATTAGTTGAATGCTTACAAAAACTTTTAATACATTCCAGATCCCTTATATAAACAGATTAATGTACATCTACACTCCTTTCCCTATTAATCACAAGTCTCCACAAGGACTGTTCTAAAGCACTTTTCCAAGGTTTTCATCAATTTTACTTACTAAATGACTAAATGCTTCAGATATTAATTTCAACAAGCAGTGCAGTAATAACTTAATTTCACTAGAAAAACTATTTTCTCCTGCAGAGGTAAGCCTGCATCATTTTAATACTCCTTAGCCAAGAACAAACACTTGTGAATTAAGCCCCAGGATAAAACAATGAAGGCTCTGTCTACTGGTCAAGCTGTCTTGAAGTACATGCTCTCTTCCCATCTGTTATCACCTCTCAGAATCCCATCATGGTAAAGGGATGACTTCCTGTAAACTCACCAAGTCAAATAGCTAAGCCTAGCACAAACAACCACCTCTATGACCAAGTCTCCAGAACCCTGATTGTCACGAATGGTATTAAGAGACCAGAGATGGAGGCTGTGTGAGTCCTGAGTCTTAAATGGAAGCAGGGTTGTCCAGACTGGTTTGCATCTTGTTCCTGATCAGTGCAAACAAAACCATCTTGCAGAAGCTTTTCCAAACAGAATATTTCTTTTCTTAAATATTTTAATTTTGGACTTCCCTGGTGGAGCAGTGGGTAAGAATCCACCTGCCAATTCAGGCGACATGGGTTCAATCCCTGGTCCGGGAAGAGTCCACGTGCCTCAGAGCAACTAAGCCCGTGCACCACAACTACTGAGCTGGTGCACCACAAATACTGAAGCCTGTGTGCTCTAGGTCCAGCAAACCACACCTGATTAGCACCTGTGCCTCAACTACTGAGCCTGAGCGCTACAACTACTGAAGCTCACGTGCCTAGAGCCCGTGCACTACAACAAGAGAAACCGCTGCAATGAGAAGCCCCCACACCACAACCAGAGAGTACCCCTGCTCTCCCAAACCAGAGAAAGCCTGCACACAGCAATGAAGACCCAGCACAGCCAAAACTAAACAAATAAATCTGCTCCCCGAATAGGAGAAGCTGTCCTGGAGGTGACAAAAAGACACTCTGCTATAACGACAAATGCCACTGGAGGTGGTCGTAGGAGCCTTGGGTACTAATCTGAGTCCAGTTACTCACTCGCTATGAAATTCAGGGAGTATCTTCAATTCGCTGAACCACATTTTGTGTGCATGCTCAGTTACTAAGTGATGTCCAACTGTTTGAGACCCCATGGACTGTAGTCTGCCAGGCTCCTCTGTCCATGCGATTTCCTAGGCAACAATACTGGAGTGGGTTTCCATTCCCTTCTCCAGGGGATTTTCCCGACCCAGGGATCGAACCTGGGTCTCCTGCATTGCAGGCAGATTCTTTACCATCTGAGCCACCAGGGAAGCCAGCTGACAGGGTAGTAGGGAATATATGTCTATCTTTTCTCATGATCCTAAAGATGTTTTGGAGGACGTGTGTGGATTCCAAGGCCAATAACTTCTCTTCACAATCCCTTGGCCCTCAGCGGAATGGGTACTGGAAGGCATCGTTGGCACCAGTCACGAGGCCAGGGGGCCTAGTCTGGGCCCATGGGCTCACAATAAGTGACCAGAGCGGTATCCCTGAGGGGAGTGGTGGCTGTCATGCCTGAAGCTTCAGCAGGGAGTTCTCACTGGTTTCCCTGCCAGCACCACTGGCAGCATCTTCCCCTCTGTTCTCTTTCTGCCACTTCGAGTCAGGTTTCAAGCAGACACCTGACACTTGCAGCCCTGACCTGAGGGACCAGGGAGCTGGTTCTGGCCTCCAGCACTCTGGCAATCCTATTTAACCGGGGATCCCACCTTCTCATATAGCCAGTCCTGTTCTTCCACGGGTAAGGGCAGAAACTGAGTGATAGGATCAATTTCCATTGCAGGTTCAATTCACAGCTCGTTTCTCTGGAACCCTGCCCTTTACCTTTCATTACAACTACACTGCTTTTTCAGAAACTCAATTTCAGAACCTGTGAGATACATCTGGGTGTAATTTTAGAATCCTGTCATTGATAATCAAAAACACAGATTACAAACCGAGGCTCCTGCTAACAGGTTTCTCTTTTCTGCCTCTTCATGGACTTTCCAGAGGTCTATTGCAATAAAAGGAATGACACCCAGAATGGCAGGGTGGGTCCCTTCTGGCATCTTTAGCTACTAAACTTCTGCCTCGCCAGTCACACAAAAGAAGGTGACAAAACAATAAAGTAACAGCTTTATTTACTTTGGTATACAGTTAAATCAGAGCAAAGGCTGGTTTAACTGATGCTATGTTGGCCTTCCCAGTTATTTAATATTCCTAAGCAACAAAGACACAGACAGTAAAGAATCTGCCTGCACTTCAAAAGACCCAGGTTTGATCCCTGCCTTGGGAAGATCCCTGGAGTAGGAAACGGCAATCCACTCCAATATTCTTGCTTGGAAAATTCCATGGACAGAGGAACCTGGCAGGCTACAGTCCATGGGATCACAAAAAGTTGGAAACGACTGAATGACTAACACACAAGCAACAAAGATTCCAGGCACAGGAGCACTGTTTGTAAGTGACAGAGCTATAGTTTTTGAATTAGCTGCTATTTTCCATAGTTTCAGCTTCCCTGGTGGCTCAGACAGTAAAGAATCTGCCAATAATGCAGGAGACCCGGGTTCGATCTCTTGGTCAGGAAGAGCCCCTGGAGAAGGAACTAGCAACCCACTCCAGTATTCTTGCCTAGGAAATCCCATGGACAGAGGAGTCTGGCAGGCTACAGTCCATGGGGTCACAAAGAGTTGGGTAAGACTTAGCAATTAAACAACAACAACAAAACAAAAACAAAAATAGTACTAAATCAATAGCTGAGAAAACAGTCTTATTGAATAACGAAGGAAAGGGCAGCCGTGCCAGGCCTCACATAGAAGCAAATTCCTCCCATATTTCTTGGTTTAGGATGGATGCATTCTTTACCATATCTTTTCTGTATTACAGGTGCTGGTTTGTACTCAGCCTAAATCCTAAAGGTAAGTAACCTTGCTGGGAACTGGACTCTCCATGTATCAGTCCTATTGATCAATCTAATTTGATTACAGATGAAAGCAGGAATTTCTATTCATGATTTACGGGAAATGTAAAGACGATCTTACATAAGAAATGATGAGGACACTGACCAAGGTGTGAATGCAGACCCTCTCAGGCAAGAGGGTGGGGCTGCACCCATACCCTGAACATGAGCGAGGGCTGACAGCCTGGAGGGGCAGCTACCTATGCCTCAGGCGACTCTAAGTGACCCTAAGAGAGCACGCTGTGCACATGTTCTGTTTAGTTTTTGGTTTGTACCTTACAAAACCTACAGTAAAAGAACACAAATTTGGCCTTTGGTTAGTCATTTTTGGTGTCTTGTTTCAGGATAGTGTTACCGAAATGTTTAGAATATTTTCTTTTAAAGAATTTTAAGATTTAATATTCTTAATAGTTGAATGGGAGCTGGAAAAAAAGATGGAATAAACGATTCACTATTGACAATCTTCCACAATAAAGAAGTGTTGGCATTGATAACAGACTCACTGACAGTAATGTTTCTCATAATTTATTCTGCCTGAATTGATTAACTTTTCAGAATAAGGCTAGGAGTCCAACAGTGGTTGAAAGATGTTCTTCTTTCAAATACAAAGTGTTCTTTTCTGGTGTTAATTTAAGGTTTTTAAAATTTCAAGTAATAAGTTTTTAAAAAAAACACATTGAAAAGTACAACATAAAACAGTCGTCTGTGTACCTACTAATATCAAATATTAACATTGGTGTTTTGCCTCAGAGCACTTTTGATTAAGGAAATAAAATACTGCTGATATAAATCCTTTCCAGGGTCCTGTAGGCTAACTCAAGGTTATTATACATCACTCTCAGACATGGTTTTGTACTTTTATTACAAGTGTCCAGGATGCCTAAAATTTTACACAAATGCTACCATTCTCTGCAGATTGATGGGTTCCACATCAGCCAAGTTGAAATTCATAGATCTGGCTTAGATCTACAGATGGATCAGACAGATCATTTAAACTGATCTATATCAAATGTATACATGTATCATATAAGCAGATCAAATTCCATTAAGGAATTTAACTGTAGTTTACCTAGGCATTCCCTACCGAGGAGCAGAAAGGTTGAGCCCACATGTTGCCTATTACAAGGGGTGAAGAGTCAGCACTGGTAACACCTGGCAGCTCATTGAGAAATACAGATGCTTGGGCCCCACCTCCAATGGCCAGAAGCCAAATCTTCCTTTGCACATTAAAGTCTGAGAAAGTCTGACTTAGAGGAGTGTCTTTCATTTTAATTTTTTAAATATAAATTTATTTATTTTAATTGGAGGTTAATTACTTTACAATATTGTATTGGTTTTGCCATACATCAACATGAATACGCCCCAGGTATACACATGTTCCCCATCCTGAAACCCCCTCCCACCTCCCTCCCCATACCATCCCTCTGGGTCATCCCAGTGCACCAGCCCTGAGCATCCTATATCATGCATTGAACCTGGACTGGCGATTTGTTTCACATATGATATTATACATGTTTCAATGCCATTCTCCCAAGTCATCCCACCCTCGCCCTCTCCCACAGAGTCCAAAAGACTGTTCTATATGTCTGTGTCCCTTTTGCTGTCTCGCATACAGGGTTATCATTACCATCTTTCTAAATTCCATATATATGCGATAGTATACTGTGTTGGTGTTTTCCTTCCTGGCTTACTTCACTCTGTATAATCGGCTCCAGTTTCATCCACCTCATTAGAACTGATTCAAATGCATTCTTTTTAATGACTGAGTAATATTCCATTGTGTATATGTTCCACAGCTTTCTTACCCATTCATCTGCTGATGGACATCTAGGTTGCTTCCATGTCCTGGCTATTATAAACAGCGCTGCGATGAACATTGGGGTACACATGTCTCTTTCAATTCTGGTTTCCTCAGTATATATGCCCAGCAGTAGGATTGTTGGGTCATATGGCATTTCTATTTCCAGTTTTTTATGGAATCTCCACACTGTTCTCCATAGTGGCTGTACTAGTTTGCCTTCCCACCAACAGTGTAATAGGGTTCCCTTTTCTCCATACCCTCTCCAGCATTTATTGCTTGTAGACTTTTGGATAGCAGCCATTCTGACTGGTGTGAAATGGTACCTCATTGTGGTTTTGATTTGCATTTCTCTAATAATGAGTGATGTTGAGCATCTTTTCATGTGTTTGTTAGCCATCTGTATGTCTTCTTTGGAGAAATGTCTGTTTAGTTATTTGGCCCATTTTTTGATTGGGTTGTTAATTTTTCTGGAATTGAGCTACAGGAGCTGCTTGTATATTTTTGAGATTAATTTTTTGTCAGCTGCTTCATTTGCTATTATTTTCTCCCATTCTGAAAGCTGTCTTTTCACCTTGCTTATAGTTTCCTTTGTTGTGCAGAAGCTTTTAATTTTAATTAGGTCCCATTTGTTTATTTTTGCTTTTATTTCCAGAATTCTGGGAGGTGGGTCATAGAGGATCCTGCTGTGATTTATGTCGGAGAGTGTTTTGCCTATGTTCTCCTCTAGGACTTTTATAGTTTCTGGTCTTACATTTAGATCTTTAATCCATTTTGAGTTTATTTTTGTGTATGGTGTTAAAAAGTGTTCTAGTTTCATTCTTTTACAAGTGGTTGACCAGTTTTCCCAGCACCACTTGTTAAAGAGATTGTCTTTTCTCCATTGTATATTCTTGCCTCCTTTGTAAAAGATAAGGTGTCCATAGGTGCATGGATTTATCTCTGGGCTTTCTATTTTGTTCCATTGATCTATATTTCTGTCTTGTGCCAGTACCATACTGTCTTGATGACTGTGGCTTTGTAGTAGAGCCTGAAGTCAGGCAGGTTGATTCCTCCAGTTCCATTCTTTCTCAAGATTGCTTTGGCTATTCGAGGTTTTTTGTATTTCCATACAAATTGTGAAATTATTTGTTCTAGCTTTGTGAAAAATACCGTTGGTAGCTTGATAGGGATTGCACTGAATCTATAGATTGCTTTGGGTAGTGTACTCATTTTCACTATATTGATTCTTTCGATCCATGAACATGATATATTTCTCCATCTATTAGTGTCCTCTTTGATTTCTTTCACCAAGTTTTTATAGTTTTCTATACATAGGTCTTTTGTTTCTTTAGGTAGATATATTCCTAAGTATTTTATTCTTTTCATTGCAATGGTGAATGGAACGGTTTCCTCAATCTCTCTATTTTCTCATTATTAGTGTATAGGAATGCAAGGGATTTCTGTGTGTTGATTTTATATCCTGCAACTTTACTATATTCATTGATTAGCTCTAGTAATTTTCTGGTGGAGTCTTTAGGGTTTTCTATGTAGAGGATCATGCCATCTGCAAACAGTGAGAGTTTTACTTCTTCCTTTCTAATTTGGATTCCTTTTATTTCTTTTTCTTCTCTGATTGCTGTGGCCAAAACTTTCAAAACTATGTTGAATAGCAGTGGTGAAAGTGGGCACCTTTGTCTTGTTCCTGACTTTAGGGGAAATGCTTTCAATTTTTCACCATTGAGGATAATGTTTGCTGTGGGTTTGTCATATATAGCTTTTATTATATTGAGGTATGTTCCTTGTATTCCTGCTTTCTGGAGAGTTTTTATCATAAATGGATGTTGAATATTGTCAAAGGCTTTCT
This sequence comes from Oryx dammah, assembly GCF_014754425.2. Lineage (NCBI taxonomy): Eukaryota > Metazoa > Chordata > Mammalia > Artiodactyla > Bovidae > Oryx > Oryx dammah. Next base: position 21,077,517 of record NW_024070206.1, read on the forward strand.
CTGCATCTATTGAGATAATCATATGGCTTTTATTTTTCAATTTGTTAATGTGGTGTATTACATTGATTGATTTGTGGATATTGAAGAATCCTTGCATCCCTGGGATAAAGCCCACTTAGTCATGATGTATTATCTTTTTAATGTATTGTTGGATTCTGATTGCTAGAATTTTGTTAAGGATTTTTTGCATCTATGTTCATCAGTGATATTGGCCTACATAATGATTAAATGATCAATCTGAGAAGATATAACAATTATAAATATATATGCACCCAACATAGGAGCACCGCAATATGTAAGACAAATGCTAACAAGTATGAAAGGGGAAATTAACAATAACACAATAATAGTGGGAGACTTTAATACCCCACTCACACCTACAGATAGATCAACTAAACAGAAAATTAACAAGAAAACACAAACTCTAAATGATACAATAGACCAGTTAGACCTAATTGATACCTATAGGACATTTCACCCCAAAACAATGAATTTCACTTTTTCTCAAGTGCACACGGAACCTTCTCCAGGATAGATCACATCCTGCACATAAATCTAGCCTTGGTAAATTCAAAAAAATTGAAATCATTCCAAGCATATTTTCTGACCACAACGCAGTAAGATTAGATCTCAATTACAGGAGAAAAACTATTAAAAATTCCAACATATGGAGGCTGAATAACATGCTGCTGAATAACCAACAAATCACAGAAGAAATCAAAAAAGAAATCAAAATATGCACAGAAATGAATGAAAATGAAAACACAACAACCCAAAACCTGTGGGACACTGTAAAAGCAGTGCTAAGGGGAAGGTTCATAGCAATATAGGCATACCTCAAGAAACAAGAAAAAAAGTCAAATAAATAACCTAACTCTACACCTAAAGCAACTAGAAAAGGAAGAAATGAAGAACTGCAGGGTTAGTAGAAGGAAAGAAATCTTAAAAATTAGGGCAGAAATAAATGCAAAAGAAACAAAAGAGACCATAGCAAAAATTAACAAAGCCAAAAGCTGGTTCTTTGAGAGGATAAATAAAATTGACAAACCATTAGCCAGACTCATCAAGAAACAAAGGGAGAAAAATCAAATCAATAAAATTAGAAATGAAAATGGAGAGATCACAACAGACAACACAGAAATACAAAGGATCATAAGAGACTACTATCAGCAATTATATGCCAATAAAATGGACAACCTGGAAGAAATGGACAAATTCTTATAAAAGTACAACTTTCCAAAACTGAACCAGGAAGAAATAGAAAATCTTAACAGACCCATCACAAGCAGGGAAATTGAAACTGTAATCAGAAATCATCCAGCAAACAAAAGCCCAGGTCCAGATGGCTTCACAGCTGAATTCTACCAAAAATTTAGAGAAGAGCTAACACCTATCCTACTCAAACTCTTCCAGAAAATTGCAGAGGAAGGTAAACTTCCAAACTCATTCTATGAGGCCACCATCACCCTAATACCAAAACCTGACAAAGATGCCACAAAAAAAGAGGAGTGTTTTTTTAGAATGCAGGTTAGGCCCTCGGGTCTTAAGACTATGCTATGCTATGCTATGTTAAGTCACTTCAGTTGTGTCCGACTCTGTGCAACCCCATGGACTGTAGTCTACCAGGCTCCGCCATCCATGGGATTTTCCAGGCAAGAGTACCAGAGTGGGGTACCATTGCCTTCTCCGGTCTTAAGACTAGTAAGGAGTGTTAGTGGTAAAGAACCTGCCTGCCAATGCACGAGACCTAAGAGATGTGGGTTTGATCCCTGGGTCAGGAAGGTCCCCTAGAGGGAGAAATGGCATCCCACTCCAGTATTCTTGCCTGGAGAGTCCCAGGGACAGAGGAGCCCAGCAGACTATAGTCCATGGGGTCACAAAGAGTTGGATACAACTGGGCGCACGCACACACAAACACACACACACAAAGAAGCTAAAACGTTCAAATGCATTTTAAGTTAGAAGGTGAGGACTGTGCAGTTTTTGTTTTAGTTTACATACACACGCTCTTGTGAATTTACAGGTGTGTGTTTGACTGTGTCCACAATGTAAAATACATTTCATACTGCAGCAGAAGAGTGAGAAGCACACTGCTGGAGAACTTTTTCCCTGAGGGCACCAGGAGATACACATACCTAGAGAAATTCTTCCCTGGGGGCACTAGGAGATATGCACTCCTAGAGAAAGTCTTCCCTGGGGGTGCCAGGAGATATGGACAGAAATGTTCTTAGCAGCATTGCTGACAAAAGAATAAGAGAGAAAAACGCAGAAACAACCTAAATATCTACTGAGCAGAAAACAGACAGATAATCATACAATGGCAAAGTATTCTCCAGTGATTATGAATGAAACAATAACGAAGTGTGAAAATACAGAATTGAGTGAAAAACTCAAGTCACAGTAGAGAACTATGATATAATTTTATAACACTGAAAAACCGGCAAAAGAGAATTAAAGCATACATATATGTTAAAACCACTTAAATGAAGAAAGAAGAGAAAAACAGGACACATATCCATGGAAACTCAGGATACTGGTGACCTCAGTCAGTCATAGAGGCAGGGGAATAAAATGAGAAGCAAACAGTTAGATGCAGAGGTTCTAAGGAGGCTCTATTTTTAAGCTAAGGAGTCAGTTAATGTTGCTATGTAGCACAATTTATGCAGATGACATATATTCTTTTGCTTTTATGTCAAATACAGATAGTGAAGGACAGGGAAGCCTGGCATGCTGCAGTCCATGGGGCCACAAAGAGTTAGACATAACTTAGTGACTGAAAAACAACATAATAACTTAAAAGAAGGTTATCACGGGAAGGCATGAATATCCCAGAAAGTCTGTTGGTTCTTTGACATTCTCTTCCTACAGGACAGTCTACCCTTGGTTCTTAGGAGAGAAAGACAGCCAGACCTAAGGGAAGCAGGATAACATATCACTGAAGACGTTCTGGATATTCACCCATGGCTGGGGGCCTTTGACCTTAAGAGCTTTATGGAGCCATGTACTCACATGTGTAACAGGCATCTCACCAGCGATGCTTTTGGCCCAGACACCAGACCCCTGGATCCTGCAGGCTGAGTCTCAGGCCTGGCTCAGCCACTCAGGGGACAGGTGTTGCTTCTTCTGACCCCTACCCCAGCTCTGAACCTCACTCTGTTTCATTCCCGGATTCTCAGAGAGGCCTAATGCAGAGCTCAGGATGGCCACATGAGGAGGGAAGAGTGTGAGCAAGGTAACCGTCCAAGGCCACAGCTGACCCATGGGTACAACATGTTGGTACAACATGTTTGTGTACACGGTGTACACATGCTGTGCATGTTCCAACCCATGTTTGTGTACAACAGAAAACACACCTTCCTTAAGGCACTTATTGTCATCTGCTGGAAAACTGCATAAGAATCATATAAATCTATGGGGTTCGTGCAATGAATGGGCCCTGCATGCTTATACCATGCACACTCTGCACAACCGTACACTGTGGTCCTGCTGGAAACAGTGTGAGTAGGTGTGTGTGTGTCTATGTGTGTATATTTGTGTGCTGTTCAAAAACATACAAGTTCCACGACCAAAAAGATATAGGCATGCTGCATGCACTGAGAGTTCTGAAGGAATTTAACAGATGGTTTCAAAACTTAAGATAAAGCAGTGCAGAAGTGGATACGCTGTGTGCATGTTGACAGAGGTATGTGGATTTTTTTCAGCAAATACCACTTACTCACTTACCCTTTAACCACAAATACTAACTTCAACAGCCATATATTCACATACAGTACATGAATTGAATTTTCATGAAGGTACCAGTTTTAGCTATTCCTCACTAATCCTGTCTGTCCCTCATGACTTTCCTTTTTGATGGTATGTCTGAATCAATCTAAGGACTTCTAATTGATGCCCTCTTATCATAGGAACCAAATAAAAATGATTCCATGAGTAAGTCACTCCTGTCAAACAGGTCATAACCATTCTTGCTTTGCACACCAGTCAGGCAAATCTGTCTGTTGCATCCCAAATACCATTCTCCCTCCAAAATTAATATATTTGGTCCCACAGATCCATACACATACAGTACTAGTCACCTTTTGTATCTGCAAAAAAGTAGTCTTCAATCCCTTTCTATCTTGATTCAAAATCAGTCTCTTTCATGACTATTTTTTCTTAGTCAAGAACTCTGAGGCTTCTAGACACCCACACTGTCAAAATCCTCATGTTCACAGGTTGATTACATTTCTATATGTTTTCCTGTCTTCTGTAACAATCAAGTTCACTGACTACTGATCCCATGTCTAACACAAATGCTTTATCCTATAAGGATCCTATGTTCACTAATCAATGCATTAGTTAAAAGGATTTTAACACAGTATAATAAACACCAAGCATCTAGATCAGTTCCTTTGTTTTCATAAGTCAATTCAGAAACCATCTCCTTTCCTGTGGTATTTACCAGTTTTCTATGAAAGGCCTTTCCAAGTTCTATGCTGCGATTTGCGCGTCTCTGTCTTACTTTCTGCTTTATAAACATGGCTCCCCTAACGATTGGAATGGTCCGTTTCTGCCTCAGCTCCTTGGTGACATTTCCGAAGTGTAAAGTTCATGCCTGCGGGAAGAACACTGCTGCTATACAGTCAAATCGGAGTCTTCAGTTGTTCCGGTGCTCTGCAATGAACGAGCTGTAATTCATCCTATAGATGAACTTTACAAGAAACTGTTGTGTGAAATAAAAATGAGCTTCCAGTAAAAGACTTTCTTGGTATTTATTTCAGGCTCTATTAAAGGAGGAGGCAAGTGATTTTCACAGAGTTTTTTAGAACTGTCAAAAATTGGTTGAGAATGTGTATTGACCTTCTCTAACCCTCATAAAGCTGTGATGACCACAAAAAGGATCTTACAAGTTTGCATCTGTTTATTTCATCCAGAGGAAAAGCGTACCCAGGCCAGTCACTTCTGGTTATGGAAGAATGTGATGAGTGTTGAAAAAAAGCCAATCGAATACCATTTTAGATTCACCCATAAGAACCATTCTCTCTAGTTGATATTAAGTAGAGAAATCTTATTTAAAACTTTTTACCTGTTCAGAGCCTCCTATTTATTAATAGTTCCTCCACCAGGAAATTGAACCCTGGCTCTCCCTTGGCAGTGAAAGCAGAGTCCTAACCACTGGACCACCAGGGCATTTTGCTCAGCCATATTTTCCATCTTTAAGAAAAGAACTGTACTTTAATAAAAGAACAAGGAAACTGTCACAAATAAGGGTTTTATTATTATTATTATTACAGCTCATTCCTCACTCAACTTTTGAAAAGAAATCACAGTTCACGGATACATATTTATTTCCTTTTGAATTCGGTTAATTTGCCACAGAAACTTTGTCTTAAAAAATTACAAACAACTATGCTTCCTCGAATATTTGCATATTTCTTAGGAGGGGCTTAAAAACTACGGAACATATCAGATAATCTTAATAAAGTAGATCACCGATTTGCCATTTAGTGTTAAAAATACTGAGGATTCTGACATACTGAAAATTAATTAGACATTTTTGTGAAGATCCACAGATAATACTTCTAATAAGTTATTAATATGATACCACATATCCTAGCTTTTTCATCCTTTCTGAAGTTGAATTCTATGGAGAGAGGAAGCCTGCTGAGCCTGTGGGGCAGACCTGGGGGGCCAGCCTGTTGGCAGCAGAGGATGGACTGAGACAGGGAGAGCCTGGAGGGAGAAGTATGAGGCTGGGTTCTCCCCAGAGGACCCTCTGGTGATGGCCAAGCCAGCCTGGACTAGGAGAACAGCAGCTCGGGAAACATCCTGGACCACATACCATGAAATGTCATCATTAGACGGTTGGGGGAGGGTGGGACCAGGGACAGGAAGACAGTCCTGCCAAGACAGGGGCCAGAGTGGGGAAGAGCTGGGGGTGTGACGGGCCTGACTGCTTGCTGCCTGAGCCATCCATGAACAGAGAGCGGGTATGGCCCTTAGGATAAACCTAAAGCTCAAGGTCGGAGGGAAGCGAGGAAGGATTTGGAGGTTACGTAACTGTTCAAGTCACTAACACAGATGGTGATTCCCAGGAAAAGTATTTAAAAAGAAGATAAAGCAAAAGAAAGCCTACATTAACTGGACCTCTTTTTATTTTGATTTTATGTTTTCCTTTTAAGATTCTTCGCGGCATCTCCTCACCCCTATGAAACTGACAGTAATAAGATATTAAGAGTTATAATTTTTAAACCATTCATTCTTTGATATGTGCCACTTTCAACACATTATTTTATAATAGGCTTTGCTTGAATTTTAAAAGAAAAGTTTTTCCTCAGGTGAAGAATTTTCAGCTCTAAACTAGAGCCGACTGGTATGCGTATTTTTGTATTTGGTACCTACTTAATAGTTACACATTTTTAGAGAATGCCTCATTTAAATTCTAATGTATTTTAATAAGGAATGAAAGAAAATATCACCCCATATATGTATTTTTTTTCTTAAATTACCCCTAGTGCTTGATTACTCCTCCACAATCAAAATCATGTCTTAAATATGAATGATACAAAACAAGACTAGAGCCTGAACATCTAACAGAGAGATTTTAGCTGCTTGTTTAAAATGACATACCTAGCTATTCAGTAATCACTTTATAATAACCCCTTTCATTTCCAAATCTACTTAGCCATCAGGCAGCACTGAGGAAAGAGCTGGCAACGGTTTTTACAACTGCACATTAGTTTTACATTTCATGACAAGCTAATTCTAGAGAGTTCCAAAGAGAGACAAGCTCTGGTCCTTGTGATTTTCTTCCCTTGTCGTGGGGGAAGCATGTGTCGAGCTGTAAAGGAAAGATAAAAGCCTACAGACATATACTTTTCACCTCATCCTCATGTCAGTGACAATTTGCCCCACTGTACCCCAGGTGCCATAGTTCATATCTAAGTCAACAAGATGTCACCAGTCTCCCAACCGCTCTTCACCTGAAGCCAAGGACCTGCAGGGGTTCAGAATCCCAACCACAACTGGACTCAGTCAGAGCATGACGGGGGGGGGGGTGTCTTTGTAAAAGGGGATGGGGTGGGTTTAAATGCTGCACAAACACAAGGCAGAACGTCAGCTTACTGTGTAAGGCAGAAAAACCATCAAAAAGCAAAAGTGTCAGTCTCTCAGTCGTGTCCGACTCTTTGTGACCCCATGGACTCTCTCTCCAGGCTCCTCTGTCCATGGAATTCTCCAGGCAAGACACTGGAGAGGGGTGCCATTTCCTCCTCCAGGAGATCTTCCTGATTCAGGGATCTAACCTCCATCTCCTGCATTGGCAGGCGGGTTCATTACCATCTGAGCCACTAGAAAATATAATCACCCGGTACTAAAAATGACAAACGTGCTTGGCCATTTCAAATTCGGTCCCACAAAGGCATTTCAATGAAGACTAACCCAAGGCCATGCCTCATGATGCCTCTAATTAAATTCCAAACACCACCAACAGTCCAACGTGGGTTTCTATAGCACCAAGCAGCTGACAGAGTAAACTGATTTCCAAGACATTATTTAAGTCAATCGATGATCACACCTGAGCAATAAATACTTTAAGCTCTTGGTTTAAGCTTTGAAGGTTGCCATGAAAATCACCTGGGACGATGATAAACCATGGTATAAATCTCAGATTTGAGCAGCTCCATCCTTGCCAGGGAAGCAGAGACACAGATGTTGTTTATAATGTTGCACAGAAATAAATGGGATGTGCGATTTCATATATCAGTCTGAAGAAGACATACCGGGACACTCCTGCTCTCGTGGCAGCCTACTGCTGCTGACAAACTGCACTAATTCGCAGTCATTAGCCCAACAATGTGAGCTAAATTGAGAGTCTCACACAAGGCTTTACTGAACCCGAGACAAGACTGCATGGCTGCATAAATCCACGCTCAAGAGATGTCATCAATTAATGCTACATGGCTAAACAGCCAAGTTCATTTTTTTCTAAATGGATACATTCCGATACGTGTGATCAACCTGAGTCAAGGCATGTAGAATGCAATCAGAGTTGGCAAATTAACTCTCAAGTGCAGAGACGGATAGATGAACAATGTCCTCCAGATCAACTGGTGGAATTCACTCAGAACTGCTCGGTGTGTTCAGGCCCAGAATGCACAGAAATAGCTCTCTCACCAGGCAATTATGCGATGACTGTTCTCAACATCTGGCAGCAACACAGAAGACAGCACAGATGCAAAAACTCAAAGACTTGAGATTAAAAGGTAACGCACGAAAAGAAATTCACTTTTACTTTTTGGCTGAATCTTATTCTTTTTGTTTCCCTATACAACACTACCAACAACCCCCACCCAAAAAAATCCCCTCCACCATATCTCTATTCTCAAAAAGCCTATGATTGTTTTCCTTTGAATCTTACTTCTACCAATGACCTTGAACTGTATCTTATCCCTTCAACTCCAAGTCAGCTTGGTTGACCTGCCACATAATTTTAACAGCAGCACACATATTCTTATCCCAGTGTAACCTTGCACTTTATTGTACCCACTGCTAGACAGGGAGCGGAGTAGCTGGCTCTGGACCTAAGGAATCATCCATGGACAAGTATAATTTTGAATGGGAACAAAGGGCTTCCCTGGTGGCTTGGGTGGTAAAGAATCGACCATCCCCTGGAGGAGGAAATGGAAACCCACTCCAGTATTCTTGCCTGGAGAAGCCTATGGAAAGAGGAGTCTGGCAGGCTATACAGTCCATGGGGTCACAAAAGAGGTGGACACGACTGAGTGACTAACAAAGTAGGTACATTTGGGAGGGGAGGAGAGTAAAATTCATGCCTGGCTGCTGTATCTCAGAGCACAGCGTACATACAAATTCAGAGACCATGCCAACCAGCACCCATACACCTTCACAAGCTGAAACGCTTTGCCCCATGTTACTGCCGAAGTCTAGATGCTTGGGATGGGTCACCCATGATGCTAAAACTAAAAGAACTGATTGCAGCGGGGGCCGAGACGCAGCATCAACCCTATCAATGGCTCCAAGGGCAAGAGGAGGTTGAATGGAGTTGGGGGGATGGGAGCAGGGTCAGAGACTGGGGAAGCCTCAGAGGGAAACGCATGGCCCTGTGGGGAAGAGGTACCCACACTGTGTGAGCATCCAACTCTCACCTTGGGGGAAGGCTTTCATCAAAGGTTTCATTTTCTTCCATCTCCAAAAATGATTCTTTCTTTGGTAGAGCTATGAGTGAGGAATATTTAAACTCCCAACCCTAATATTATATCAGCCTGTAGTATATCCAGTTTAGAATAAATCCACAATTTTTTTTCTTCTAATTGACACTTGCAATGATTACGTGGGACCAGGGTGTGGCTATCCATAATGAAAGGAAGGTTTGTTTTCAATAGTCTCAAATTCTCAAGAACTTCTCTAGTGTGAATCTCCACTGCCCACTGTCTGAAAATATATCCTGGAAAGAAATAACTATGGATCTAGCCAGGTGTCAAATACCACACTTTAAAATATAACATTAAGATAATTCTATCATTTTTGAACTGTTATCTTCTAAGCAGTATGCTAGTCGGGTATGTGTGTGTGTGTGTGTGTGTGTGTGTGTGTGTGTGTGTGTGTATGGGAAAATTATTAATTAAATATTAAAGAGACTATTCTAAAATTGCACTTAAAACTTTGTGGAAATATAAGATTAAATCAAACCTCCTTTAATTTAAATAAGGACACAGAATTGAGCAAGCATTAGACTGTTGCAGAGAGAAATATAGTCATCTGTAAAACTTCCTAGAACTTCTTACTAGGCTTCATTTCCTCATGGATGGTTTGTATGCACACAAAATAACACACAAGATTTAACGGGTATTTGCAACACTGACAACCGCATTTTATTAACTTCCAAGGCTGGATTCAAGACAATAAATCTGGTGTGTTCTAATAACGTAGGTATTAAAAATCTGCTCCTTACAGAATTATGAATTTGGTAATTACTTCTGCATTCCACGAAATCATAAAATGCATCACGCTTTTGCTAACATAATTCTGGCAGAAAATAAACTAAAAAAAAGTAGCCCCAGTTATTTATTCATATTTAGCCCTTTTCAAGATGTTATAACAATACGTTTTATCATGGATTAAGCTCCCAGAACTACCTCTAGCAAATACCTGATTCTGGATAGGTATCTAACTTTAGTCACTCAGTTCCCCAGAATTAAAAGAAAGGAGGGAGAAAGACTTGTCTGGTAAACATCGAGAGGCCGACTAAACAGCTACTGGAAACACTACTAATATTGTAACAATAATACAATCAGAAATATGGTTCCCTGCTAAAAATTCAAGAAGCCAACTGCAAAGGGAAGGAAAAGAAAAAAGCAGAGAGCTGGTGTTTGTTAAAAAACTGTGCTGGCACCTTTCCCCCCTTCTATCTGTGACACTAAAACCAATGAACATTTTATTAAAATGACAATTAACCCTTATCCTAAATGCCAGAGATAAGTTTCTGGAGTCTTGTGGAAGATAGCAGGAGAGACTGCTCATGATCTATCCCACAGGTTCACAGGAGTTATCTGAGGGGGGATCTTTGGGGCTTTCCTGGTGGCTCACGTGGTAAAAATCCCACCTGCAATGCAGGAGACCTGGGCTCAATCCCTGGGTCAGGAAGATCCCTTAGAGAAGGACATGGTAACCCACTCCAGTATTCTTGCCTGGGAAAATCCCACGGACAGAGGAGCCTGGCAGGCTACAGTCCATGGGGTTGAAAGAGCTGAACACAACTTAGCTACTAAGCCACCAGCACTTCGGCTGTCCAGTGAAGAATGACCAAGCATGAGTCATGAATTACAAGGGTATTTACATATGAAGCATCCAAGAGCTCAGACTCTATTACATCAGCATCAGTGCTACATGACTGTTTCAATACAGAGTAAGAAGTTCAAAAATAGAACCAAGTTCTTTCAATGATGCCCTATAAGAGGGGAAAAACACCCTGAGTATTAGTAGATAATTGCCAGTGATTTCTAGCTAATACAAACCAAGGCAACTTTGGCCTTAGGGCCTTCACCAGATACTCTCAGGGTGTGTGTCTGGGTCTCCCCTTGGCCTGCTCACCATCCTACCTGCCTATCCCTCAGGTCAGGAGGGCTCCACTACCCAGTCAACACTCAGCTTTAAAAAGCACCCTGGATTGTCTTTACTCCATTGTATATTCTTGCCTCCTTTGTCAAAGATAAGGTGTCCATATGTATGTGGATTTATCTCTGGGCTTTCTATTTTGTTCCATTGATCTATATGTCTGTCTTTGTGCCAATACCATACTGTCTTGATGACTGTGGCTTTGTAGTAGAGCCTGAAGTCAGGCAAATTGATTCCTCCAGTTCCATCCTTCTTTCTCAAGATTGCTTTGGCTATTTGTGGTTTTTTGTATTTCCATACAAATCTTGAAATTATTTGTTCTAGTTCTGTGAAAAATATCGCCGGTATCTTGATAGGGATTGCATTGAATTTGTAAATTGCTTTGGGTAATATACTCATTTTCACTATATTGATTCTTCCGATCCATGAGCATGGTATATTTCTCCATCTATTAGTGTCCTCTTTGATTTCTTTCATCAGTGTTTTAAAGTTTTCTGTATATAGGTCTTTAGTTTCTTTAGGTAGGTATATTCCTAAGTATTTTATTCTTTTTGTTGCAATGGTGAATGGAATTGTTTCCTTAATTTCTTCTTCTACTTTCTCATTATTAGTGTATACGAATGCAAGGGCTAACAAACACATGAAAAGATGCTCAACATCACTCATTATTAGAGAAATGCAAATCAAAACCACAATGAGGTACCACTTCACACCAGTCAGAATGTCTGCGATCCAAAAATCTGCAAGCAATAAATGCTGGAGAGGGTGTGGAGAGAAGGGAACCCTCCTACACTGTTGGTGGGAATGCAAACTAGTACAGCCACTATGGAGAACAGTGTGGAGATTCCTTAAAAAATTGCAAATAGAAATGCCTTATGACCCAGCAATCCCACTGTTGGGCATACACACAGAGGAAACCAGAATTGAAAGAAACACATGTACCCCAATGTTCATCGCAGCACTGTTCATAATAGCCAGGACATGGAAACAACCTAGATGTCCATCAGTAGATGAATGGATAAGAAAGCTGTGGTACATATACACAATGGAGTATTACTCAGCCATTAAAAAGAATACATTTGAATCAGTTCTGATGAGATGGATGAAACTGGAGCCAATTATACAGAGTGAAGTGAGCCAGAAAGAAAAACACCAATACAGTGTACTAACACATATATATGGAATTTAGGAAGATGGCAATGATGACCCTGTATGCAGGACAGCAAAAAAGACACAGATGTGTATAGCGGACTTTTGGACTCAGAGGGAGAGGGAGAGGGTGTGATGATTTGAGAGAATGGCATTGAAACATGTATAATAACATGTAAGAATCGAAATGCCCGTCTATGTCTGATGCAGGATATGACACGCTTGGGGCTGACGCGCGGGGATGACCCAGAGAGATGTTGTGGGGAAGGGGGTGGGAGGGGGGTTCATGTTTGGGAACGCATGTACACCTGTGGTGGATTCATGTCAATCTATGCCAAAACCAATACAGAATTGTAAAGTAAAAATTAAAAATAAATAAATTAATTAAAAAAAAAATAAAATAAAAAGCACCCTGGAATTAACTGAAGAAAACACAATCCACTGAAAATTTTGACAAATCTGAATTGGATTGAGGAAAAAAAGGGTTCAGAGAATTGGAACCTGAAAAGATTTGTCAAACTATCATATGAAACAAGGTATACTTAAAGGGGTGAGGGATTCAGATTGCATTAGTCACACAGACATCTAACTCGTTTCTCAAAATGAGATATTCAGTACCTCAAGGGAAAAGGAGTATTTTTTAAGAACCTTAGTTAACTAAGGGAGCTTTTCACCCAGCAATAGAAAAATGGACAGTAGGGTGCCTCAGTTTAAGTAAACAGTAAAATCACATTTAAAAAGGAAAGAAGAAATTATCTGAGGCAGAAAAATATCTTCTCTCATATGTACATCCTGAGAGACTGATGAGTAAATTAGAAAAGATGTAAGAAAGTCATTCTCTGTGACATAGGTGACACAAGGATATGGTCACTCTAACACATGAACACATGAAGGTTTAAGGGCTGCAGGCGATGAAGCTGCTCTGTACAAACACACACACACACTTCGATAAAGCCTTTATCTGTTCTGAGAAGGCAGAGCTACAAAGGGGCTTTCTCCCTTATTCCAGGGGTTTTATTCAATTTCATTTTTCACTCTTACTCAATCCCCATATTTTTACCCACATCACATATCAGGCTGAGAGACTCACTTCCATTCAGGTGTGACTTCTTTCTGAGAACAAGGAGCTCAGAGCTCCAGTTCAGACAAAGTTCAACCAGCACAAACCCCAGGATGGATAAGCACACAGTAAAAGGCAGCTTTCTTCTGCATGGTAGTTACCTGCTGGTAGACACCCGAGTGCTATATTCATATGATCAGATACAAACATAACGATCTTACGGGACAGCTTTGCAGACTCAATTCAGATGTACCCACATGAAATATGCACTCACGTGGGGCACCTCAGTATCCTCAGTGTTGCTGGGGCTCACGGAACAGTGGAAGAAACAAGTGGACATCGGATAAGTCCCAATGTATGGGAGGATTCATTCCTTCCAATTTCCCCCTTTTTTTGGGAACAACAGGACCTATCCCATGCCTGCCTATTATTGTATTTTAGAAGTGGGCAGTTTGTTTCTGAGTTTCACAGGTCTGTGGATGGAATGGCATTTTGCCCTAGAGTGGATCTCACCCAGAGTCTCAGCCATATGTGATTCAGATGATTTATGTGATTAGATTTGGAAATTTGGAGCTGCTGCTATTAAGATGAGTTTTGGGGTTTACATTTCACGCTGTCGTGAAATGAAACTTTTGGGGATGTTGGGTTGAATGCATTTTGCATATGAGGTGGGTAGGAATGTTTTAGGGGCAGAGAGTGGGCTGCGATGGGTTGAGTGGTGTTCCCCCTGCTTGCCCCAAGATATGTCTATGTTCCAGAGCGATTCCCAGGTGACTCAGTGGTAGAGAATCCACCTGCAAATGCAGAAGACACAGGAGATTCTGGTTTGATTCCTGGGTCGGGAAGATCTCCTGGAGGAGGAAATGCCAACTCACTTCAGTATTCCTGCCTAGGAAATCCCATGGACAGAGGAGCCTGGCGGGCTACAGTTCATGGGGTTGCAAAGAGTCGGACGCGACCGAGCACACGCACATACGGATCAGAAGCCGGAAGCGTGACCAGATTTGGAAAAAAGGCCTTTGCACGTGTAATTAAAGATATAGAAATGAAGAGACCATCCCAATTTACATGCACGGGCCCTAATGATCGCTGTCTTTGTAGGGGATACATGGTGGAAGATTTGACGAGGAGACCAGGTGAAGATGGAAGCTGAGACTGGAGTGACACAGGGACAAGCCACAGAACACCAGCGGCCTCAGAGGCTGGAAGAGGCAAGAATGGAATTTTCCCCATGGCTTGAGGGGAGCAGGGCCCTGCCAACTCCTCGATTTTGGGATTCTGGTTTGCAGAGTGCTAACTAAACTTCTACTGCTACATTTTTGCTACTTTTAGCCAAGAAGTTTGTGGTGATTTGTTCTGGCGCCCAATATCAGATAACTGTAACATAACAGGTAATATTATTTTTGTAAAAACTTGCCAATTTGATGTATACTCCAAATATATCATTTTAATCTGTATTGCATTTATTCAGAACTGATGCTGACTTTTACATGTTTGATAGTCATTCTTCCTTCTGTTTTCATAAATTGTCTGTTAAAGTCCTTTTGCTCTTTTTTTTTTTGGTATTCATTTTTTAATGGATTTTAAAATGTTTTATTTACTTATTTATTTTCCATTATTATTCATTACAGAATATTGAATATAGTTCCCTGTGTTTTTCTTATTTTTTTAAGAGTTCATAATATATTGAAGAACTATTTTTAATTCAGGCTTTAAATATATTTTTTTTTATCCAGGCTGTCATTTGTCTTCCTTTTAAAAATGATTTTTGTATTGAAACTAAAAAATGTAGCCAAATCTAGCAATCTTTAACAAATATGTTGGATTAACAATTTTGGGGGGCTTCATTTCACATAACTATAATCTTCCAAACAAACTTTAAAAATACTTTGCAAGTATTTTCAAGTCCCTGAAAGTTATTGGGATTTTGGGTGAAATTATATTAAAGGTATAAGTAACTTTGGGGAGAACTGACATTTTGAAAATATGATTTCCTCTGTTTATTAGAATGTTTCTTGCTAAGTTTTGTCAGAGGCATTGTATATTTTTCAGCTGCACTGTAAATGGAATCCTCTTAATTACATTTTATATAGGAAATACGTAAGTAGGGATTGTTTACCAATAGGATAGCTAGGAATAGAATGAAAACAACAACAATACTAACAACACATATTTTACTGATGATTTAGCAGGTGCTGTTCCAAGGCTTTCGAAGTCCTACTTCATTCACAGGTAAGAAAATGGGGACAGAGACATTAAGTGACTTGCCCAAGTTACATGACAGACAGCATCTGTATTCAGCAGTGTGGCTCCAGAGTAACTAATTTTCATATATTTTACTTTGTAACTGTGTATTTTACTGGGCTCTCAACATATTTTTCATTGATTTTTCAGAGGATTCTTCTACATTTCCAGTAGAATAGTTTGTGGAAAAAAGGTGACAATTTTATTCTCTCTTTTTCAGTATTATATTTCATTTTTTTCTGCTAATTTATGGAACTGGTAAACAGTCTCTAATACTGAATACCTCTGAGTCATTTTTGCTTTAGGACATCAATGGTTACTGTATCTGGTAAGTGTTTTGCATGTTACAAATATGTCATTGGTCATTGATCTCTTGCCCTTCCATCCTGGCTCACTCAGGCCTTAGTCATCCATCACCAACTTCAGAATGAGGCCAGGCTCGACTTGTCTAAAAAAGACTGCAGATTTGCAAGTTTCAAATCCAACTACTGCACTCTGTTAACAATGTCCATGTGTCTGCCAGACACTTGTGACAGCCCCCCTGGTGGCAAGTGCACCCTGGTCTCTTTTTCTCTTTGCATCAAGACCGCAGCTATGCAAATGAGCCTCATCTTACCTCTCCAGTGTTGTCTTAATGTAACACATTCGCTTCGGATGCAAGAGGAAGATGCATGTTTTGCCCTGACTTTTTGCAGACCTGGCTCACAGTCCAGTCTGCTTTGTTTCTGGTGTTTTCATTAATCCCACGCATATTGTATCTGACAGAATTACTGCTGTATTTGTTGACAGGATGCTCTGGCCTCCAAACATGAAATGCCTGATGTTCCGATCAAACTTGACACCTGTTTTTCATTCCCAGGCATTGATTTTCCACCCACCAGCCAACATATTTCATAGGAAAAACTGGTAGTGTGATCTGCAAAGTATTGATGGCGGGAATACTGAAATCCCTACCCGAAAATTTATAGCCTTAATTTCCAGCAGGTTACATCAG
This sequence comes from Oryx dammah, assembly GCF_014754425.2. Lineage (NCBI taxonomy): Eukaryota > Metazoa > Chordata > Mammalia > Artiodactyla > Bovidae > Oryx > Oryx dammah. The sequence continues at coordinate 21,094,079 of NW_024070206.1, forward strand.
TTATCTTCAAGAGGGTAAAGATTTAAGAGTGTGATCAGCATGAGCTAACTCAAATGTTTACTACTGAACAGCCTACATAACCTGCCACTTACCACCAAATTAGAAAGATGGAAATAAATATTAAGTAACTGACTGCTTAAGTTTCTCAGAGATCAGCTGAAATGGCCACTGTTTTCCATGAAAAGAGTCAAAAGACACAAAGCACACACTCTTGAAAAAAAAGAAAAAGTGTCCAAAGCAGAAAATGCAAGTATTCAATATTGCAATTTAGGAACAAAAGACTGGATAGTTTGCAGGTAATTTCTTCTGACATTTTCAGTAAAAAGTCTTGTCTTTTGCAAAACGTTATGACACAGAATTTATCCCTTCACATACAAAACATGATAGAGTCTTACCAAGATTTAATGACCTCATTCATCATTCAAGAATCATATGCTAAGGAACTGCTATGCATTGGTTCTTGTTGCTTTGTCGCTGAGTCATGTTTGACTTTTTGCCACCCCCTGGACTGTAGTTCACTAGGCTCCTCTGTCCATGGGGATTTCCAGGCAAGAATAACTGGAGTGGTTTGCCATTTCTATCTCTAATGTGCTAGTTACTGGACTGAGAATTTCATTTTAATAACTTCATGTTGTCTGTACCTTATTCGTAAGGTTGGTACTATTTACCATACTTGCTGAGAAGGGAGAACTCATCTAGGAATTCCCTGCATTCTTCACACAGAGAAAAAGTTTTCAATAATAGAAATGAAAGGACATAATATTTCAAAATTTACTATGATAGACGAGTTTTCATATAACCCCAATGAACCTATTTGCAGAGCAGCAATGGAGAGGCAGACATAGTGAGCAAACTTGCCAACACAGTGGGGGAAGAAGAGGGTGCGATGAATTGAGAGAATAGCACTGGAACATATACATTAGCATATGTAAGACAGACAGACAGTGGGGACTTGCTGTATGAGGCAGGGAGCTCAAATCCAGTGACAAATCCAAACCCAACTCAAACCCTGCTCAAATCTGTGACAACCTAAAGGCGGGCGATGGGGGTGGGAGGAAGGTTCAAGAGGGAGGGAACATATGTATACCTATGGCTGATTCATGTTGACATGTGGCAGAAACCAACACAACATTGTAAAGCAATTATCCTAACCCCAGGGTTAGCATGCTACCCTCTTCCTGCAGAAACACCACTAACACAGTATACATATTCTGTACACATGGCTTTGAATAAATCCTGGCTTTAAGGTGATGTGGCAAGGGAAGAATGACTGGACATCTACTTGGCAGTGACTTTGGGAAGCTAGTCTAACAGGATCCATGCTCCAAATCATTTCCCACTCTTGTCCACCTGCAGTCACAATGACCAGTCAGCCCACCATCAGACCCAATGCTGTGTCCAGGGCTGCGGAGTATACCCACAAAGAATGAGGTATAAGTCTAAGGCTCAAAATATTTGTTTCTTTATGCAGTGAGTATGAATCTAATATACATGGAATAGGTGGCGATGATGGTCAGGAACGCCCACACTGTATGGAAGGTTCTGAGAAGAAAGACATCAGACAGGCTGGGATGGGCTACCTGGCCTGTGAAGGTGGTAGGTGTGGGATCTTGCATAAAGGGAGAGATGGGTCTGAACTGTTCACAGGCAGGAGAAAGCAGGAAGGCATTCTAGGTGAGGACAGAGTCACTGACCAAAGTTCAGCATGAACTGAATGTCTCTGGGTCCTGAGCCAAGGTCCCCAGACAGGCTGCCTCAGTCACGGGTGAGCTTAGACCACCCTTGGGCAGCAGCTGAGCTTGGACTTCATCCTTTGGACATCAGAAAGACATAGGAGGAAAACATTCAATTCAGCAAATATGGGTTTCCTGTTTTCCAGTCTGATCTTAATTCTGGGGCTACAAAACAGAATCAAATGTAATCGCCACTTTCCAGGAGCTCCCGTTCCATGGTGACGACTGATGTGTAAGCTGGTAAGAAGCACAGAACCGTCCATGAGGACAATAACATAAGTATAGTAGGAAAGAGCTCAGGGAAGGAAGGAATACATTCCTAATTGGGGGTCGGGGCAGAAAAGCCTCCCCAAGGAGGTGACATCTTCTCTGGGGAGAGGGTGCACAGGCCAGCAAGGCTGGTGGTGGGGGAGGTCCCAGCAGGACACGCATGTCAGGGACATCAAGGTGGATGTGACCTGAGGGAAACCAGAATGAAACCAGAGAAGAAGTCACTTTGTGATCCAGCTAGGAAATACACGCAGGATCCAAGGTATGCGGAAGGGCCTTGGGGAAGAAGAGAATCAAGGACCTACACTTTGATTTCCTGGAGGCTTTAGCTGGATGACAATGTTCTACAACCAAAAACCAGAGCGTGAATTAAAATGCATTGACCTTGTCAGTACTTGTGATGTTATTGTCAATCATTTCAAGGCACAGTGGTGAAGGGGGCTCGCTTTCATAACTAAGTTCACAAGCTTCCTGCACACTCAGGGTTCTTCCATCGTGCGCTCTTCGTGGACACTGCTGCCCTTGGACATGTGCTCAAATGAGCAGAAGTCACCTCACTTGTGTTCCTCTTTCCTCACATGCAATTTTTCATCAAGTTCTGTGCTATATTTCCTGAAACCTCCTGTGACCTAACCAACTGTTCTTTATTTTCATTCTTTTTTTTTCCCCAAGCTGCATAGCTTGTGGGATCACAGTTCCCCAACAAGGGATAGTACCCAGGCCCTTGACAGCGAAAGCTTGGAGTCCTAAGCACTGGACTACCAGGGAATTCCCCATTTTCTTTTTCTGGGGAGTAAAAAATAATTTTATTCAAATTTATATCAACGCTCTAGTCTGTGGAAATGCTGGATGTTATGATTAACAGATGGAAGCAGATATGTAAAAGTTAATTCCCTTTATGATTTTCTAAAAAAATTTAAAACATTCTAAATTTTATATTGGAGTTCAGTTCAGTTCAGTCTCTCAGTTGTGTCGGACTCCTTGCAACCCCATGAATTGCAGCACACCAGGCCTTCCTGTCCATCACCAACTCCTGGAGTTCACTCAAACTCATGTCCATCAAGTCGGTGATGCCATCCAGCCATCTCATCCTCTGTCGTCCCCTTCTCCTCCTGCCCCCAATCCCTCCCAGCATCAGAGTCTTTTCCAATGAGTCAACTCTTCGCATGAGGTGGCCAAAGTATTGGAGTTTCAGCTTTAGCATCATTCTTTCCAAAGAACACCCAGGACTGATCTCCTTTAGAATGGACTGGTTGGATGTCCCTGCAGTCCAAGGTAATCTCAAGAATCTTCTCCAACACCACAGTTCAAAAGCATCAATTCTTTGGTGCTCAGCTTTCTTCACAGTCCAACTCTCACATCCAAACATGACCACTGGAAAAGCCATAGCCTTGACTAGACAGACCTTTGTTGGCAAAGTAACATCTCTGCTTTTGAATATACTATCTTGGTTGGTCATAACTTTCCTTCCAAGGAGTAAGTGTCTTTTAATTTCATGGCTGCAATCACCATCTGCAGTGATTTTGGAGCCCCCCAAAATAAAGTCAGTCACTGTTTCTCCATCTATTTGCCATGAAGTAATGGGACCGGATGCCATGATCTTAGTTTTCTGAATGTTGAGCTTTAAGCCAACTTTTTCACTCTCCCCTTTCACTTTCATCATTACTATATATAAAATAGATAATCAACAAGGACCTACTGTATAGCACAGGGAAATGTACTCAGTACTTTGCAATAACTTACATGGGAAAATAATCTGAGAAAGAATATATATATATGCCTATGCAAAACTTTTTAACGGTCTAGAACATGTAGCATACTGTGTGCTCCACGGGGTTTCTGGTATGTTTGCTTTGTCAACTGAATCCCTTCTTGGTCTTTTAGTACTTAGTGCAACTCCAGGCTGATTATGAGGTGTTTATATTGTGCTACTGAGATGGCTGGATGGCACCACTGACTCGATGGACGTGAGTCTGAGTGAACTCCGGGAGTTGGTGATGGACAGGGAGGCCTGGCGTGCTGCAATTCATGGGGTCACAAAGAGTTGGACACGACTGAGCGACTGAACTGAACTGAACACATTATTCTTGCAGTATTTTTTTTCCTTCCACTTTTGGTGAATGGGTTTGTTCATCAGTGGTACGAAAAGAGAAAGATGACTATCACCCAGTGCAGTGAACACCCGTTCTACATGCTGTTTCTGTGCTGCGGACGAGCACAGAATGTAAACGTACTGCTGAACACACTTCAACATGGCAGACCAAGGTACAGTCTCTTATCCCAGACTATTACAAAGACCCCTAACTCCAGTGTCTGAGGCGGTAGGTACTAAATAAATATTAGCTTAATTAACGAATAATTTATTGCTCATGGGAACTGCTAAGCAGGACTCTAGGAGGTGGTACAGAGAATTATGCTCATATGAGTTGTTTTTAATTGAAGCTGAGTTGCACATACGGCTTTAATGGGCAAGTTCTGGACAGTAACTCATACTGATCATGTCCTTGAATTAAAAACATGCCAAAGTTACCAACCATAAATCTAAAAATGTACATCCTGTATCTACAGTTATTTAATAATTTTTTTCTATAGTGATCCTAAGGGCTAAGCATTTTGCTAGGATCTACCTGGTCCCCTCCAAGAAGAAAAATTAGGTTATCAGTTAGGGATCTGTACACATTTCCATACACAGTGCATTCCAGAGGAATGTGAAACCGCCATAACTCTCAGGTGCCAAAGATGCTGGGCCTTCCATTTTTTTAAAAGGCGTTCCAATTTCTTCTTTTCTTCCATCACCCCAGGACATAGGAAATTAATTATCAGGCAGTCTCTCTGGGTAGAAACTGAATGTAACTAGGAACACAAAATAACTGTCTACATAAGTTATTTATATGAAAAATATCAAATTATGACATTCAAATTCTGAAACACTAATCCTTAAGTGAACAGATCAAGATTTAACTTCAACAATGATTTATAGTGTTTTTCTAGAACTAGATTTGGATTTTTGATGAAGAAATTGATATTATCAAATTCAGGCAAAGGTCCTTTGCTTTATACATAATACAGAAGAGTATAAATCAGTTGTTTAGTTGCTAAATTGTGTCCTACTCTTGTGACCCCATAGAATGTAGCCTGCCAGGCTTCTCTGCCATGGAATTTTCCAGGCAAGAATACTGAACTGGGTTGCATGCGATCTTCCCAACCCAGGGATCAAACCTATGCCTCCTGCATTGGCAGGTGGAGTCTTCATATCTGAACTATTGGTTTTTGTTATCTGGAACCAAAACAGCTTAACGAGTAAATCACAGCTCTTATAAGAGGTGGCTTGAAGCAGCCAGCTTATGTCAACCAAGGCCGAGGTCAGAAATGCTGAATTGTCACTATGTACAGAAGTATTTGTTACTGCCCAGTGCAATCTTCTGACAAAGCAGGATGGTCACTAAGCATGATTCAGAAGACTGCCAGATGCTAAGAACTCTCCAGAAGCCTTCCTCACAAGTGTTTCTGCCTAGGGTCGACACAGACTTATTACCAGTTACAACAAAGTCCCCTTACTGCAGTGGAAACCAAAGTCTGGGAGAAGGTCACTGGCACTGTTCTCAGGGAAGCTTTGGTGATATGAATGCCAGAGGTTCAGAAAAATCAGGGTCTTTACAGAGACACTCTACATGGCACACTGACATTCTGTGCTCGTCTGCAGCACAGAAACAGCATGCAGAACGGGTGTTCACTGCACTGGGTGATAGTCATCTTTTTCTTTTCATATCACTGATGAAAAAACCCATTCATCAAAAGTGGAAGAAAAAAAACCCTGCAAGAATAGTGTGTAACACAATATAAACACCTCATAATTGGGCTGGAGTTGCACTAAGTACTAAAAGACCAAGAAGGGATTCAGTTGACAAAGCAAACATACCAGAAACCCCGTGGAGCACACAGTATGCTCCATGTTCTAGACCGTTAAAAAATTCTCAAGGCATCTATGATAGTTACTCAGCTGTGTCTGACTCTCTGCGACCCCCTGGACTGTAGCCTGCCAGGCTCCTCTGTCCATGGAATTCCCCAAGCAAGAGTACTGGAGTGGGTAGCCATTCTCTTCTCCAGGGGATCTTCCCGAACCAGGGATCAAACCCAGGTCTACTGCATCGCAGATTCTTTACCATCTGAGCCACCAGGGATGCCCATGGCATCTATAAATATTTTCAGAAGTATGTTCACCTTACTAAAACTCCGTTTTGTGAAAAAAGCATCATCTAGGGCACTGCATAAGTCTTAGATTGCCCCCCTCGAGTTCTGAATATTCACAGGACCAAGGAAATTGTCTTTAATCACATACATTATTTTTTAGACACATACTTTACAGTAATACAGTAATACTGAAAAGACAGTGTCTTGCCCTAAAAACATGTGAACCTGCAATGAGAATCCCACTAATGAGATTTAAATAAATTAAATATTATTTGTACAGGGGATCTGGATGACTTCACCATATGCATAAAAAAAAAAGGATGGGGTGGGGTGTGGTTTCTTTAAGTGGAGAGTAATGAGCTTGGGTATTCAGATACTTTTTGCCACAGATACGTCAATAAAAAGAGCTAATGCAAACGTATCAACAGTTCATTGCAATGATTCACGTGCATGAAAACTCACCTTCCAGGCTTCTCCTTGAGAAGATTTTTAAAGTTTTATTTCTTGTTGCTCTTGATTATTGGAAAAAGGTGATAGTGCCCCTCTATTACATAATAATTGGGTTTCTTGGGAGGATCTTTTTATCCTTACTCTGAGTTGCACGGCTGACTCAGGAGAACAACCTTGTTTATGTACACAATGAACTTCAAGTCCATTTAACAGAGATAAACTGGATCTCCAATCCTCATCGTCTGAGTCCATGACAATCAGATGGGTAAGAAAGAGCAGGAAGGATAAAAGGTGTTTTCATTTCCACTGCTGCTGAGTCTAAAAATGTACAGACTAGAGAGACAGCAAAACTATTAGAAATAATGACCAAATTATCATCTGTGTACCACATCATTTTGTCAACTCTATAGGACTGCAAGGAGATCTAACCAGTCCATTCTAAAGGAGATCAGCCCTGGGTGTTTTTAGGAAGGAAAGATGCTAAAGCTGAAACTCCAGTACTTTGGCCACCTCATGCGAAGAGCTGACTCATTGGAAAAGACTCTGATGCTGGGAGGGATTGGGGGCAGGAGAAGAAGGGGACGACAGAGGATCAGATGGCTGGATGGCATCACCGACTCAATGGACATGAGTCTGAGTGAACCCCGGGAGTTGATGGACAGGGAGGCCTAGTGTGCTGCGATTCATGGGGTTGCGGGGGGTCGGACACGACTGAGCAACTGAAATGAACTGAACTGAACTGATAGGATAATGATGCTTTTAATGTATTTCTCTCCGTGGGCCAAAACGGAAAAGGGAACTTTGGGCAGAATTTCCTGTGCATGCCTCTGAACATTATAATGAGTCGATGTGCCACATTCAATTCTTGCAACTCTCAGGCATGTTACTGCTCATTATGGAGAATGAAAGAGATGCCATCACATTCACGCGACTTGTCCAAAGTCACACAAACAATGAGTGACAAATCTGGTCCAAGGCCGACCCACTGTGCCTTCCCCTGCATTCCTCCACCTCATCATCCCAGTGGCATTTACACCACCTCCTAGACTTTCAATGTGCTCCCCTTCTGAAGAGTGAAGTAGTGCTTGATGCTCTCTGGAAGGCATCTCTATTGCATTTTTATTCATTACTTTTCTAGGAAGTCTGAAGCCTGTAGAGGCCCCAGTGGCTCAGGGGTAAGGAAACTACATGCAATGCAGGAGAGTGTGAAGACGCGAGTTTGACCCCTGGGTTGGGAAGATCCCCTGGAGGAGGAAATGGCAATCCACCCCAGTATTCTTGCAGGAAAAACCCCATGGATGGAGTAGCCTAGCCAGCTGCAGTCCTTGGGGTCGCAAAGAGCTGGACACAGCTGAGCGCGAGCAACCTAGTAATGGTTCTTACAGGTGACGTTTACTGGACTTCCCAGGTGTCTCAGGGTAAAGAATCTTCCTGCCAGTTCAGGAAACACAGGAGGCATGGGTTGGGGAGGTCCCCTGGAGGAGGGAATGGCAACCCACTCCAGTGTTCTTGCCTGGAGAATCCCATGGACAGAGGAGCCTGGCAGGCTGTAGTCCATGGAGTCGCAAAGAGTCGGATATGACTGAAGCAACTGAGCACAGTAGACATTAACTTATTCGTCTGGACCATCTGTCTGGGCACAGTGGTTATGAATAGCATCACTACTGTTATTATGGGTGGGGAAATTAGAGTGAGCCCTGGTAATCAGGAACATCAGTAAGTGAGTGGCAGTTTGGACCAGAAGCCTTGCCACCTAATACATAATCCAGAGCCCCAGCCACTAAATCTTGCTTTTTGTGATATGGTAAAACTCACAAGGCCAGGCTCCTATTAATCTTTAATGAAACCAAATGTCAACTATACTCTTCTGGGTCATCATTCAGTTTCTAGCATAATATTCAGTATATATTCAATCCTAAGACCACACATACATAAAGGTTGAAAGAAAATCCAATTTCCTTCTATAATTACATAAATTATTTTAATATGTCACAACAATTTTACATGAGAAAGGAAAATGAATTTATCCATCAATTTGTGCTCACATTTTTTTTTCTCTCCTTAAGGAGTTGATCCCCTAACATTGTAGATTAATTATTTTTTTTTCCTTAAAGAATTCTTAAAAAGAGTGATGTCATTCTGATAAATGTTCCCTTCTCTACTCATCAGGGGCAGATGTTTACATCTGCCTGGAGAGCCAGTCTAATGCTCTGTGACCATGAGGGGAGCATGACAAACATAAACAACTTGTGTCTCTGCTCAACTCAGTTCGAGAGGAGGCTTCTTCCCAAGTTTACAAATGCACAGCAAACATAAAAATTTGCTATTTAGGGTTTATATAGGTATCCCAATAATCCCTAATGTTATTACTAATCAGCCTCCTATTTTATTTGAATCTTGATCAAAAAGCTATCTTCTGTGCAGTCACTTAAGAAAAATAAAAATGAATTCAGGAAAACACACATATCAAGGTTGGGCTATAAGCTCTCATATGTGGGCTATAAGTGTCTCAGCATATGAGACACCCATTTCATGTAATGGACACTGGATGGTTGAAAACTAAAATATAAATTAAAAGTATATTAACCATTCCATGTCTCTGTGAATGCCCTTTCTCAGTCTGGAATTCGCTCCCACTTTTCATCTTTACCAGGAGCACTCTTAGGTATCCTCTAAGGCTCAGCAGAAGGGTCACCTCCTTAGGGCCGTCCAGGCTGCGTGCTATGCAGCTTGAACACCACCTCCTCCTGGTCAGAGGGCATTTAAATAGCTCCTCTATGAAACCAGCATTTCCCACTTGGTCCTTAATAAGGCTTCCCCAGTGACTCAGACAGTAAAGAATCTGCCTGTAATGCAGGAGACCTGGGTCTGACTCCTGGGTAGGGAAGATCCCCTGGAGACGGGCATGGAAACCCACTCCAGTATTCTTGCCTGGAGAATCCCATGGACAGAGGAGCCTGGTGGGCTACAGTCCATGGGGTCACAAAGAGTCAGACATGACTGAGCGACTAACCACCACCTGTGTAAGGTGGTGCACTCTTTGACAGGTGGTCAAATATATTTTCTCTCTGTCCTTCACCTTGGACATCCCTGTTTGCTTCTCAAACAGGTGAGCCCAGAATGTTTGGCAAATGTAGCACAGAGACCCTTCCAGCTATAAAATACTTGGGTGCAGAGAGCCAATGGCCTTATATAGGTAATGTCACTTACCCTGGCCACCTCAGTGTAAAATGGACCCATGAAACCTACTTTTGGGAAGCTGTTTTCCCCACCCCAGAGCATAACTGAAAATTTGCTTTGTAAATTGTGCTTTGCTATCCCCTGGAGGACGAAATTGCAGCCCACTCCAGTATTTTTGCTTGGGATATCCCATGGACAAAGGAGCCTGGTGGGCTACAGTCTACTCCGCAGCAAAGAGTCAGATAAGACTGAACCACTGGGCACACACATACAAGTATAAGATATTATATGTGTGTGTAATTTTTTAAGGACAAACTGTCTTATGCCATGAAGACAACCTGAAATAATGAACACATGGTCTATGTAATAACATATTTGATCCACTTCAATGAAAACATGCTTAAAAAAAGCACTCTCAGAAATCAGCAGGTGATAGAACTACCCAGTGGGAGTCTAATTTGTAGATGAGCGTAGTGGAAAAAAATTCAGTAAAGATGAATGTATCAGTTTACATAATGGACCTCCAAACACTTTATTGTAACTACTACAGTGACTGTGAGGACCAGGGAAGGTACCACATCTACCTAGGTAGGAATATTGGCCAGCAAAGCAGATGGAAGGAAAGGAAGAGATCAAAGAGACTTATATACACTCTTTGTTTAAAATGTGGGATCACCTTCAAATTATTTATATGGCCAGAAATGTTCTTTAAAAAAACAATTTAAATTCTTTGGACCCCCTGGCCTGCCAGGTTCCTCTGTCCATGGGATTTTCAGGCAAGAATACTGGAATGGGTTGCCATTTCTTTCTCCAGGGGATCTTCCTGAGTCAAGAGATTGAATCCATGTTCTCCTGCATTAGCAGATTCTTTACCCACTGAGCCACTGGGGAAGCCATTCGAGTGATCAAATGTTATCCACAGCTGCATGGATTCTATGCTACTGTCTACGTAACTCTGTTGTCAATTCTTCTCTTGTCCCCTAGCTTCTAGGTCATGTGTTTAGCTTCCATTTTGTCCTGTACCCACCAAAAGCAGAAATCATTACCTTCTGGGCCCACCAGAGAGAAGGTGTTTATAGGAACTGATCACCATCGAAACACTATTCTCAAGATTTTTTCAAGGGAGGCAAATGAGGGTGTTTGCATCAAACCCTCAAGAACATAAGCCTAATCATTGTTCTTCTCCCGTCAGCCATTAGATTTCCACTTCTCTCTTCTTTCCAGGTCTACCCGCCACCCCACCCCCTCACCCCACTCCCCTGCATCAATTATTTCTTCTCCAATAACAGCATTTCAGGACCATCTCAAGTTTACTCCAAAATTTCATTTCAATGTTTACACACACACAGACAAAGGCACCCCAACTAACAGGCTATGCTTCTCAGAAGACATTCTGGCATGATCCTTTTAAAACTGGATTATATCTTGGCTTTCCCAGGTGGTTCATGGTAAAGAATCTACCTGCTAATGCAGGAGATGAAAGAGTTGTGGGTTCGATCCCTGAATCAGGAAGATCCCCTGGAGGAAAAACGGCAACTCATTCCAGTATTCTTGCCTGGGAAATCTCAGGGACAGTGGAGCATGGTGGGCTATAGTCCACGGGGTCACAAGAGTCAGGTATGACTGAACACATACACCTTGAAGACTAATCTACTTTTCCAACTAACCCCAGTATTCATCCTAAGGTTAATTCCAGTAAATTCAAGTTTTCCTATCTCCAGGCACCTAAAAAGTTGTAGGGTTTTTCTGGTGGGGGTCAGGGAGAGGTGGCATATTCTATTATAAATCCAATTAAAAGGCTTTAAAATTATAAATGCCCAATTCTACACTTATTTCCAAAATAATTAGTAGTAATCTTCTTTCAAAACAGGAGCATCTGTATAGAGGCCATTTCCTTCTCAGACAAGTATTTAGACCTTCCTGTCACATAAAGGATGGAAAGCCCTCACTCTAATCTGAGGACAACCACTCCAAGTGGAGTTAAACCAAATAAGTAAGATAGGTTGTCAACTACAGTGGTTAGATGGCCAGAGATTCAGATTCCCAGAGGTTACTCAAGGGTCAGGGGAAATTTCTTTGCTCAGTTTGAGGCTGTGCATCATATTTTGAATTGAGTATAAATAGCTTTAAATGATATGATGACTTTAATACCAAAAGTACCCCCAGAAGTTTCAGAAGCATATTTATCCTCTGTTAACTTTAAAACAAAATGGGATAAAAATGTCTGACCAGCAGCCACTGTTCATTTAGTCTTATACCTGTTCTCTGGAGTGGGCCTTTACACTGGGCAGAGACCACAGCCTCTGGATTTGTCATCACGTAAGAAACCCTGGTGCCCTTTCTTTGTGTGATGGAGTCAGTGGTGGGTGGCTCACTAAGCTAGCATACAAACATGGATTCATGGGAAAGGATGCTTTCTGAAGTTCAGTGAGCTGCTCAAGAGTGAGTTCTGTTGATGAGCTCAAACGACACTCCCAAACATCTAAAGTGAGGTGCAAAGATGAGTTCAGTCTTTTCTCTGAGGAGCTAGGTAACTCCTGGAGCATGAAAAATAGATTATTGAAAAATTCCTCTGGGTCCACAGCAGTGTATTATGGGAAAGTGATGGAAAGGATCAACTATTACAGAGGATAAATCACATTTGTTCTTCACCACAACCTTGTGATACTAAGTACAGACTTGTTTCTGTGTATTTGGTGTGTATGCATATAAGTGTGTATGTGCATGTAATTTCTCACATACATACATATATATATATGTGTGCATATACATAAATAGGCATTCTTCATTTATTCTTAATTTAGACCTATCTATACATTATCAAACAAAGCACAATTTCTCTCATATTTAGATCTATTTTATGCTTTATTCTTTCCTCTAATACACTTTTACATTTCATTTAGCAGTAAACAACTGAAGTATTACATATCCGTAGAAGACAATTATCCTAACTGTTCTAATTATCTTGTAACACTGCTCTTTTTTCCTTAACTGTGTGGGTATACAAATGTTTGCATTCTTCAAGAAAGAAAAAAATGTAGACAGAAAAGACAATTCTTTTTTAACAATTCACAAATTTAGAAGAATATTACTTCTTCAAAAACCAGAAATCTGGCTCCTAAGATGGCGGAGGAATAGGAAGGGAAGACCACTTTCTCCCTCACAAATTCCTCAAAAGATCATTTCAACGTGGAGCAAACTCCACAAAACAACCTCTGAATGCAGGCAGAGGACATCAGGCAACCAGAAAAGCAGATCATTATCTTCAAAAACAGGTAGGAAAAAATATAAAAGACGAGAAAAGAGACAAAGGAGGTGGGGAGGGAGCTCCGTCCCGGGAAGGGAAGCCCGTCCTGGGAAGGGAATTCTAAGAGAGGTTTCCAAACACCAGGAAACACTCTCCCTGCTGAGTCTGCGGCGAGCCTTGTAAACACAGAGGGCAACATAACAGAAAGGAAAAACAAATAAATAATTAAAACCAACAGATTACAAGCCCAACAGTAACTCCCCCAGCGGAAAAGCAGCGCAGACGCCTGCATCCGCCACTAGCAAGTAGGGGCAGGGCAGGGAAGCGCGGGAGGCGCGGGCTGCCGTGCTCGGTAAGAAGCGGGCAGAAACGCCCCACGCGTAACCAGAGTGATCGAACTTGGGCGAGCAAACCAGACTGGGGGATAGCTACCACGCGAAAAGCTCGAACATAAGACACCGCCAGGACCGCACACAGAACAAAGGACGGAACGGAAATAGCTGGCTGCAGACCATCCCCCGCCGGGGACAGGCAGCCAGAGCCGTAAGGGCTGGAAAGGGGCAATCGCAGCCCCAGAGAGACTTTACCTAACAAACTGCAGGCAGGCTTCTCTGCTGAGACTTCTGGGGGTGCTGGACAGTCACCATCCGCCTCACAAGGAGCGCCGGCAGTACACCCAGAAAACTGAGCAGTAGAGACAGAGAAGGGGACAAGTCGTGGAGACCGCGCTCGCCAAGCTCCTGAGCTGCTCGGACCTGGGAGGGGCGCAGGGCGCAGTCCCAACCGAGTCTGTGCCTCTGAGGGCTACCTGGGTGCCAAACCTGAGCGGCTTGGACCGGGGAGGTGCGCGCAGCCTGGGGCCGGCCTCGGACGGTTCCTGGCTGAGCACCGTGGAACCGGAGCAGTTTGTGCGCCGTGGGGGCGGACAGGTCCAATGGGGCTGAGACGCTGTGTGCCCACGACAGTGCTATTTGTTTGCAGCATCCCCCCCTCTCCACAGCGCGACTGAACTAGTGAGCCTAAAAAAAAAAAAAGTGTCCACCACCGCCCCCCTGTGTCAGGACGGAATTCAGACACTGAAGAGATCAGCAAACAGAAGAAGTTAAACAGAGGGAACCGCCTTGGAAGTGACCCCACACGGCCCATAACATCAGAGAAGGGCCAGATATATCTTCACTATTTTTACAATCATTCCTTTTTTTTCTAACTTTTTTTTTAATTGTTAAGTCTTCTATTTCTCTAATTTTTATTTCTATAACTTACTATTACTTTTCAAAAAAAAAAAGACTACTTTTTTAAGGCAAACACCATATATAGCCTTTGTGTGGTTGTTGTTGGTATTTCTTTTTTAATCTTGTGTTTTGTTTTGTTTTTCTTTTTTTTTAATTATTTTTATCTTTTCTCTTTCTTTTTTTTTTTTCCTTTCTTCCTTCTGCTTCTCTTTAATATTGTATTTTTGAAAATCCAACCTCTACTCTAGGTTTTTAATCTTTGCTCTTCGGTTTTTGTTGTCAATTTTGTATATTTCAAAACCCAATTTTACCAGACAGCGAGATTACTGGCTGACCACTCTCTCCTCCTTTTGGACTCTCCTTTTTCTCCACCAAGTGGCCTCTGTCTCCCCCCCCCGCCCCGCCCCATCTCTTCTATATCCAACTCTGTGATTCTCTGTGTGTTCTAGACGGTGGAGAACACCTAAGGAACTGATTACTGGCTGGACTTGTCTCTCTCCTTTTCATTCCTCTCTCTTACCCTCCTAGCCACCTCTGTCTACTTCCTCCCTCTCCTCTTCCCTGTATAACTCCATGAATACCTCTGAGTGGTCCAGACTATGGAGCGAACATTAGGAAGTGACTATTGACTAGCTTGCTCTCTCCTCTTTTGATCTCACTACATCTCATTCCAGTCACCTCTAACTACCCCCTCCCTCTTCTCTTCTCCATGTAACCCAGTGAACCTCTCTGGGTGTCCCTCAATGTGGAGAAACCTTTCATCTTTAACCTAGATGTTTTATCATCGGTGCTGTATAGACAGAGAAGTCTAGAGACCACTGTAAAAATAAAACCGAAAACCAGAAGCAGGAGGCTTAAGTCCAAAGCTTGAGAACATCAGAGAACTCCTGAAATCAGGGAACATTAAGTAATAGGAGCTCATCAAACGCCTCCATACCTACACTGAAACAAAGCTCCACCCAAGGGCCAACAAGTTCCAGAGCAAGACATATCACACAAATTCTCCAGCAACACAGGAACACACCCATGAGCTTCAATATACAGGCAGCTCAAAGTTACTCCAAAACTTTAGACGTCTCATAAACCATTACTGGTCACTCCACTGCACTCCAGAGAGAAGAATCCCAGCTCCACCCACCAGACCTCCAACACAAGCCTCCCTAACCAGGAAACCTTGACAAGCCACTGATACAACCCCACCCACAGTGAGGAAGCTCCACAATAAAGAGAACTACACAAATTCCCAGAATATAAAAAGGCCATCCCAAATGCAGCAATATAACCAAGATGAAGAGACAGAGGAATACTCAGCAGGTAAAGGAACAGGAGAAATGCCCACCAAACCAAACAAAAGAGGAAGAGATAGGGAATCTACCTGAGAAAGAATTCCGAATATTGATAGTGAAAATGATCCAAAATCTTGAAAGCAAAATGGAATCACAGATAAATACCCTAGAGACAAGGATTGAGAAGATGCAAGAAAGGTTTAACAAGGACTTAGAAGAAATAAAAAAGAGTCAATATACAATGAATAACGCAATAAATGAGATCAGAAACACTCTGGAGGCAACAAATAGTAGAATAACGGAGGCAGAAGATAGGATTAGTGAAATAGAAGATAGAATGGTAGAAATAAATGAATCAGAGAGGAAAAAAGAAAAACGAATTAAAAGAAATGAGGACAATCTCAGAGACCTCCAGGACAATATGAAACACTCCAACATTCGAATTATAGGAGTCCCAGAGGAAGAAGACAAAAAGAAAGACCATGAGAAAATCCTTGAGGAGATAATAGTTGAAAACTTCCCTAAAATGGGGAAGGAAATAATCACCCAAGTCCAAGAAACCCAGAAAGTTCCAAATAGGATAAACCCAAGGCAAAACAACCCAAGACACATATTAATCAAATTAACAAAGATCAAACACAAAGAACAACTATTAAAAGCAGGAAGGGAAAAACAACAAATAACACACAAGGGGATTCCCATAAGGATAACAGCTGATCTCTCAATAGAAACTCTTCAGGCCAGGAGGGAATGGCAAGACATACTTAAAGTGATGAAAGAAAATAACCTACAGTCCAGATTACTATACCCAGCAAGGATCTCATTCAAATACGAAGGAGAAATCAAAAGCTTTACAGACAAGCAAAAGCTGAGAGAATTCAGCACCAACAAACCAGCTCTCCAACAAATTCTAAAGGATATTCTCTAGACAGGAAACACAAAAAGGGAGTATAAACCCGAACCCAAAATAATAAAGTAAATGGCAACGGGATCATACTTATCAATAATTACCTTAAATGTAAATGGATTGAATGCCCCAACCAAAAGGCAAAGACTGGCCGAATGGATACAAAAACAAGACCCCTCTATATGCTGCTTACAAGAGACCCACCTCAAAACAAGGGACACATACGGACTGAAAGTGAAGTGTTAGAAAAAAATATTCCATGCAAATAGAGACCAAAAGAAAGCAGGAGTGGCAATACTCATATCTGATAAAATAGACTTTAAAACAAAGGCTGTGAAAAGAGACAAAGAAGGCCACTACATAATGATCAAAGGATCAATCCAAGAAGAAGATATAACAATTATAAATATATATGCACCCAATATAGGAGCACCGCAATATGTAGGACAAATGCTAACAAGTATGAAAGGGGAAATTAACAACAACACAATAATAGTGGGAAACTTTAATACCCCACTCACACCTATGGACAGATCAACTAAACAGAAAATTAACAAAGAAACGCAAACTTTAAATGATACATTAGATTAGTTAGACCTAATTGATATCTATAGGACATTTCACCCCAAAACAATGAATTTCACCTTTTTCTCAAGTGCTCATGAACCTTCTCCAGGATAGATCACATCCTGGGCCATAAATATAACCTTGATAAATTCAAAAAAATCGAAATCATTCCAAGCATCTTTTCTGACCATAATGCACTAAGATTAGATCTCAATTACAGGAGGAAAACTATTAAAAATTCCAACATATGGAGGCTGAACAACACGCTTCTGAATAACCGACAAATCACAGAAGAAATAAAAAAAGAAATCAAAATATGCATAGAAACTAATGAAAATGAAAACACAACAACCCAAAACCTGTGGGACACTATAAAAGCAGTGCTAAGAGGAAAGTTCATAGCAATACAGGCATACCTCAAGAAACAAGAAAAAAGTCAAATAAATAACCTAACTCTACACCTAACGCAACTAGAAAAGGAAGAATTGGAGAACCCCAGAGTTAGCAGAAGGAAAGAAATCTTAAAAATTAGGGCAGAAATAAATGCAAAAGAAACAAAAGAGACCATAGCAAAAATCAACAAAGCCAAAAGCTGGTTCTTTGAAAGGATAAATAAAACTGACAGACCATTAGACAGACTCATCAAGAAGCAAAGAGAGAAAAATCAAATCAATAAAATTAGAAATGAAAACGGAGAGATCACAACAGACAACACAGAAATACAAAGGATCATAAGAGACTACTATCAGCAATTATATGCCAATAAAATGGACAACCTGGAAGAAATGGACAAATTCTTAGAAAAGTACAATTTTCCAAAACTGAACCAGGAAGAAATAGATAATCTTAACAGACCCATCACAAGCACGGAAATTGAAACTGTAATCAGAAATCTTCCAGCAAACAAAAGCCCAGGTCCAGACGGCTTCACAGCTGAATTCTACCAAAGATTTCGAGAAGAGTTAACACCTATCCTACTCAAACTCTTCCAGAAAATTGCAGAGGAAGGTAAACTTCCAAACCCATTCTATGAGGCCACCATCACCCTAATACCAAAACCTGACAAAGATACTACAAAAAAAGAAAACTACAGGCCAATATCACTGATGAACATAGATGCAAAAATCCTCAACAAAATTCTAGCAATCAGAATCCAACAACACATTAAAAAGATCGTACACCATGACCAAGTGGGCTTTATCCCAGGGATGCAAGGATTCTTCAATATCTGCAAATCAATCAATGTAATTCACCACATTAACAAATTGAAAAATAAAAGCCGTATGATTATCTCAATAGATGCAGAGAAGGCCTTTGACAAAATTCAACATCCATTTATGATAAAACCTCTCCAGAAAGCAGGAATACAAGGAACATACCTCAACATAATAAAAGCTATATATGACAAACCCACAGCAAACATTATCCTCAATGGTGAGAAATTGAAAGCATTTCCCCTAAAGTCAGGAACAAGACAAGGGTGCCCACTTTCACCACTACTATTCAACATAGTTCTGGAAGTTTTAGCCACAGCAATCAGAGCAGAAAAAGAAATAAAAGGAATCCAAATTGGAAAAGAAGTAAAACTCTCACTGTTTGCAGATGGCATGATCCTCTACATAGAAAACCCTAAAGACTCCACCAGAAAATTACTAGAGCTAATCAATGAATATAGTAAAGTTGCAGGATATAAAATCAACACACAGAAATCCCTTGCATTCCTATACACTAATAATGAGAAAGTAGAAAAAGAAATTAAGGAAACAATTCCATTCACCATTGCAACAAAAAGAATAAAATACTTAGGAATATATCTACCTAAAGAAACTAAAGACCTATATATAGAAAACTATAAAACACTGATGAAAGAAATCAAAGAGGACACTAATAGATGGAGAAATATACCATGCTCATGGATCGGAAGAATCAATATAGTGAAAATGAGTATACTACCCAAAGCAATTTACAAATTCAATGCAATCCCTATCAAGTTTCCAGCGATATTTTTCACAGAACTAGAACAAATAATTTCAAGATTTGTATGGAAATACAAAAAACCTCGAATAGCCAAAGCAATCTTGAGAAAGAAGAATGGAACTGGAGGAATCAACTTGCCTGACTTCAGGCTCTACTACAAAGCCACAGTCATCAAGACAGTATGGTATTGGCACAAAGACAGAAATATAGATCAATGGAACAAAATAGAAAGCCCAGAGATAAATCCACACACATATGGACACCTTATCTTTGACAAAGGAGGCAAGAATATACAATGGAGTAAAGACAATCTCTTTAACAAGTGGTGCTGGGAAAACTGGTCAACCACTTATAAAAGAATGAAACTAGATCACTTTCTAACACTGCACACAAAGATAAACTCAAAATGGATTAAAGATCTAAATGTAAGACCAGAAACTATAAAACTCCTAGAGGGGAACATAGGCAAAACACTCTCCGACATAAACCACAGCAGGATCCTCTATGACCCACCTCCCAGAATTCTGGAAATAAAAGCAAAAATAAACCAATGGGACCTAATTAAAATTAAAAGCTTCTGCACAACAAAGGAAAATATAAGCAAAGTGAAAAGACAGCCTTCCGAATGGGAGAAAATAATAGCAAATGAAGCAACTGACAAACAACTAATCTCAAAAATATACAAGCAACTCCTGCAGCTCAATTCCAGAAAAATAAACAACCCAATCAAAAAATGGGCCAAAGAACTAAATAGACATTTCTCCAAAGAAGACATACAGATGGCTAACAAACACATGAAAAGATGCTCAACATCACTCATTATTAGAGAAATGCAAATCAAAACCACAATGAGATACCACTTCACACCAGTCAGAATGTCTGCGATCCAAAAATCTGCAAGCAATAAATGCTGGAGAGGGTGTGGAGAGAAGGGAACCCTCCTACACTGTTGGTGGGAATGCAAACTAGTACAGCCACTATGGAGAACAGTGTGGAGGTTCCTTAAAAAGTTGCAAATAGAACTGCCTTATGACCCAGCAATCCCACTGCTGGGCATACACACTGAGGAAACCAGAATTGAAAGAGACACATGTACCCCAATGTTTATCGCAGCACTGTTTATAATAGCCAGGACATGGAAACAACCTAGATGTCCATCAGCAGATGAATGGATAAGATAGCTGTGGTACATATACACAATGGAGTATTACTCAGCCGTTAAAAAGAATACATTTGAATCAGTTCTGATGAGATGGATGAAACTGGAGCCGATTATACAGAGTGAAGTAAGCCAGAAAGAAAAACACCAATACAGTATACTAACACATATATATGGAATTTAGAAAGATGGCAATGATGACCCTGTACGCAGGACAGCAAAAGACACAGATGTGTGTAGCGGACTTTTGGACTCAGTGGGAGAGGGAGAGAGTGAGATGATTTGGGAGAATGGCATTGAAACATGTATAATATCATGTAAGAATCGAATTGCCAGTCTATGTCCGATGCAGTTTATGACACGCTTGGGGCTGGTACGTGGGGATGACCCAGAGAGATGCTGTGGGGAGGGGGGTGGGAGGGGGGTTCATGTTTGGGAACGCATGTACACCCGTGGTGGATTCATGTCAATGTATGGCAAAACCAATACAGAATTGTAAAGTAAAATAAAAAATAAATTTAAAAAAATAATAAATAAACACACACACACACAAAAAAAAAAAAAACAAACAGAAATCTTTGAAATGACAAAATATGAAAAATAAAATTTCCAGTCAAAAGGGTGCCTAATTACAATAAATAACTGAATTACTAGCTTAACACAGGCTTTCTAAATAAAATATATACATATATGCATATAAACTTAAATATTAACTATTTTATATTATTAAAAGTCTGATGATCTAAATTCCTGGAGACAGGTAAATTTGAAAAAAAGTGGCCCAATATTAATTTCTCATATTTCAGCATCATGAAAAGAATTCCTAATTTACTCAAAATCTACAAAAATAAAATCGCATTCTTCTTATATTTTCTATGTTAAAGAAGAAAAACTGGAATGATACTAAAACCTTAGGGTTTTTTTTTTTTTCATTTTAAGTTGAATTTGTTGTTTATGGTGAAATCTTGAATTTCAAGATGGTATGTTTAGATATAATTTTCACTAACGGATGGAAAAAGAACCCTGTACTTAAAACATATATTCGTACTTTTCTCTTAAAAGGTCTAAGTTTTTAATGCTAAAAAGCATAATCTCTATAAATAGAGTGATGTAATTCCTACACTTTGATGGTTTTGAAACTACAGAAAAACTTTTAGAAGCCCAAATGGATTTTCTCCCCCAAATGAATATGTGGTCATTTCTAATTGTCATTCCAGGAGAAATGGTACCCCTCCATCAGAAGGGTCAATGAAGGGGGGTAGGTCATTCCTAAACTAAAAATGATTGAAATCTTGGATTTTTCTTGCTACAAAGTAAAAGATTCTGCATTTAGTATTATTTTCATACTGCTCTCTGAATATTTTCATGCTTTTGAAAACTGAACTAGTCCTTATAAACATGAATACACTGAGAATAGTGTTCACATCAAGATCTGTATTTGCTCACACAGCCAGGCTTCCCTCCTTCTGGACAGAGACCTGCACCCATAGGCAAGTGCTGGGGCTTATAGCAGACTTCTGTTCCCATCTCTATGCCCTGACCCTCCCTCCTCAAGGAGCCGCTGGGGGTACCCGCTACCCACCCTTGAATGGGTAGCTTCCTTTGAATGTTATCTATTTGTCCATGACCCAGGTAAAACAAAAAACATGGAGTTGGTGATGGACAGGGAAGCCTGGCATGCTGCAGTCCATGGGGTTGCAAAGAATCAGATACGACTGAGCGACTGAACTGAACTGAACTGATTTGAGAGATACACAATTCAATACAAATCCTGATTCCTTTCCAAATACGACAGAGATGTTCGGGCCAAGAACAAAGACAATATAACTGGAAGGCTGTAGAATGCCAAAGGGACCCCTGGAAGAAGCAAAGTAAGCATTTTAGAAAATTCCTCTCTAGCCATGTATCATAAAAATGGATATCCGTTAGAGTTTCAGGAAACCAAACAACAACAAAAAAAGACATTTCTAAAATAACCCTTAAGTTTGAAATAAAAGTAGATGTACTGTTTCCCAGATTTGTATGGAATCAATAAAGAAAACTTTTGTGTCTACACAAAATAAACGATGAGGTCTAATTACCACTTTGAAAGAGGTGAGAACTCACTACCATGTCATGAGCCACACAGATGAACATTACTGCAGAGCAGTGGTGATCACATGGAAGGATCCCTCAGAGTCCCCAGGAATGCAGAAACAGAAACCACAGCAACAACAAACCCCGATCTTCTTCTCTAAGAGAGGGAAGGTGAAGTGCCAAGGCAAAAGTAAAATTTCATTTCATACCTATCTCTAGAATTTGGTCATTTTACCATGAGTGATTTTAAGATTAGTGCTCATAAATGTATATTGAACGTGCATGATCAGTCGCTCAGTCATTTCTGACTCTTTGCGACCCCACAGACTGTAGCCCACCAGGCTCTTCTGTCTGTGGGATTCTCCAGGCAAGAACACTGGAGGGAGTTGCCATATCCCCCTCCAGGGGATATTCCAGACCCAGGGATCAAACCTGTGTTCTCCTGCACTCCTGCATCGGCAAGTAGCTTCTTTACCACTGAGCCACCAGCTTTCCTGGTAGCTCAGCTGGTAAAGAATCCGCCTGCAATGCAGAAGACCACAGTTCGATTCCTGGGTTGGGAAGATCCCCTGGAGAAGGGGTAGGCTATCCACTCCAGTATTCTTGGGCTTCCCTGGTGGCTCAGCTGGTTAAGAATCCACCTGCAATGTGGGGAGTCCTAGGTTCAACCCCTGGGTTGGAAAGATCCCCTGGAGAAGGGAAAAGCTACCCACTCCAGTATTTTGGCCTGGAGAATTCCATGAACTGTATAGTCCATGGGGGTCGCAAAGAGTCGGACATGACTGAGCGACTTGTACTTTCACTCACCTTCTTTTAATGGTGAAAGAGCTCTCTCTTCACAAACCAGTGTGCTGTTAACATCCAATCATTAGCTGTGTTACAAACATGGTACATTGCTCCTGATCTCTCCACTGAATTCCTTAGCCACCCTAAACCTTGTGGATCCTCCCCTATAATAATATTTACTAACATCTCAAGGATGCGTGTTTATTGGAAAGTTCAGATGGAAGAGCCAGAGTAGGAAATTGTTGAAACAAATTCCATATTTCTGTGAAAGTCCCCTCCAGGTTACAATAGTTTACATTGGGCAGAGTGACTCAGAGCCAAAAACTAGCAGCAGAACTCACTGGAAATGCTCAAACCTTGAAATGCATCTAAGTTTAAAATAAACTTACTGCAATGAAGCAAAATGACACCAAAGGTGTTTTTTTTTTTTTTTTTTTACTGGTACTAAAGGTTATAGATGGTTGGCCGAAAACATCAGAAAACATCCTGGATAGTCTCTCTCTTACAAGGAAAGACTTGTCGTCTTACCAACACCCTGCCGGCAGGCAGCCCGGGTCCAGAAGTTTGGGGCATCCATGTCAGCTGTGGTTTTCCATTGCCAACGTTTGTCTCCAGTTTACCTTCCAGCCTGAACTATATACAATCTACACCCACTCTATCTCTCCTTGTACGATTTAAATGCAACCCAGCTCACCCTGGTCTACAGGGCCCAATATTTCTCTGGTCTTTTCTGGAAAACTTGTTCTGTTGGAACTATTTCCTTTATTTCAGCCTGGGTTTTTCCAAATCCTCCTGAATACCATGGACTATAGGAAAAGATCTCAGGTTGGGGTCTTCTGCATCTCTTGGCTTCTTCGAGACTTGATTTTTTTAGTACCACTTAGTTCACATTCAAGATCCTGTTGTCAGATCATGTCCACAGCATCCAAACAGCTTCCCAATGAGCCTCTGCTCTGTGTCCAGCTTCCTCCTTCCCTTCAACTCCTATAGCCTACGACTTTGTACCTCTACGAGCCAGATTCATGTCCATCTGACTCAAAGAATGCCAAGTCCCCCCTTGCCTCTTCTGTTTTGACCTTCATTTCCAGAGGCATCTTTAGCCTCAGATCTTTAACCTACCCCTGCTTCCACCTCTCTCTCCATCTCCAATGAATGACTCTGTGAGCTCTCTGACCCTCTGCATCTGCCCGTCCTGCCACACGCTGCAACCCAGCCTATAGAGAATTGTATTACAAACATTGTAATGTTTCCTGCTCAACTTCTACTCTTTGCAACACGGGGAATCCTCCTTAAGTTGAGTCTTATAACACAGAGTCTGGCTGGCTATGAGATGGCTGACATCAAAATCAGGAT
This sequence comes from Oryx dammah, assembly GCF_014754425.2. NCBI lineage: Eukaryota > Metazoa > Chordata > Mammalia > Artiodactyla > Bovidae > Oryx > Oryx dammah. The sequence goes on from NW_024070206.1 coordinate 21,118,493, forward strand.
GGCATGAAAAACTCGGACGTATTTCAGGTCTGTGAAGTAAATTACACCCATAGGAACAGAAACATTCTAAGGAAAAACAGTGAGAGAGGAAAGAGAAGATGACTTCAGACAAGGAAGACTGATGCTTCTGTACTTAACCTGTGAGACAAGACACACTGAAGGCCTCTGAGCAGGGAAATGACTTGACCAAAGAGGTTTAGGTAAAATTAATTTGGTAACAACACCAAGGAAAAAGAGTACATCAGGAAGCATCTTCTGAACAATAAGGGACCCTAGTGAGTCATGTAGTTCAGAATGTCCTCCTGCATCTGCATTACCTGCTGCTACAGTCATCACAGCTGCCATAACACATTTCTAAAGATAGACTTCTCTGATCTCCTACCCTGTTTATTTCAGGATGGAGCCAATACTTCCATATAAGAAATACGAGCCAGTATACAGTAGCCAAGACATGGAAACAACCTAAGTGTCCATTGACAGATGAATGGATAAAGATGTGGTATATGCATATAATGGAATATCACTCAGCCATAAAAAATGAAATGATGCCCTTTGCAACAACATGGATAGACCGCGAGACTGTGATGCACAGTGAGGTAAGTCAGAAAGACAAATACCACATGATATTACTTGCACGTGGAATCTAAAACAGGTCACAGGTGAACTTATCTATAAAACAGAAAAAGACTCACAGATATAGAGAACAAACTTGGTGTTGCTGGGAGTGGGTGAGGGAGGGATGGACTAGAAGTTTTAGATTAGCAGATGCTGATTATAACTATTATATATAGTTATATAACTATTACATAAACTATTATATATAGGATGGATAAAAAATAGGTCCTACTGTATAGCACAGGGAACTATATTCAATATCCTGTAACAAACCATAATGGAAAAGAAAAAAAATGACATATCAGCCAACTCTATATATCTATTCTTAAATTTTAATTCCCAAATAATTTAGCATTTTAATATCCCTAGGAATGTAAAATAAGTTTACATTCAAATAGGTATGACTGATGAAAGAGTATAAATCAGTAAAAGAAATTGGCAAACTAGTTTCCAGTTCCCCTCATACATTATAACAAAATCAACTGCTCTCTTTCAAAGTGGAAGGTAGAGTAGATGTCATTTACTCCAACTGACATGCTTTACATGGAAGAAAAGCAAGGCTTAAAGCAAAAGATGATTTATTTAGTTTCTTAGCTACTCAGTGGCAAAACCAGGATTCTAACTAGAGTAGGTAATGGACTCCTAAAAAAAGTTATAGAAGCCAAGGATATACAACTGCTTTATTCACTGTCTCATGACACCTCATCTTTTAACCATAATCCTTCAAGATGACAGTTAATATTTATTGAGCACCTTAAATACTAGGCATCTAGCCCCATGCTTTGCATACCTCACCATGAAATCTCCCCAGCACATGAGATGGATTTATGAAGGAGGAAGGCTCCAGGAGATGCTCCCACGTTTGGAGCGTCCTTGCTTCCTCCCCTTCATTCATCTCCCCAATACCTCTGTCTGCTTTTTGAGGCTCTGCCTAACAGCCCAGTCCTCTGGGGAGGCTTCTCCTGGGGCCACAGCTAACCCACACCTCTGCTGAAGGGCGGGAACACAAGCCTGTCTGTAGCCCAGAGCCAGTCATCTGCTCAGTGTTAAGCCTCCTTACATTCTTATTCAGCATTTAATTTTCCCTCTCTGCTTTTCCTTCTAGACTCTCAGCTCTGAGCGGGCAGGATAGAGCTCATATATCTTTTCATTTCCACAAACCGGATACTGTGGCCCTGGAAGCGTAGGGCTGCAGGCACTTGACCGTCTCCATGGAGCTGAGTGTGAAATGCTGGCTTCTAGCACCAAGGCTAGAAGAAGGCAATGGCACCCCACTCCAGTACTCTTCCCTGGAAAATCCCATGGACAGAGGAGCCTGGTAGGCTGCAGTCCAGGTGGTCGCTAAGAATTGGACCCGACTGAGCGACTTCACTTTCACTTTTCACTTTCATGCACTGGAGAAGGAAATGGCAACCCACTCCAGTGTTCTTGCTTCGAGAATCCCAGGGACAAGGGAGCCTGGTGGGCTGCCGTCTATGGGATCGCACAGAGTTGGACACGACTGAAACGACTTAGCAGCAGCAGCAGCAGCAGCACCAAAGCTGCTCTGCCAGCCATTCTCCAAAACTCCAGAGAGAAGAAAACAACACTCAACATGCAAAGCGATGTGAAATCAAAGAGAACAATCCATTATATCTTTCCCTATCAATCAACCACATTATTAAACTCTAAATCACCCAAAACACAAAGAAATAACACCACAGGTTATGTAAGTTTTGAATCAAGGTGTTCAAGTGCTAGGAAAGAGAACACTTCCTCGCTTCTTCCTTGATTATTTATTCCTGAAAACAGTAAGGAAAGACTGTTGATTTAAAAATATAAAACAGAAAAGAGAGGTTTCCGTTTGAGAATTTTAAGCTGAAAGAGCTAACCTTTCCCCAACCTTCCATCCTGAGCCTTTAATTTTCCCGTGGTCAGTCTCATGAGCTGCTGAATATTGATCTCCCAGCAAATTATTCTGTTCACTCCAAAGCTGAACCGCTGACCTCGCCCCAGACACATCAGATACCCTGTGGCATGCGGGGGGAGGACAAGAGGACCTGAGCTTGGCTGGGAGCAGGGCAGCAACAGTAGCCTCCAATGCAGCAAGTCCTCTCCAGCACCATGCCCCTCAGCTGATTTTCCTCTGTTCATACAACTGCCCCACTGCAAATAACTCAAACAGAATTCAGGATGAGTCCCACAGAAATGTTTCCTACACAGTGTGCTCAGTTGCTCAGTCATGGCCAACTCTTTGCGACCCCATGGACTGTAGCCTGCCAGGCTCCTCTGTCCATGGGATTTTCCAGGCAAGAATATTGGAGTGGGCTGCCATGCCCTTCTCCAGGGGATCTTCCTGACCCAGGGATCAAACCAGCATCTCTTACATCTCCTGCACTGGCAGGCGGGTTCTTTACCACTAGCACCACCTGGGAAGCCATTTCTAGACAGTACACAGGCCCTAAAGAATAGGTAAGATGTGCTGCCATTTACAGGTGAGGTCAGCCCTGCAGGAGGGAAGCATGGGCAGCCCAGGCATTAGAAGGCAGTTACCAGGGGAATTAAAATTAATCCAAAGGAGACTCCCTAGGTGGTCCAGTGAGTAAGAATCCACCTGCCAATGCAGGGGACACAGGTTCTATCCCTGATCCAGGAAGGTCCCACATGCCACGGAGCAACTAAACTCATGTGCCACAACTTCGGAACCTGTGTTCTAGGGTGCAAGAGCCACAACTACTGAGGTCCTTGTGCCTAGAACCCATGCTCTGCCACAAGAGAAGCTAATGCAATAAGAATCCAGAGCACTTCAACTAGAGAGGAGCCCTTGCTTTCCCCAACTAGAGAAAAGTCCATGCAGCAATGAAGAACCAGCACAGCAGTAAATAAACACATAAAATTATAAAAAAAGGGGGGGGGGCTTCCCTAATAGCTCAGCTGGTAAAGAATCTGCCTACAATGCAGAAGACCCCAGTTCAATTACTGAGTTGGGAAGATCCCCTGGAGAAGGGATAGGCTACCCATTCCAGTATTCTTGGGCTTCCCTTGTGGCTCAGCTGGTAAAGAGTCCAACTGAAATTTGGGAGACCTGGGTTTGATCCCTGGGTTGGGAAGATCCTCTGGAGAAAAGAAAAGCTACCCATTCCGGTATTCTGGTCTGGAGAATTCCATGGACTGTATAGTCCATGGGGTCACAAAGAGTCGGACATGACTGAACAACTTGCACTTTCATAAAAAAAATTAACCCAAAGGATCTCCTGACATCTTTAACCATTAGGTAAGCTTCTAACACCAGAAATCATCACAATGACCAACCTAAATAGCATATTCAAAAGCAGAGGCATTACTTTGCCAACTAAGGTCCATCTAGTCAAGGCTGTGGTTTTTCCTGTGGTCATGTATGGATGTGAGAGTTGGACTGTGAAGAAGGCTGAGCACCAAAGAAGTGATGCTTTTGAACTGTGGTGTTGGAGAAGACTCTTGAGAGTCCCTTGGACTGCAAGGAGATCCAACCAGTCCATTCTGAAGGAGATCAGCCTTGGGATTTCTTTGGAAGGAATGATGCTGAAGCTGAAACTCCAGTACTTTGGCCACCTCATGCAAAGAGTTGACTCATTGGAAAAGACTCTGATGCTGGGAGGGATTGGGGGCAGGAGGAGAAGGGGACGACAGAGGATGAGATGGCTGGATGGCATCACTGACTCGATGGACGTGAGTCTGAGTGAACTCCGGGAGTTGGTGATGGACAGGGAGGCCTGGCGTGCTGCAATTCATGGGGTCACAAAGAGTCGGACATGACTAGAGACTGAACTGAACTGAATATATAGTTTTCTACTCAGTGTTATAGTTTGTATTTTCATACATTTTAATACATGATTTGTATTTTTACTTTTATATGTAATGTTTTAAAATGTAATTTTTGAAATTAAAACTCTCCGTGATCAATGGCAGATGTGGTATTGAATCTTAAATACTGGGTCCCACATCTCTATCTTATCCTGCCAGCTCTCTTCATCTGCTACATTGGTGGACCTCAACCGTGGTGTCTCAAATATTTGATGAGTCGAATTGTGGTGTTTTTGTCAAATCCCGATGAGTACTGGTCAAAAGCCTGGATCTATTCCCCCAAGAGCCTGGCTGAGCACCACAGGCAAGTCAATGAAAAAGAGATCAGCCATTACTTGACACATTCCAGAATATTCCAACAGAAAACAAAGTGCCAAGTGCTTGGAAAAGCACACGTTACGTAGAAGAAATGTAGGATGATACTTAGGTAACAGATTCTGGTTTAAGGAACTAGTCCCATTACCTGAATCTGCCTGATAATGAGACTCGCTGGCACTTGTGAAGATGAGATTGAGATTGAGTCTGGGAATAAAAGGGCAAACGTGCTGTTGTTCAGAATCCTAGTACTCAGAAAGTTAATACACAGTCATCTAGTTGGAGTAATATGGTTTAGTTTAAGGAGGGAGGGGTTAGGGCCCAGTTGTTCCATTTGGGTCAAGTTGACAAGGACCCTATGGGCTTTCCAGATGGCCCAGTGGTAAAGAACCCACCTGCCAGTGCAGGGGATGCAGGAGACTTGGGTTCAATCCCTGGGTGGGGAAGATCCCCTGGAGGAGGAAATGGTGACCCACTCCAGTATTCTTGCCTGGGAAATCCCACGGACAGAGGAGCCTGGTGGGCTTTAGTCTATGCAGTCACAAAGAGTCAGACATGACTAAGCATGCATGCATGCAGACAAGTCCCCTATAGAGAAGTGAAATGGAAATTAAACCTTAAACCATGTTGAGAACAAAGGAGTATATATTTGTTCTCTAGCGGAGGTGAGTTTCCTAAAATAAGACTTCAGAGAGTCTCAAATGGAGACAGATGGCTCCTCTGTCCACACTGAAACCCACATGGGGATAGGGTGGGGAGGGAGGTGGGAGGGGGGTTCAGGATGCAGTGGACACATGTATACCTATGGCTGATTCCTGCTGATGTATGGCAAGAACCATCACAATACTGTAAAGTAATTATCCTCCAATTAAAATTAATTATTTTAAAAAAGAACTGATACATAGGAGACATGTGCCCACTGTCCATCTGTAGTCCATCTCCTGAGAATCTGTGTGGGAGTCTGGATGATGCTGGGAGGACACAGAATCAAGCACTGTGTGTGTGTAGCACGGGTAACTATACTCAATATCTTGTAATAAACCACAATGAAAAATAATATAAAAAGAATATATATATGCACACGCTCACGTGTGTATAACTGAGTCACTTTGTTGTAAGGCAGAAATTAACACAGCACTGTAAATCAGCTATATTCCAATACAATTAAAAAAAAAATCCTGCTTCTGTCCCAGGCTGCCACGGTTTTAGGAAGACAAGGTCCTTCTAGGTCTGTCTCCCATCTCCTGGAAACAGGGACAGATACATGCCAGCTTCCACTGCTGGGAAAGCCACAGCTGAGGGAGAGAAGCTGGAGGGGAGCCAATCCAACACGCGCTCTCCTGCCCTGTACTCCCAGCCATGCAGGGACGTCCCAGGGTACTCTGTGATTAACCGAGCCCAGGAAGGCCGAGAGGGAAGCCTCATCATGTAACAGGACACACGTGTTTTCGCTGAGCATGCACAGGACCATGGGACTCCCCCTCTGGCTCAGAAACACTGATCGTGGCTATGAGCTTTTCCTGCAAACCATGCATGCCTATATTTGTAAAACAAAGTTTTATAAGGAAGTTTAAATTTCCTTGACATCTTCCAGGTATTTATAACTGTTTAGTTGAGAGGCAGGACATGAACTAGGAATTCACAGAGCTGTAGCTAGTAGCCATGTACAAACAGATTTTTCTGATTAGCAATCAAGATGCATGAACCTGGGCTGGTTGGCAACAATCCTGGAAGGAGCTTGTTCATTGACTGGTTCAGGGGCTCCAGCAAACCTCAGCCGGGTCTCCAGCACCCACAGACAAACCATCAGAGGAGGAGGAGGCCAGGAAAGCTTCCTTTCACCTCACCTCCCTCTAAATCACCCTAAAACTGAATAAATTAGGTATCTGTTGACAGAGAGACCTCCAGCGATCCTGAGGATTCTAGAAAGAATATCCCCAGTCTTTGATATAGGCTTATCCAACTGCAGCCCCTGAAATTGCTTCTCATAAAGAAAAAAGCCACATATTCCACGATTAGAAATAAGAAGGCTTCACATACAAAAGACAGATTGAGGCAGTGTTTACGCATAAGTGAGTTTTCAGCTGTACAACAGTAAAATAATAATAGTGATGTGACTACTGAGAACTGTATCAGAGTAGAGGAAGAAAGTGAGTACCCTGGGAAGGACCAGGCTCCCCAAATTAGAGTCGCTGCCCCTGAGCTGACAAAAGGACACTCTTTTACAGCAATAAATGCCGCTGGGTGTGGTGGCAGGAGCCATGGGTACATATCTGAGTCCTGCTCTATCCACTTGCTATGAAATTTAGAGCGTCTTCAATTTGCTGAGCCACAGTTTGTCGCTGTTGTTTAGTCGCTCAGTCACGTCCAAGTCTGCAAGCCCACAGGCTGTAGCCCACCAGACTCTTCTCTCCATGGGGTTTCCCAGGCAAGAATATTGGATGGGTTTGACTTTTCCTGGCCCAGGGCATCTTCCCGACCCAGGGATTGAACCTGTGTCGCCTACAATACCACTGAGCCACCTGGGAAGCCCAAACCACAGTTTACTTATCTATAAAATGGGGAGCACAGCTCAGTGTTCAGTGATGCCCTGAGGGTGTGGGATGGGGTGTGGGATGGGGTGTGAGGAGGGAGGCTCAAGAGGGAGGAATATGCATGTAACTGATTCACTTCGTTGCACAGCAGAAGGAACACAATGCTGTGAAGCAATTATGCTCCCCAGAAAAGCCAGACAAGGCAGGAAAATACAAAGGTGAAAGTCACCAAATAATTAAAAAAAAAAAATCTAACTGCCTAGAAAGAAAATATAAAATGGGAATGATGTCAACCTGTACCACGGCTCTGGGAGTTTGCTGAAATTACTTACGGAAAAGCGCTGTGAAAGCATGGAGCCCTGGACCCAAGTGAAGCCCCACTTGTACATCAAAAGGCTAGAGGCAGAAAATGAAAACCTCCCAGAGAGGTGGCTTTGTCCAAAGTGAGCCTGTTCTCTTTAACAGGCTAAAGCCCAGCCTGGGTGGGGGAGGGGTGCCGAGCATGAAACTCTTCTGTTTGTGTCCTTATGAACTCAGGTGGCCCCACCTGTGAGGATTCCTGACTCGAGGCTTTGTCTGCAGCACAGTTACCTTGATTATCAGAGGGACTTTCTTAATTGCGACATATCTGTTCCACCACTTTGTTACCCTGCCTTGGGGTGCATTTCCAGGCAACTATTCACCAGCCGTGCCCAAAGGACCATTCTTTAAACAAGCTTTGAAATATATTAAACACTCAGTTTTACAAGTGCAAACATGCTTGTGGGAAATACAATATAGTGTGTGCTCACCATTAACATAATCAGACTGCAGGAGATTCTGGAGATGCAAGCTCTGTCATCATTTACATGGCCCGAGAAAGCAGTCCTCATTGAAATACCCTCAGAAGTGAAGACGTGATCAACAAATCCAAAACAGAGAGCTGAGAAACAAACTCAAGTTTTCTGGAAAAGTAGTGTTAGTCACTCAGTCGTATCTGAACGTTTGCGACCCCATGGACTGTAGCTCACCAGCCTCTTCTCTCCATGGGATTACCAGGCAAGAATGCTGGAGTGGGTTGCCATGCCCTCCTCCAGGGGATCTTCCCGACCCAGGGACTGATCCCGAGACTCCTGCATCGCAGGCAGATCCTTGACCGTCTGACCCACCATGGAAGCACAGGAAAGGTAGGGTAGGGGCTAATTTTCTTTACACGGTTTTGTGTTTATTCTGAGATCTGCCCCAGCCCTAGGTGGTGTTTCTGCCTCCAGGAGAGCTTCATAAATCTAATTACAGCTCGAATATGAGTGGATACATTACCTGCCATTTTCCTATGGTCACACCCCACGTGGTCCATGATGGCTACAATAATCAGGAGCAGCTCTCAACATTTAACAGTAACTCTTTTCAAATTCTGAACCTTGACACCCTAGCTGAGGTGGAACTGCTCAAGGAAACCAAAAGAAAGCGTCCATGTTGATGCACAGCAGGTGCTGACAGTGAGCTCTGGGGCTGGTGAGCCATAAACACACGTGTTAACACAGGTAGAATATCACTGTGCAGTCATGCTGATCTTAAAGCCTTCTGCCTGTAGGCTGTCCCGATGCCTGACATGGCTGCCAAGCATCAGTCACACTCATCAGGCCAGTTTCTGCTGCTGGCGGTCAGCAAAGAAAGGCAGTGGACAGGGACAGTGCAGGGCTTCCCCGAGGAGAGCTCGGCCCGAAGAACAGGATGGAGGCTCCTGGGTGGAGCAGGCTGACCACTGGGTTCTTTAAGTCGTTTCATAGTGATTCTTAATTTGGGAATCTATATCTGAGGAGAGACCTCTGAAGTCACAAAAGTTGGTGACTATGAAGGCTGGATGGGGGTTGGGAATCAAAACCCACACCTTCCACGTAGGCTTCTATGGTCAGAAAACCTGCTGCCTGGGTGGATGTCCCCTTTCTCAGCTGTGCTGTGCTCAGTTGAGTCTGACTCTTTTGACCCTGTGGACGGTAGCCAGCCAGGCTCCTCTGTCCATGGAATTTCCCAGGTAAGTACACTGGAGTGGGTTGCCATCTCCTACTCCAGGGGATATTCCCGACTCAGGGATCGAATCCTGGTCTCTTATCTTCTGGATTGGCGGGTGGATTCTTTACCACAGGGCCACCTGGGAAGTATCCTCTTTCTCAGCAGCTCTTGTTAATTTCTGTCAAACTTCCAGTAAACCTTTCAGGCTAGACACATGCACACATGTGCACGTGTGCACACACACACACAAAATCCACATTTACACGATGGTTTTTCACTCATGGTTCATGCCATTCAAATCAGTGAGGTGGCAGTGATCAGCCCAGCAGTTTTGGTGGCATTCATGATTGTGATGGTTAATTTTATGTGTCAGGTTGACTGGACCATGAGATGCTCAGACGTTTGAATCAAGATCACACTTCTAAAGAGGCTATTAATCCTTAGAATCTGAAATACCACCCATACATCTCAGGAAGGTTTCTTTCCTACATAATTCCTACAAGTTATGGGCTTCTTATGCATATCCCATGAATTATTACCCTTGACACATTCACTGCTCATGTTTTCCTGGGAACCAGGAACCACATGGACCACAAGCAAAAGCCTTAAGTGTCAAACTAATGGGAACAAGTTCTCCTGAATCGGATGCTGAAAACCTTACAACTGAACCAAACCAAAGATGTTCTCTCTAAAATAAGAAGGGGCCTGCTACTGTAAAATATAAATCTACCTGGTGAAATGATGCTTTTGAACTGTGGTGTTGGAGAAGACTCTTTGAGAGTCCCTTCGACTGCAAGGAGATCCAACCAGTCCATCCTAAAGGAGATCAGTCCTGGGTGTTCACTGGAAGGACTGATGTTGAAACTGAAAACTCCAATATTCTGGCCACCTGATGCGAAGAGCTGATTCACTTGAAAAGACCCTGATGCTGGGCAAGATTGAGGGCAGAAGGAGAAGGGGACCACAGAGGATGAGATGGTTAGATAGCATCACCAACTCGATGGACATGGGTTTGGGTGAACTCCAGGAATTGGTGATGGACAGGAAGGCCTGGCGTGCTGTGGTTCATGGGGTCGCCAAGAGTCAGACACGACTGAGTGACTGGACTGAACTGAACTGAACCCGGGCAGCTGGCTCCTTTCTGGAAGAAGAATTATTGGCTGCAAGGATATTAATGAAATTAAGACTCTAAGATTCTATTATGTGCTGTGGCCTTGCAAAAAATCATTTCTGTTTTACTTTAATAATTCTGAAGGCTGCCTTAGATTTTCCTCTATTTCCTTCCTCCCTCCCTCCCTTCCTTTTTCTTTCCCTCCCTGCCCAGTCATGAGCCATCTTCCAGTGACACAGAATAGTAACTCCATTAACATTACTACTAAAGTCACTGTGTGTGCGTGAGTGCTCAGTCGAGCCCAACTCTTAGTGACCTCATGGACTGTAGCCCGCCAGGCTCCCCTGTCCATGGGATTTTCCAGGCAACAATGCTGGAGTGGGTTGCTTTCTCCAAGGGATCTTCCCAACCTCATCTCTGCTTCTCCTGCCATTGGCAGGTGGATTGTTTACCTCTTAGCCACCTGGGAAGTCCCACTAAAGTCACTACAATCCTGAAATGGTTAAAAGCATGTGTTGTTGGAATAAAACCTACACCCTTATTTACAATATTCCTCACTTTAAAATGGTGACACATGGACACAGTATTTAGCTTTCATAGTGGGTAGGGTGAGAAGGGTTTTTTAAAGGGGATTAAAAAAAAATTTCCCCACTGCTTTCATGATATTCTCCTTGACGTGAGGGCCTAAGCAGAAAAATAGATTAGGAATCTCATTCAGGTTTTCTTTTTTTTCATTTTTGAGAATACATTGATATTAACTGTAAGAGCACAGATTTACTCTTATGAGTAATTGGAGTGTATGAGTTACACTCCATGATAGGGGGTCAGTAATCTTCAAGCAAAGCAGAAGCTTAATCTGAGTCATTTCCACAAGGTCCATCAGCTGCAACAGTCATTCATGTAAGAAACCATTCAAAACACCTGCCGTAAAGGTTGGCACTCTAAGAAGAGCTCTCTGAGACTGCCCATTGCCCTGCCCCCAGGACCCAACCATCATTAGTACACATGGAACTGGACTGACATGAACACAGGGCAAACAACCTATGAAGAGACAGGAGGCGCTCCTCCAACTAGGTAATGGTTGTAGACTGCTCATGCGAGCCTCCTGGGGTTTACCCTCCAGGGTGGAAGGCTCACACCTTTTCTTTGCATTACTGCTAGCCAGCACTGCCAACCTTCTGGGAAGAACTGTTGAATCCTGAAAATAAACCACCTGAAATTTTTAATCCTAAAATAGTTTGGCTGTACACAGAATACATTTTACATTCATATTTTTTAATGCTTATATAAGTAGTTATCAGTCAAAAATCCACCACTCAAGTCATTAGCTGGACAGGGATCTACGTGTGACATTATTCAAAAAAGTCACTATAGTCCCTCCTTATTAGGAAACCACAAGATAAGCAGGCTGCCATGAACCATCTAGAAAATCAAGCTAAACACAAGCAGCACACACACAGTCATACTCACATGCAATTTATCACGTTGCTGAAATGTGAAGGCTCTGGTGGGTTTTGAATGGTTCTTAGTTTTGGAATAGATGTGAAAGGTCTATATTCCAGGAGGTGAGATCAGGAGAAAATACCATCTTATAAGTTAGAGAAGGCTTTTAGAGCTGAATGAAGGAGGAGACCATGTGTGTGTTGGGGGATGGGGGGGGAGCGGTGGCAGGGCCAAGGGGTGGGAGGGAGGGACTGAGAGTGCCAGTGGAGGGAGTAACACAGAAATGCAGCTTCCATGTTCTGGGCATGAAATTTAACTTCATACAAAGTGTAGAAGTGAATGAAGCCAACATTAAAAGTGCTGAGCAACATACATACGGCCAACAGGCAGGTAAAAAGATGCTACCATCACTAATTATCAGGGAAAAGCAAATCAAATCCCCAGTATCACCCCCTGTCTGTTAGGACAACCATCATCAAAAAGAAAAGAGATGACAAGTGTTGGCAAGGATCTGGAGAAGGGGAAACCTCATGCAATGTTGGTAGGAATGTAAGTGGTGCAACCACTATGGAGAACAGCGTGTGTTTCCTCAAAAATCTAAAAACTACCGTACGATCCAACAATCCTGCTTCCAGGGAGAGATCCAAAGGGAACGAAAACCAGATCTCAAAGATCTGCACCCGTGTTCACTGATGCCTTATCCACAATGACCATAATATGGAAGCAACCCAAGTATCTATCAATGGCTGAATGGACAAAGGGGATATGATATAATACAATGGAGTATCATTCAGCCATGAGAAAGAATGGAATCCTGCCACTATGACAACATAGAGGAACCTTGAGGGCATTATACTAAGTGAAATAAGCCAGACAGAGAAAGACAAATACAGCATGGGGTCACTTATATGTGATATCTGAAAAAAAAATAATGTTGAATTCATAGAAAGAGTAGCTACCAGAGACTGCAGGGTTGGAGAAATAGGGAGACGGTGTTAAAAGAGTATAAACTTTCAGCAACAAGATGAATAACATCTGAGGACCTAATGTTAAACACGCTGACTATAGCTGATAACACTGTGCTGTTTAACTGAAATTTTCTAAGAGAGTAGAATCTGCATGTTCTTATCAAGAAAAGAGATAAATATGTAATGGGTACGTTAATTAACCAGCTGGGGGGAACCCTTTCACAACACATAAATATATCAAATTACTGTGACATATACTTCAAATATCTTACAATTTTTCATGTCAATTATGCCTCAATAAAACTGAAATTAGCCATTAAAAAACCCACAAAATTTTGCCATTTGCAGTATCATGGATGGACTTGGACGGCATTCAGTTCAGTTCAGTTCAGTTGCTCAGTTGTGTCCGACTCTTGGTGACCCCATGAATCGCAGCACGCCAGGCCTCCCTGTCCATCACCAACTCCTGGAGTTCACTCAGACTCACGTCCATTGAGTCAGTGATGCCATCCAGCCATCTCATCCTCTGTTGTCCCCTTCTCCTCCTGCCCCCAATCCCTCCCAGCATCAGAGTCTTTTCCAATGAGTCAACTCTTCGCATGAGGTGGCCAATGTACTGGAGTTTCAGCTTTAGCATCATTCCTTCCAAAGAAATCCCAGGGGTAGGCTAAGTGAAATGTCAGACAGCAAAAGATAAATACTGTGTGATGTTGCTTATATGTGGAATTTAAAAAACATAACAAACTAGTGTATATAATATAAAAGCAGCAGACTCAAAGAGAGCAAACTAATGGTTACCAGTGGGGAGGGGGAAGGGCAGCCTAGAGGTGGGAGAGTGAGGAACAAACTACTGGGTGTAACAAACGCTTAAGGGTGTACTGTATCACACGGGGAATAGAGCCAGCATTCTGTACTAACTGTGAATGGAAGGTAACCTTTAAAAATTGCATAAAAATAAACAATGAAAAAGGAATTAAACTTCTGAGTGCACAAAACTTTGTCAAGACTGGTTTGATCTCCTTGCTATCCAAGAGACTCTCAGGAGTCTTCTCCAACACTACAGTTTGAAAGTATTGATTCTTCAGTACTCAACCTTCTTTATGATTCAGCTCTCACATTTGTACACGATTGCTGGAAAAACCACAGCTTTGACTCAATGGACCTCCATTGATGACAAAAACCACAGGTAAGCAAAACAAGCTCAGATTTCAGCCAAGACTGCTAGCCCCTGGCACCCTATGCAGGGTCCAGCATGCTGCTGCCACATACCAGAGGACATTCATTGTTTCCTGATCCTTTGTTTGCAATTAGGCTAAGGTAGTTCCGTCAGCTAACCCTGTTCTCTCAGCTGGCTGTTAACCATAATTATAATAATAAACTTAATGACCACCAAACAAAATCCCGCCACTGGTGGCTGTGTGTCTGCCGTGATCCAGAGAAACCAGGGGCACTATATTCACCATCAAACTGGACTTCTCAGCAGCCCGATGGGTAGACACTATTTCTAAATCCATTTGATGGATTAGTAAACTAAGGCCTTGCCTGGGCCAACAACATGTTCAAGTCAGGGCTGGGGGAATGCTCCTGTTATAGGACCAGAGAGTCCGTATTTTCTGTATGGGGCCAGAGCATATAGATTTGAGGCTCCATGGACCAGTTCCTGCTGCTGCTGCTCAGTCTGATCTTTAAAGCTCAAAACAGACAGTATGTAAAGGAATACGTGTGGCTGTGTTTTGATAAAACTTCACTCATAGGCACTGGAGTTTGAATTTATATAATTTCATGTGTCACAATATCTCATTGACTTCTTCATCTTTTTTTTTTTCAATGACTAGAGGATTCTCAGACCACTCAAAGTTGGGGGCAGCCTGGCTTTGGCCTGTGAACTGCAGTTTACTGATCCCTAGTCAAGGTGATGGAGAAGGCAATGGCACCCCACTCCAGTCCTCTTGCCTGGAAAATCCCATGGACGGAGGAGCCTGGTGTGCTGCAGTCCATGGGGTCAATGAGGGTCAGACATGACTGAGCGACTTCACTTTCACTTTTCTCTTTCATGCATTGGAGAAGGAAATGGCAACCCACTCCAGTGTTCTTGCCTGGAGAATCCCAGGGACGGGGGAGCCTGGTGGGCTGCCATCTATGGGGTCGCACAGAGTCGGACACAACTGAAGCGACTTAGCAGCAGTTCTACAGTAACAAGAGTGTTAAATGCACTTTCTTTTCTCGAGTGTATCTAAACCAGGTAAAGTAGAGGTCAGAACATCATCTGGGTCGATTTCTATACCAGCCCTCGCTGTGCCCTGGGGTCCAGGGCACCCCATGCGTCACCCTTTGTCCACGGAGAATCACTGACACAGCTGTTGGCTGTAGGATTTGCAAATCGGCCACATGATGACCCGACGGTGACGAGAAGATGTTGAGGAAAAATCACGTTCCTCCTCCCTGGTCACTGGGGCTCAGGTCTATCACACAGGAAGCATTCGGAGGTGAGAGCTTGTGCTGTTAATAATGTAACAACAACCAAAGACAGCAAATGTTCTCCACTTGTTCCTGTAGCAGTGGCGTAACCAGCCTCACGGACTCTCCTGCTCAGAGCCGGCTCAACCTTCCTCTAACTATCATCAAAGAATAAACCTCATAAAGTCATATTTCAACACAGCCAGACAAGGGTTTTCACAAACGTTTACACATTTCTCAAGAAACATACTGTGGGGAGGAGGGAAATAAAGACAGATTTGGGGGTACAGTCATAGCCTGAAAGACTTGTGTCTCACCAATGGTCTCTATATTGGGGGTACCAACTGTATTGGATGTTTAGGGCTGCCATAGCAATGTACCACTGATGGGGTGGCCTGAATGACAGATTTGTATTTTTTACCATCCTAGAGGCCGGAGAGTTTAAGATCAAGGTGTCAGCAGTGTTGGTTTCTCCTGGGGCCACCTTTCCAGGCCAGTGGACAGCTGTCTGCTCTGTGTCCCCACGTGCCCATTCCTCTGGGTGTATCTGTGTATCTCCTCTTCTTATAAAGACATCAGTCATATTAGATCAGGGCCCAACCTACTGATCTAGCTTTACCTTAATTACTTCTTTAAAGACCCTTCTCTAGATACTGTCACATTCTGAAGAGTGGGGTGTTAGGACTCCAACATGAATTTGGGGAGAAGACAGTTCAGTCCATGACGCCAACTCAGAAGGTCGCTATCAATGCACGTGTATAAAGCCGTTTTCTGAGTTTAATAATATTTGCTCATTTTGGACTACCCCAGACCACACCTACCCTCTGTACTTATTCACTCCCACACTTGACTGAATCTCTAAGGAACCAGCTTCATTCAGGAGCCTCCGTCAAGCATGGACATGTACTGTTCCCAGTGTTGGGTCTGAACCTCCTAACCCCTCCTGGCTGGCTCCTTCCGGGGCACAGGGCGATGGGACACTCCCCGGCCAGGGCCACCCTAAGACATGTAAGTGCCACCGTGTTTCTCTGCGTTGCTCTAAGAACGGACCTGAACCACAGAACAGAAAGCCCTCCCAGGAGACCAGCTACATGAAAGTCAGGGATCTGCTTTTCTCTATATCCTGGAGAAAAGGAAAACACATTTCAAAAACCCTACCAACAGCTTTGATTCCAGGAGTCTAAGGCTGAGCTAAACATTAAACCCGGTTATAAGGTGGTGAGGACTCTCCTCTAGGAGATCTGCTATCGCATTCATTTCAAGTCCTGATAAGCTCTCTAGAATGTGAACAAAGTCTTGAGCCCCACAGTCTGACACTGGGCCTGAGACGGCCCTCCTTTTATCTTCCAACTTCAAAGTATAATTTGGAAATATAAGCTGACTTTCTCATGCATTCTGAAGGTTCTGTGCCATCAGGGACAAAGGGCTGATGCTTTCAGGAATGAGTCTCAGACTCTGAAAGAGCTTTGTTGGCATCCATACCCTCCCCTGGATGGTGGAAGGGCTGCAAGTATTCTGGAGCCCACCTGGCCCCTGAACACTGAGGGAAGTTATCCTTCGGACAGTAAGCAGGATGGTGGACTGTCTAGGGAGTCTCTAGACATTTGCTTCAATTTTATTTTATTTTTTTTAGGTCCCCAGCCATGAAGCAGCTGGGCCAAACCAGAAAGAAAGCACTTCAGAGTCAGATACAGGAGGAACTGTAGCCTGGTTCTGTGAGACCTTTGACACCTCAGACCCTCAGCTCCCTGATTTGGAAAACGTGGAGACTGTTATCCACCTCACGGTCATCTGGGGGATGAGGTGAGACAAGGCATGTGGCCTTAGCTTACAAACTATAGAGCTCTAAAGGTGGGGTCAGTGGGGCATCTTTCTAGATTCTTCCACGACTACATTTCTGTGTTTAAAACCACTCGGTAATGGATGGTCCTAGACAGTGATTGTTACCCTGAGTGAAGTAAGTCAGACAGAGAAGGAGAAATATCATATGGCATCCTTTATATGCAGAGTTTAAAAAGAAATACTACAAGTGAACATACCTACAAAACAGACTCACAGACTTAGAGAACAAACTTAGGGTTGCCGGCGGGGGTGGGGAAAGGATGGGGGGAAGGGAGAGTGAGGGAATTTGGGATGGACATGTACACCCAGCTGTATTTAGGACCTCTTGTACAGCAGGGGGAACTCTGCTCAGTGCTACCTGGCAGCCTGGATGGGAGTCTGGGGGAGAATGGCTACATGCATATGTACGGCTGAGGCCGAGTCCTCCACTGTTCACCTGAAACTATCACAACATTGTTCATCAGCTATACCCCAGTACACAAGAAAAGGTTACAAGAATACCCAGGGGCCCCAAAGTGTGGGACTCCTTCCTATCCTGACCTTATCCAAAGACTATTCCGTAAGAAACTCGGGAACACATTGCTTTCTAGACCCCACTGCATTCTAAAAATTTACATTTTTATTCATCAAGTTAACAATATTTCAAGGCAAATTGACTGCCTACCAACCTTGATGGTGCCAATTTAGCACTATGGATGAAAATCTCAAATGTCTCCTGCTCTTTGGCATTAAATAGTGGGTGGAAGTGGGGCTTTTATTGACAGTTTTACTACTCTATTTCACCACC
The DNA here is from genome assembly GCF_014754425.2 of Oryx dammah. Taxonomy (NCBI): domain Eukaryota; kingdom Metazoa; phylum Chordata; class Mammalia; order Artiodactyla; family Bovidae; genus Oryx; species Oryx dammah. The sequence goes on from NW_024070206.1 coordinate 21,136,379, forward strand.
TTACGTTTTTATGTGACAGTGAGGCAGCTAAACACGCATTAAATAGGCACTGAGGTAACCTGATAATGGCTTCCCCAGATTCTGTTCTCCAAGGAGGCTGGTGCCAGACAGGGCACGGAGAAGTGTTAACGGGAGAAAGGAGCCTGACTTGGAGGGGATGGGAGGAAGCAGGAGCCGTTCTACCAACGTCTGGAGCACCCATGGGCCCTCCTGGGTGCCAGGCACTGGCGTCGCGGCCTGAAGAGAGCTAAGTCTGCATTGTGTCCTCTTTCTCCAGCAGTCGCCACGGAGCCAGAGACCACAAGTGAGTTCGGAGGGCCTGAGACAATCGCCGCCACAGAGACAGTGTCTTGGTGCAGCTGGTCAGCGTCAGTGTCTCCCCAAGGACAGGGCCAGGACACTGGCTGCATGAGGAACAGGCCTCACGGTTCCCGCACACAGAGCATGAGCTAAGCGTTTGACAAGCAGAAAGGAGAGGAGCAAAGGCGTTTCTGAGCCAGGGAACAACAGATGGCAAGGCACAGAGGCGTGATGGAAAAGCCTGGATGACGTGCTCGGGGAGGTGGGCGAGGTTCGAGGTGACTGAAATATAGGCTTCCAGGAGGAGCTGGCCGGGGGTGGGGGTCCTGAAGGTGAAGACCCCCACAGGCCTCCCTAAAGCCCCTGATTATAATAACCCCGGCCTCAGGACACTAGGTACTTGACACTCATTTGTACTCAAGCACTGGGGAGAGCAGCTGCTCCCGGGGGGTAACCCGGGAAGCTCAGGGAGGGGAGGAGAGGTCAGGACGTGAAGAAGAGGAGGCCGGTAGGCGGAATCAGATTGATGACCGCACTGACTGATGCAGCTACTTCTGGAGGGAAAACCCTCATCACCTGCTGCTCATTAGGTGCCAATCCAGACCCTGAATCACGTGGACTCGTCCACTCAACGTCTGCTGAGGGCCACCAGGCAGGCGCTGTGTATGCATCAGTGGACAAGACAGAGGTTCATCCTGAAGACTTGAGGCCTCTCGTGTAGCCCAGAGACCAGACTGCTCAAAAGTAACCCCACGGGAACACGTGGTTCCCTCGCCCAGAACCCAGAGCTGAGAGCAAGCCCGAGGGAGGGGACCCGCCGGGGGAGCGAGGGTGGCAGGGGTCCCCTGTCCACGGTCCCTCCAGGCAGGAAGGGGCAGCTTTTGGTGAGGCAGCACGCGGCAGGGGGAGCTGATGGCGAGGAGGCCAGAGCCGGACTGTGAGGACAGAGGAGCCAGTCTTCATTCCTGCTCCCTGAGGGTCCCCCCGGCCACGCTGCCAATGACAAGGACAGAACACGCTGCCTTCCTGGAGCTTACAGTCCAGCAGAGGGAGGGACAGCAACATGCAAAACCAGCAGCGGAGGGGTCAGATGTGAGGGATGGAGAGAGATGAAGCCAGGGTTAAGTTTAGAGGAGACTGAATGCTCAGTCGCTTTAGTCGTGTCCGACTCTTTGCCACCCTGTAGACCGTAGCCCGCCAGGCTTCTCTGTCTATGGGATGAGGTAAGACAAGGGATGTGGCCTCAGCCAGCTCAGAGGGGCCCCAGGTGTTGCCTGCTGGACACCCTCTCCTAGATGTCTGGGCGTCTCCAGCTGTGCACCCTTAAAATGCAACTGCACATCTCCCTCTTCCTCGCAGACTTCTCTCTCTTACCCTCCCCTGGATAAATGTTCCTCTGCCCGTGTCCCTGAGGTCAGTAAAGAATTCCATGAGCTGCCCACTCCTTCCAGCCGGAAACCTATGACTCACCCTTGGCTCTTTCCACTGCTTCACCCTCTGCAGGGAGCCAGTCACTACATCTTCTCCATCCTTGGTCCTAGAAGCCCCGGGTTCAGCAGCTTTACCTAGGTTATCTGCACAGCGGCTGCCCCAGGCTCAGCCCTCACCCCTAGGCTCTCCATGTGTCCTTCTCACTCATCATCCCAGGTGTCCTTCACTCCCCTCCACAGTCTCTTTGTCCTGTAGTTAGAGATCTTTCTAAAGTCCAGTGTGATGATACAAGTCTAAGCAATAGTGGAAAGACAGTAAAATACAAACACCTTACTCTGCCCCACGTGGCACTAGTGGTGGTGAAGAATCCGCCTGCCAGGGTAGGAGACCTAAGAGATGCGGGTTCCAGCCCTGGGTCAGGGAGATGTCCTGCAGAAGGGCATGGCAACCCACTCCGGAATTCTTGGCCGGAGAATGCCATGGACAGAGGAGCCTGGCGGGTGGGCTACAGGCCATGGGGGTCCCAAAGAGTTGGACATGACTGAGTGCCTGAGTGCACAGCCTCTACTGCTGATTTCTTCAGTAGTCATTCTCAGACATTGCAGGGTTCTCAGAAGGTTTTGTGAGTTTTCTAGACTTAGACACGAGCGGCCAGAGAAGGAAGCCATGACAGCGGGGAGCGGGTGTCAATGACTTCCTCTGTGGTTGGATCCAGACTGTTGCAAAGTCACCTGTGGCCTCACTTCTGCTTTCACTTTGGCCACAGTGAGAGCTTCAATAACCACCGTGGGATTAAAGATCCTGCTTAGAGACAGGTCACCCAGGGAACATTCAATTTTCTCTGCCACAGGCCTGGGGCTCAGCGAATACACAGGTGCAGAGCCCAGAGTCATGTTCTGTCAGCTTCCACGGAGAAGCTCTGCTTTATGAAATTTGCTAAAGGCCATTCTGAGGTGGAGAGATGTGTCTTTGTTCTCAAAAAATGATGAAACTGGATTGGAATTTATATGAAAGATGACTGTCATCTGCTTGCAGACTCCTTGTAGCAGTCAATATCCTAAAGTCACTATTAGAATAGAAACCTGTTTAATAATTGAAGTTGAGAAGTGATCAGTGTGCTAAGAGGGTTATGAATACTACTGATAAAATATAGAAGAGTTACGATCTCACGATACTACAAAGAAATTCTTTCCAAAGAGTGGAAGATGCATGTTACCATGTGAAAACAAAACAGGCTCTACCAAAATTCACCTAATAGGTGAAAAAAATGGCCCTGCTGATGTTCCAGGGCTTAACTGAGGGCAAAGCCACCACCTTGTTAAGTCTGCACATTCTATTGGCTACAAGGTATATTTAATATCTGTGATCAAACAGAGCCCCACTTTATAATTTAAAATGCACTAGCACCTGACCTCAGAATTGCAGTGACCAGAAAACACACAAATCGAGAAACAAGAGAGAAGGCCAACTAATCTCATTTTGCAGTTCTTAGGAGAATTAGAGCTAAGTGACCCTGGTCGATATTGATCTTCTATCCTCTGAGCATCTCTCCATGCTGAATCACCTGGTCAGGTTACAGCTATACGCTCTATACAACAGCCATGCCTCTCAGTTTACGTCAATTCTGTTTCTCTCTAGAAATGAGAAATTCTTATCTACACCAGGGCTGTGGGCTGTCCTCACAGAGCCGAATGTCGTAGTGACAGGCAAAGCAAAGTGTGCTGACTGACCAAGGGCTGGCTCGGAGAGCCAACATCTGCAGCTATGCAGTTGTGCAAACAGACTCACTGTGCACTTGTGCAAACTGTACACTTGTGCAAAGAGACTGGTGGTACACTTGCACAGACTCACCATGCATTTGTGTAAACAGACTTATTGTGCACTCGCCCAAGTTGCTTTGCTTATCCAGGGCTCAATCTTCTACTTCTCAAAATGTAGGAGTCAGAGGATGTTATAAAGAGCAACTTTTCCTTTCTTCTAAGTATAAGTTCTGTTAAGAACTTTGAAGAGTCTGAGATTTTACCCAACTTTCACATTAACGAGTTACCAGCCCCAGTTTCATGGATGTTAGCAGAAGACAGGAGATTCCTGGGTCAGAAACGGACTTCACTACTGACAACACAGTGAGTAGCTTGAGCATAAAGCTCATCACATCACACTTTGCCCCCAAAGTTTCACGAGGGCGACAGTGAGGGTCCAAGCCGTGCTGCACATAGTAGGTCTGTGTTACACCTGTGGGACCCTGAGCTTAGAGAACCCAAAACTCTTACTTGGGTGAAAGCACGCCTGTCTGCCCTTTCACTCCAGAGGTAGGCACTGCCTTCATTATACTGAGCCAATTTGATCCCTGGGTTGGGAAGATCCCCTGGAGAAGGGAATGGCTACTGACTCTAGCATTCTTGCCTGGAGAATTCCATGGACAGAGGAGCCTGGTGGGCCACAGTCCATGGGGTCACAAAGAGTCAGACATGACTGAGAGCGACTAACAGCACAGAAAGTCTCAGGATAATAAATAGCTACTGTTAAGGATGAGGGAAAGATACATAAATACTGCACTAGGCTCTAGCCACTAGAGAGATGCTCAGAGTACTGACCAATGTGAAATCAAATTGCAGAAACCCATGAACAACATGCTCTTCCATGGTTAGAAAAAGTAAGTAACAGACCTGGGACATAGACTGATATTTATATGTGCAAATGGGTAGAGACAGAGATGTGCAAAGATAAACACCCAAGGATTATTCCCAGGAAAGGAACTGAAAGATGAGGAAATCCATGACCTTCTTCACTATATATTTCTATATATTTTGCCTTCTTATATGGTACCTCTGGCTTCAGTAGTTAAAACAGATCATAAAAAAGCTATAAACATTAACAAATAAAATGTTAGGTATGAATTCACAATCCATCTTAAGAGTGATAGAGTCTAGCTAAAGAATAGTAAATAACAATATATAACACCTAACAGAAATATATATATATATATGTTAATATCTGTATTTTTCTACTGCTAATATATGCTAGAAAGAGTTTTCAATGCCAGCTACAAATCCATGTCTAGAGTCAGTTGCCTAGATCTGCAAGAAAGAAATATTGCTATTTGGTCAACAGAAATATTTTACCTGAATGGTTATATAACTTATTTTACTCTTTCTACAAAGGGAATAACATGGATGGAAGACTAGCAGTTTTGATCTCAAACAGTTCTATTATCTTTCTTATTTTAATAATAGGTATAACCATGCTTCCTAATAAAATTTCTGGTATTTGTAGTTTTAATTTCATTTATATGCATTATTCATTTTTAAAGCTTTATATTCACTTGCAATTTATTCTAATAGGTAATGCAATTACTGGTTCTTTTATATTCTTAAAATTAATTTAGAAAAATATTATCCAAACAAAGGAACGTGTTTCAGCCTCATAAACTAAAATTTTGACATTTCATCAAGCTTTCATAATCCATTGTTATCACTCTGCAAGTTTTAGCTCTCATTTAACTTCTTATTAATTTAGTTTTTAAGCACAAGTAGGATTTTCCTCACCGATGAAGTAGGAAAGTTCTAATTGGAGCCCAAATGTAGGTGAGTCTGTTCCCATGAGTTCTAGCCACATGAACAGGGAGAAATGAGCTGAGAGCTGGTGTGAGAAGAGGATGAATCTAAGCCTGCCCAGGCAAGATGAACAGAAGCACACAGGACCTATGAGATCAAAGACAGCATCCATCTACTTCCCAGTTCATAAAATCAGACTTGCTGCCCTTGAAGCACAAACCCAGAGCAAATCTGGTAAGTTAAAGCCTGTGGGAACTTTTCCTGAAATGTCCTGAAGACAAAGGTGGTTCTGAGACTACTAGTTTCAGGTCTTCAGTCATGCGCTCAGAATAAAGGTAAGCCTGTCTCGGAAGCACTCCAGAGGGGAAGAATGTACCTGGGCACTTCAGTCCCTTAGTCCACGGCAGCAGGACCCACCTCAGTCCCTTAGTCCACAACATTAGGACCCATCTCAGTCCCTTAGGTTCACAGTGTCAGGACCCATCTCAGTCCCTTAATCCACAGAATCACGACCCACATCTCCAATCTCAATCCTGACCACAGGCATGTTTCCCTAGGACAGCAGGTCCCCTCTCATAGAGACCGATGCCATCAAAGCACTGCACCAGGAACCTGGCCAAGACATACAGAACATGGCATGGAAGGGTTTTGGGTTTTTGTTTTTGTTTTTTATTTTTAGCGTCAAATGGCCCATCCAGAGGTATGGCCTGGGGAAGCTGCAGCCACTGACTAATAATCTTCAGATCCTTCTTTTAAATTTCTCTGTCCCTCAGTTTATTCCAAGCCACACAGGGAGCTGTCCACAAAGACTTCAACCTCATGCCTAGAAGTTCCATGAGTGATGCTTACTCTTTACAGACAAGGGACCTGCTCGACACCTTCTAGAACCATCAGGGCACTTAGGAGTGGCAGAGACAGGATAATGAGGACTCTGAAAGCAACCACCTCCATCTGTCTGGCTTTTCTAGCATGCTTAGTCACTAGGTCATGTCCGACTCTTTTTCGATCCCATGGACTGTAGCCCACCAGGCTCCCCTGTCTGTGAGATTTCCCAGGCAAGAATACTAGAGAGGGTTGCCATTTCCTTCTCCAAGGAATCTTTCCTACCCAGGAATCGAAGTTGCATCTCTTATGTCTCCTGCATTGCTGGCAGATTCTTTACCCACTGAGCCATTGGATATAAGTAGCAGCCGAAGCTGGCTTCTCTAGAAGCCTTTCCGAACCCCTCATACAGAATTGCTCCAAAAGTTATAACCCTACCTCCTCCCCAGCCATGGCCTTAGGGCTCAGACTTCCCTGGTGGCTCAGACAGTAGAGAATCTGCCTGCAATGTGGGAGACCTGAGTCTAATACCTGGATCAGAAAGATCCCCTGGAGGAGGAAATGGCAACCCACTCCAGTATTCTTTCCTTGGAGAATCCCCATGGACAGAGGAGCCTGGTGGACAACAGTCCATGGGGTCGCAAAGAGGTGGACACGACTGAGCACTCAACACACACAGGCACTGGAAAGTGCTGACTCAGTGTTTCAAGGCAGCGTTGAGGTTTGGATATCACAGCCTGTGGGGCATAGAGACCTGTGCAGCACAGACTGAATGTATAATAATAAAAAAGGTGCCGCGACGCTGCTGTGTTCTCGTCCTCGCCCAACTGCAACACGCTGCCCAAAGCTGTGTATTTATATCTGCAGTCTAATAGGGCAGATACTTTTTATACCCTTTTAATGTTTATCATTAAGAAAGGTCCTTAATGGTTTAATGTGTTGGAAATGTATTAAAAAAAAAACAAAACCTGTTGCCCTTTGGCAGAACTGTTTTAGAATTAGAATTAGCACACTTTAATTTTTCTTTCCCTGGTAAATAAACTTAAATTAAAAATAAATCGTGTTTCATCCGGTGAGGCCTTGGCCTGTATTCATTCTGAATCTCAGCCTCTGCCAGGTCTCTGTTGGGCTCCCACCCACCCCAGTGTCCTTGGGTTATCCTTGTGGGCCCAAATACGTGTCGTGGTGGGTGCCAGCAAGTTTTGTAAAAAAGAGACAAATCTGCACCCCCCCCCCAAATTTAGGAAAAAAACAAAACAAGTTTTGGCAGGGTTTTAATTCAGATCAGACCCATTCCAACTGGAATGTCTATTTTGCTCCTACAAGAGGAACTAAGAATGATAAAGAGACACAGAGAGGCTGGCCTTCAGTGGATGCAGCTACCATGCAGTTTGGGCTTCATATGAAGCCCTCCTGCCAAGAACCTCATCACTGTTCAGTTCCCACATGGGAATCCCACTCAAGAGTATTTAAGATGATTGGGTCTGACATACACACATTATTCTATATAAAATAGATAACTAACTAATAAGGACCTGCTCTATAGCACAGGGAACTCTACTCAAAACCCCGCAGTGACCTATATGTGCAAAGAATCTAAAAAAAAAGAAAAGAGTGGATACTTGTATATGTATAACTGATTCACTTTACTATATGACTGAAACTAATGCAACATTGCAAATCAACTAGACTCCAATAAAAATAAAAAATAAAATATAAAAGGAGTTACTCCTGTGTCACATTTAGCAACCACCGTGAAATTAATACCTCAGAACCTATATTAACCTAAATCTCCTGAGATTTAGACTCGGGCTGGTAGCACAGAGTATGTTGCTATGTAAACTAGATTAAAGACAGTCTCAAGGGGCTTCCCTGGTGGTTCAGTGGTAAAGAATCCACCCACCTATACAGGAGACACAGGATACGTGGGTTTGATCCCTGGTCCAGGAAGATCCCAAATGCCTCGGAGCAGCTAAGCTCATGCACCACGACTACTGAGGCTGAGTGTCTGCAGCCTGTGCTCCACAACAAGAGAAGCCACTGAAATCAGAGGCCTGAGCACTGCAACTAGAGAGCAGTCCCCACTTTCCACAACTAGGGAAAATCTGTGAGCAGCACAATCAAAACAAACAAACAAAAATTATTTAATTAATTTAAAAAATTAAAAGAAAAAAGATGGTCTCAGGGTCTCTGGTACAACACATCACGAAACATTAACCTGTGGTCAGTACAACATCCTCACGGTCAGGGATGTGGGGCCTCTGCTCTGAGGTACACCCTGCTCACGCCTGTAGGTTGTCATCCAAGCATGTGGTGAGGGCACAGGAGAGTTACACAAACACATCTGTTCTGGGGCAATGGGACAACTGCCATCACAAGAACAGGAGATGCACAAAAATGCACACTGCAACAGGGTGAGCACACACCCACTTTCACAGGCCACAGGGCACTGGAAGGGGAAGTGGCCTGAAGTGATGAAAACCATGGCCCACCTCTCCTCTCACTCAGGTAGGACAGACAACGCAGATTTGCCTGCTTCGATCCAAGCCCCTGAGCTTCGATCCAAGCCCCTGAGCGGAACAAAAATGCAATTTCATGTAACATACATTCGAACTTCTTATTACAGTTACAGAGAAGGCTCCCAGCTAGGCATGTGTGAAACAAATACACGCTTCTCTGTGAATATAAAATGTGCACTCCCTTACTTGTTTACATTATTTTTTTAAACCCTCCAATTACTTATCTCACTCATTATTCTCGACAAACAGAAGGCTGCCTGTTGGTGGCTGGCTATAGCATCCTGACACATCTCTCACATATACACTTGAAGTCTCTGAAGACACAGAAATACCGTCTGCTCTAGGAGGCATGAGTTCCCAAGTCAGAAAGATAAAATGCTTTTAAACTTCGAGGATTACTCATGGACAACCAATGTAATTGCCCAAAGTCTCAAAGTGGTTTTCAAAGAATCACGTAAACTATATACTACACGACACTGTCAGAGTAACTACAGACATGTATACACTACACAGCGTCGTCAGAGAAACCGCAGAGGCGCAATCGCATGTGCTGTAATGTGGATGGGCTTGGCAGACGGCACTAAGTGAATGCGCCAGACACAAAAGACAGATTCTGTACGATTCCACTTACACGAGGAGCCTGGAGTCCTCAAACTCAGAGAGGCAGAAACGGGGGTTTTCAGGGGCTGGGGAGTGAGGGAAGAGGTGGGGAGTTTCCGTTTTGCAAAATAAAAAACTCCTGGAGGTTGGCTGGGCGAACAGAACACTATTGAATACAATATAAATGGTTTAAGATGGTAAATTTTATGTTACATTATTTTGGCACAATTAAAACTAAAAATAATAGAAAAATCCGACCTTTATGTTCTTTATTCCTTTCTCTATTTCCCTTCATAGCATTTATTGTATTATATGTATGTGTATATACAATATACATATATTTATATGTACATGAACTTGCCTGGTGGCTTAGATGGTAAAGAATCTACCTGCAATGCAAGAGACATAGGTTTGATCCCTGGGTCAGGAAAAACCCCTGGAGGAGGCAATAACTCCTCACTCCAGTATTCTTGCCTGGAGAATTCCATGGACAGAGGAGCCTGGCAGGCTACAGTCCATGAGTTTGCAAAAAGTTGGACAAGACTGAGCAACTAACATACACATCCACACACAGAAGAACATATATACATAATTTACATATTTATTGTCTGAACACCTTTTCCCTCCAATTCCCCGGAATACGTCAGCTCTGAAGGTCACATCTAGTCTTGCTGCTCTGTCCTCAAGGCCTGGGATGGTGCTTCGCAAATATGGATGCTTAATAAATTATCACATGCATAAAATTTTTAAAAATGCAATCATTCTCTGTTTTAAAATAATTTTAGTTATACTAACTCTAAAGAACACATTTCATTTCAGTTTTCTTTTTCACTCCTACCATCTTAATTGTTAAATCATTAGTTTATCATTATCCTGCTTTAACTCCTGGGGCCAGTTATTAGCAAGCCACTTAACCACAGTTAAACAATAACAGGATACATAAAAAGCAATATCCTCAAATAAAACACTTAAAAAGTCCACTATGAGAATCAAGCTAACAGCGTCTCCTGTTTCTATTTTTCAAGGAGCTCCCAGCTAATGACTTGTGATATACAGGCTGCACATAATTATAAGAATATAAGATATAATAGAAAATACAAACTAAATTGCATTTTGCTCCACTGGATACCGAAATAATTTCAGCTCTCTGAGGTTTCCCAACTCTAGCCGAATGGCAAGGTTGGAAAATAACTAGATGTGTGTATAAATCTTGAAACTAGCTCTTGACAATAATCATTTTTAATATCCCATGTAGGCAGAGGATTTGCTCATCTCTAAAATACTTTCACAGATAAGGTCTAACCTGATCTTCAAAAACACCCTGGATATGATCTGGGTAGGTGTCAACGGTGCCTATTTGGAGAATCAGAGAACAGTGATTTGATCAAGATCACACATGCAGAGCCTGTGCATACATTTGAAAATAATTTGGGGAAGCGTCAGAAAGCAAGAGGTCTGGCAGTGTGCTCCCCTACAATTCTTGAAAGAAACCTGGCAGGTGATGAAACTGCATCTACATGCCACATGCAAAAATCAGTGTCGGCGCACAGACGGGCCGTAAACGGTGACCATTTCATTTCAATGCCAAGAAACGAAATATGGTTTTGTAGGTGTCACCACAGTGGGATAGGACAGGCCTCACGGATGCAGCACAGTAATGAAAACAATTTGTCCAAAAGAAACATATTTAATAGAAAAAAAAAATGAGAGAATGATGTCTGGCATGGATCCAACACCCAACTGCAAGGGATTCTCTGAGCCCAAATATAAACAGAATCCTTCCGATTTTTGACTTACCAGATTAAGTTATCTAGGGCAAGGAAATCAGGTTGCCAACATCTACTTCTTTTGAATGAAAATGCTAAAAGATAATTTTTTTCACTGGCAGTTAACTTGTATTGACTACTTGCTACGTGTCAGGTTCTGTTGTAGGTGCCTCAAATGTGTTTTCTAAAACTTCACAACCACACTAGGAGATAGGAGATGCCCACTGTTAGTATCACCCCTGTTTCATAGATAAGGTGATAGAAACTCAGAGAAGGTGTGAGTTCTTCCCAAGGTCACGAGTCTAGCTCCAGGCAGAGCCAGGACTCAAATCCTGGCAACCTGGTCTCAGAGCCTGAATTCTCAACTGCTGACTTCGCTCTAGAAAACACAAGCATTTCATGAAAGTGATATTTTAGCACAAAAACTGCTACCCTAAAACTCAGTGTTTCCCTACTTCTGCTCAGGCTTTTGCAAAGGTCATCGGAGACCTCCACTGGCCAGCAGAGCACCGCTTGATAAACATGATTACAGAGAATTTCATCAAGGATGAAATAAAAAAGTAAACTCAGAGGTTTTCAAGCTAGAAGAACACACTGGATCATTTCATTAAAAAGAGACCACAGAATCCTCACGTGGAAGAGGCCTCCAGGTTCAGCCAGCTCAATCCTCTCATGAATATAGAATCTCCTTCTGCAACACTGGCTTCTGCCTGAACCCACCAGCCACTGGAAACTCCTGGTCAGGACTTAGCTTTTGTCAAATGTGCAGACACCCTGCTCTTCTCCATCATTCGTCTCAATTCTTCCACCATTCCTCAATGGTTGAGCGAAGTTCAGAGCACTTCCTATCCAGGGTGCATTCTCTTGAACTCAGTCTGTTCTGTGTTCTCTCTCTTTTAAAATGAGTGATAATAATAGCTGACCTCCTACAACATAGGCATTTGTTTTCTTAATGCAACCTACACTTACATTAGGGACTTTTTTTTTGGGGGGGGGCTTGTTTTGTTGTTCAGCCACTAAGTTGTGTCTGATTCTGTGCGACCCCATGGACTGCAGCAAACCAGGCTTCCTGGTCCTTCATTATCTCCCCGAGTTTGCTCACACTCATGTCCAATGAGTTGGTGACGCTATCTAACCATTTCATCCTCTGCCACCCTCTTCTCCTTTTGCCTTCAATCTTTCCCAACAGGTGGCCAAAGTAATGGAGCTTCAGGTTCAGCATCAGTCCTTCCAATGACTATCCAGGGTTGATTTCCTTTAGGATTGACTGGTTCAATCTCCTTGCTGTCCAAGGGACTCTCAAGAGTCTGCTCCAGCACCACCTTTCACTTGCCCTCACCTTTCACAGGTGAGGGCAAGGCAATTGCACTATGGAATGACTAATTCAATATGGACCATACTGTACATTCATAGGCATTTACACCTAATCCTCAATCTCTTTTTTTATGTATTGCTGCTAAATTTTATTTCTCTAATTCTGGACACATAGTCTTGGCCTTTCAAACCACCGGGGACAAATGTTCAGTTATTCCTACTTCCTGTCACCCTCTTAGATTCATCCACTGTTTATGCCCAGTCAAGCCCATTTTCCATCTTCCACCTGCTTTGCAGAATGCTCAGCATCTCTCTCAGGTTATGAGGTCCATGACTTGTTCTTTCTGAGCCTTAAATGCTGGTGAACCACCTGAGGAAGAGGAGAAGACCACTCACACACCTCTCCTTCTAGAGTCTCCCTTCTTTTCACTCTGTCCTGTGCACCACCATTCCACACAGCTCACCAGAGCAGTAGGCAAGCTTTCCTGCAGATTTTCTCAAAAGCCTCAGGTCAGGAAAGGGTGAAGCTGTATTTCCTTGACAGTAGAAGGCTCATTCAACATCCCTTTGCTCACCCACCCAGTATCTTCCCCTCTTATTTCTAGCTTTGAGCCTCTCACCTAACATATTTCTATTTCCTAAGACTGACTCGCTCAACCACAGCCTTTTCAAAAAATGCTTAATGCCCATGCAGACACACCTGCAACAGTGAACATGGCGGGTTGCAAATGGTAAGAGGAAAAAGCTTGCCTTCTCATCGGACTTCCTTGCTCAAGAGAGGTTAAAACTTTAAGGCACAGGGCTGACATGCAAATATCCATTCAGAACTGGTTTTAATGTCTTAAGAAGGGCTGCCAATCTATTACGAAAGGCTCTACATTTACACATTATGCCACAGTAACAAAAAGGCTTCTTGAAAAGAGAGACACACACCTTAGGGTTTAGGGGAAATGTAGGTAATAATCATGTCAATACCTGAAATATACAGACACAGAATCAGGAGAAAAGACCAGAACTAAAAACATGAGGTGGGAGGGGCTGTCAGTGAATGGGATCCTAACCTTCTTCTGAAGAGAAAGGAAGACTGACTAGCACCATGGTCCCCAAGTAGGATTCCTCCAAATAACGCTGAAGTCAGAAAACACAAACTTATTGCTCAAGGAGCAGGTGTGGAGGAAAACAGACCACAAGGGCTTCCATTTCCTAATCTCTAGGAAGGGGGTCAGCTTCCCTTGTAGTGCAGCAGTAAAGAATCTGCCTGCCAATGCCTGCCTAATGCAGGAGATATGGGTTCCCTGGAGAAGGGAATGGCAACCCACTCCAGTATTCTTGCCTGGGAAATCCCACCAACAGAGGAGCCTGCCAGGCTACCGTCCATGGGGTCACAAAGAGTTGGCCATGACTTAGTGACTAAACAACAAGGAAGGGGGTCATAGTCTTGGCTCCAGAGACTTCATGAGGCAGTTATAAAATAAGTAACAGATTTGAAAGCAATTCCTAAATTGTAAAATGATGTAAACAGTGTTACAAGCTATTGCTTGCATTATGAACGATGATAAACGATTTCAAAGAAAGAAGGGAAATTGTATTCGTTAAACAGAGAGGAGATGACATGGTTTAGGAAAGCGAGGCACAGAAGCTGTTATCCAACTCTGTTCTCTATGGACCACCACAGGTCTTATGCCAGACTCTGCACTGAGCATGATATGACCATGGGAACGGGGGACCCAGGAAACAGACTTGGGTAGACAAGACAGGCCCAGTAGCAACACCCCAAGAAGAATAAGGGTCCTGTTTTCTTTTCCAACAAAGTATTTTTACAAAAACAATTTTTTTCCATGAGTTTTCGGCTTTTGGAAACCACATACTCAAAATTATGAAGAAAGAACGAAGTAGTTACCTTTGTCAAGGCTTAATCATTTCTCCTACCAGAGAGGGTTAGACCGTTGCTCTGAGTAGTTTTAAAATTTAAGAAGAAATGAAACCTGTCGATAAATGTCCTCTTAAATAATGCTACCTGAAGAATCAATTGTCTCCATAAAAACTTCTGGAGTCTCATCAGCTCAGGCAGCAATTCAGTGTCAGAATCTTCATTCAAATGATGAAAGAACACTTCAGTGTCCCAACCTGTTACTTCTCTCTGTTATTTCGACCCGAGAGCAGCCAGACAGAAACAGCACTTGAACCTCTGATGGGAGCTTCCTTTGGGGTTTGATTTTTATAAGACTCTGCATTTCTCTCTCCATCAACCCCATAGAGCCAGCTCCACACAGTCAATTAGAACTTTATCATCTGAGAATTTAAAACCTGCGTGCAGCCTGAAAATCACCCTGGCTTATCTTACAAATGGGCCCTGTGCCATTGGCAAGCAGCCCCTCCATTCAATATTCGTCCATAAAAGCACACGGCTAAGGTGGAATCTGTTCTTCCAAAGCGCCCCCACCCTCACCACCAGACTACAAGCACATCAACGGGGAGCATACACTGAAGAGCCTGGATAGGAGGTGCTGACCGATGAGCGGACCTCATTAAAGTGGACAGTTTGTGTCGACTTTGGGACGATTTCCATAAGAACTAGGTGATACTCCTAGGAAAGTGTAAATGAAGAACAGGGAAAACAGGGGTGGAGACGTCCTGAGTGAGATCAAGCCTTGAGGTCTGAATCCACAGGTGGCTGCCCACAGGGGAAGGGACCTCCTGTGCCCAGACAGGGTCCCAGCAGAGCTGAGGAAAGTGTGAGCCACCTGCACTGAGGCTGCAGGTCAGACCCCATCAGAAACGGACAAGTGGCCCCGGGACCCCCAGACTCACCGGCACACTTGGTCCTGGTCCTGAGGGCGGGCCCAGGGGAGCCGGTGCCGCCCTCCCCGGGCCGGGTGAGGAGCACACTGATTTCATACTCCGTGTCGGGGTCCAGATGCCCAATTTTGTAGCTCGTGGAGTCCACCGGCTGCCGGTCGCTCCAGCTCCCACTGGCCGTGCAGTATTCCACCTCCCGGGCCACAATGGGCCCGTCCCCATTGATAGAGTTCGCGTTGAGTTGAATCCACAGGTAGGTGGCCCCCACGGAGGCCAGCTGAGGGGGTGCGATGGGGACAGGGGGCTCTGAAAGGCAAACCAGAGGGCCATCCTTCAGACACTTGGAAATACCTCAACGGACATCAATCACTAAAATCAGGAGATGCTGACAATTTAGCGATGAACGGATGAGAACGGTTTTGCTCAGGTTAATAAGAAAAAGCACCTTGAGAGAGGTCTGCAGAGTGTTCAAACCTGTGAAATAAGCCATCTTTAAAGCCTAAGCCTGTTCAGGTAGGTACAACCCCAGTTTGTTTCAGGATGCAATTCATTTTTTCTCGAATACGTACATAGGTATCAAAGGATTTTATTTTGCACTAAAAGTAACTGATAAAAACTCTCTCAAGTGGTAGTAATTAAGCTCTAGAAGGCTCACCACTGTCAACAGTGTCTTTGACATCACCCAAGGTATTGCTTATATCATTAAATTCAATCTTGTTATATTTATATTCCAAGAATATCATCACTTGAAAAACACAGATGAAATTACACTTTATCTCATCATAAATGCATTTCCAGGATGCCTCATTTACCCAAAAAAGCCATCCCAATGGATTCCTTCTGCTCCCAGAGCAGTAAGCACTTGGGGTAATAAAGTCCAGCATAGCCACTGTTAAGGGAACTTCCAATAATGAGTATTATTAAAGCCATAGAGAGAAAGAAAAGCTCTAAAACAAAACACATGCCCAGCTTGATAAACCTCAAAGCAATCAACAGCAAACACTCTTTACAACTCAAGGAAGTCCCCCTCCCTGTTTAAAATCTGAGACTGACTTTCTCTGGACCTTTGAGATGGGAGCAACAGGTAATCTTGTTTTCAACAACATTCCCAGTATATCAAGTGCCGCTTGAATGGCTCTCTAGGCACCAAATAAAGACATTCCATGTGCCAACGTCACTGTGAGTGGCACCATACATGACATTGGGGAGGAAGGTAATTGTATGAAATAATATATTTCTATTTAATGAATCTCCATCAGAGAAAAACGTTAAGCTCTAGTGATTTTTTTAAGCATGTTTCTGCAGGTGGTTTGTGCCTTTTGGTGTGTTTTTGTTTTCAACTCCTCATCTAGTTCACACAAATGTATGGAAAATCAAGCCTGCTATTTGAATTGTGGTGCTAGAGAAGACTTGAGAGTCCCTTGGACAGCAAGGAGATCAAACCAGTCAATCTTAAAGGGAAATCAAGCTGAATATTCATTGAAAGGACTGATGCTGAAGCTGAAGCTTCAATGCTTTGGCCACCTGATGCAAAGAGCTGACTCACTGTAAAAGACCCTGATGCTTGGAAAGACTGAGGACAGGAGGAGAAGAAGGCAATGGAGGGCGAGACGGTTGGATAGCATCACTGACTTAATGGACATGAGTTTGAGCAAGCTCCGGGAGATGGTGAAGGACAGGAAACCTGGTGTGCTGCAGTCCTTGGGGGAGCAAAGAGTTGGACATGACTTAGTGACTGAACAGCAATTCTGTCACTGGCATATGCACCTGCCCGCTTCGTGGCATACATAGCCAGTTGATCCCTGCCGTGTGCCCTGCTGGTCAGGACGTCAGGACTGCTGGTCTCATCTGAGAGTGGCCCCTGAGATGATACCAAGTTGGTTCCTGGACCAATAAGAAATGAACAACACAGCCTCCTTCTGTTAAGCTGGGGCATCTTTTTTCTTCTTTAACATATTCAAGGTGTGATAAATCATACTGACTTTTAAAATAGCTGGGAAGAGACTTTCCTAATGGTCCAGGAGTTAAGATTACATGCTCCCAATGCAGAGGGTCTGAGTTTGACCCATAGTCAGGGAACTAGATTCCACAGGCTGCAGCTAAAGATCCCACACGTCACAACTAAGACCTGGCACAGCCAAATAAAATAAATAAATGTCCATGCTTAGCCACTCAGTTGTGTCCGACTCTCTGCGACCCTATGGACTGCAGCCCGCCAGGCTCTCCCGTCCAAGGGGATTCTCCAGGCAAGAACACTGGAGTAGGTTGCCATGTCCTCCTCAATAAATGTAAGGGATCATGTCAAAAAATAAAATGGGGAAATCTCGTGAGACTTAGTCTACATAAGACACAAGATGAGTTTTATTTAGGGGACTGCAAATTTAGTGCAAATTTATTAAATTATTGTCCCTATCGTTTATGAACTACAACTCTGTGCCAGCTCTTCATTTCTTGAGATAGCTTTGACGCAACTCATAATGATTTAACATCAATTTATATCATTAGGCGATTCCTTGAACCAAGACATGAAAAGGGCCTTTTCTAGTATATCCTAAGGCATTGATGAAGCCAGGCTGAAAAAGCAGTTAATTACTTTGTAGTTGCACATGCTAGCAAGGGTTCCTGAAGTGCCATTCAAAATATGACTCAGGGGCAAAGCCACAAAGGTTAGTGAGCACACAATTCATTTAGGACATTGTTACTATTCTCCTAAAATAGACAGGACTTTAATGCTTATTCGTCCCAAGACTATTTTCTCTATTAGTTCCCCATTAGGAAGAGTACCAAATACATTAAGTCAAATGAAAGATTCCACTAGATTCTGGAAATAATTGAGACAGTCATTCAAAAGGACTTTGGGGTTGCTGGAAGAATCTACAATAATAAGTCAATATTTAAATATTGAATAAATTTTCTCAAAGGGGAAGAAGGAAGGCACTCAATCTTACTAAGTGGTAAAAAGCAATTTAAAATATTTAATCCAAGTGAAAGGGCACGTTAAAAGTAATTCTAAATCAAGTTATTTATATAAATAGAATTTATATACATATAGATACATATCATATATATAATTGATATATATAAGTGAATTTTTAATATATATCTTTTATAATTAAATATGACACTGATACATTTGCATATATACATGCATTGCAGAGATTACATGAAGTATTTTCTTGTTTTTGATTACCAAAAACAGTGGTAGATATAAATAAGACTAGCATGATAGTTTAAAATGAGTTGGGCTTCATTTGGGGACATCAAATCAGAGACTGACCTTAAGAAAGTAGTAGACAACTTAAGATTCTGTCATCTTAAAAAATATTAGCACTCTAAATACTCACATATAAAATGTATTCAATCTTATACATGTGGCCTAAACATGTCATTATGTATTTTAAAGTAACTGTGTCGAGGCAATTCTTTACCTAACTAGTAGAATCTGGCATGTTACCTCATTTCAAAAAATAAAATATACGCAAAATATGGCAATAAAAGTTATAAGTGGAGGAAAAGTCAAATTCCAGATTTGTGCTATAACTGCAAGCCAGTTGTCACTGACTCGGGCAGGATGCAGAGATGCGAAAGAGGTGCCTGGACATTTTATTACAAGGAGTCAAGATCTCTCCATGCTATCCTAAGGCAGGAAAAAGTGCGGCAGAAATGTGAGTTGAACCCACACGCCCTCTGTGCTTGGGTGTGTTCTGGCAGACCAGAGATGTCTGACTTGCTTATTGTTAGTGTTTGTTGTTCAGTCTCACAGTTGTGTCCGATTCTTTTGTGATCCCATGAACTGCAGCATGCCAGGCTTCCCTGTCCTTCACTGTCTCTTGGAGACTGCTCCAAATCATGTCCATTGAGTCAGTGATACTATATAACCATCTTATCCTCTGTTGCCCCCTTCTCCTGTCCTCTATCTTCCCAGCATCAGAGTCTTTTCCAATGAGTCGACACTTCGCATCAGGTAACCAAAGTATTGGAGTGTCAGCATCAGTCCTTCCAATGAATATTCAGGACTGATTTCCTTTAGGATTGATTGGTTTGATCTCCTTGCTGTCCAAGGGACTCTCAAGAGTCTTCTCCAACATCACAGTTCAAAAGCATCAGTTCTTCAGCACTCAGCTTTCTTGATGGTCCAGCTCTTATATCCATACATGACTACTGGAAAAACCATAGCTCTGACCTTTTTCAGCAAAGTAATGTCTCTGTTTTTTAATATGCTGTCTAGGTTTGTCATAGTTTTTCTTTCAAGGAGCAAGGGTCTTTTAATTCTGTGGCTGCAGTCATCATCCACAGTGATTCTGAAGCCCAAGAAAATAAAATCTGTTACTGTTTCCACTTTATCCCCATCTATTTGCCATATGATTTGCTTATAACTCTCAACAAATCAACTTTCCCATGGAGGCAATTTTTAGAGGCGACTGAATCTTCGCCACACTGATTACAGAGCACCATGCCTCTGGCGGCACAGGTGGTCACAGTGAAGCACTGAAGCAACCAGAAATCAGAAGACAGGGCACAGCCACAAAGAACGGGACCAAGACGAGAGTGAAGGTACACTGATGGCAATAAAGAACTCAGCCTTGGGACCAGCACGGCAGCCCATCCTCTGGATTTGCCAGCAAATGGGGTGGGTTTTCTACCCAGAGACCCTTCTGCAGGGGACAGTGTGCACATCTATGCAAAGCTCCCTCTGCTTACAAATGAAATCCAAACTCCAAAACTAGCCAGACAGGCTAAAGCTTTGCTACAAGCCCACACTCACAGGGATCAGGCATGGCAAATTAGATCATTCGAGTCTAAACTGCAGTGTGCGGCTGGCTCCGTGTTTCCTTCCACAGAAAGTTAGTCATGTTAGCTACAGATAAACACTGCTGGGGTCAGGCTTCCCCCAAGCCAGGCATGACTAACACCGGTGGGGCTAGTTTCACAACAGAAGCACCTACCCGCATCACCTATAGGTTTTATCACAGAGGCTCTGCCCCCGGAGACTCTGATTCAATACACGTGTGGTAGTGGGGATGGAGAGGTGGGCTGGTGTATTATTATTATTATTTTTGGAAAGGTGATTCAGCCGTGCATTCTCAGAGGAGGACCACTAATGGACCACAGCAGAGAGTAAGAGCCACCTCGCTCCCATCATGGACTGAACAGGGGTGGGCTGCCCACTAGGTCTTCTTAGTGCCATTCACCTATTCGTTGCATCTGATCTTCCTGATGGCCCTTGAGGATCAGTCACGTTATTATTCTTTTCCAATTGGCTGCGCCAGGTCTTAGTTCTGTGGCATGTGGGATCTTGTTCCCCAACTGGGGATCGAACCCGGATCCCTGCCCTGGGAGCTTGGAGTCTTAGCCACTGGACCCACTGGGGGAGTCCTGGGTCAAACACATTATAAAGTCTATTTTAAACCTGAGGAAAGAGAAGCATCCAGGACCACACCCATGCAGCTAGCGCTGGGGTTTGAACCCCGAAGTCTGTAGAACTGCCTGCACAGGGAAATTTGCTGACAAAAGGAATAATCCCTCCAAAAGAAACCAATTTAACATTCCCCGTTTAACAAATGCAGGGGAAAAAATTTAAAAGTAGGCATCATTTTGTTCCCCTAGGAAGAAGCATCAATGGCTTGCCACAAGTTGTATAAAAATGCCTCATGGTATATCTAAAAGTCCAAATTATTCTGTCTGGGACCAAAAACTGCCTTAGTAGTTCAGTACTATAAATTCCGAAGTCCGTGCACACACAAAAACATCAAACTAGCTAAAGGAAATTTATATCTCCCCCTTTTATTTAACTCATCTCCCACCTTCCTGACTATAATGACTTAATTCTTCAGTCACACAAAATACAGTAATAGACCCTAATGGCAGCATTATGAATGCTAACTCACTGTTATCAATGTGGTCTGTGCGATATGACGGAGCATTTCTATACTGACACTGCCTCATTTTATTAACCACCCTGCTATCGTAAACACCCTGGCTGGGGGAATATTTGCATTTTAAGTGATTTTCTATCAGTACAAAAAATTTCATTCCTTAAAAAAAAAAAATTTATAGGCTGTAATCTCTGTACACAGAGTTGGTAGAAAACTTGCCAAGAGCACATTCACTGCTTTGTATGCAACTGAACCACATAAATAAAATACATTTTTCAAAAATATTGCTCACGTGCAAAATCTGTACTTAAAATGCAATCCATCAATAGAGCTTGTCACCAAACCACTGTTCAGAAACAGAGGAGCGTGAGTCTGAGCTTTCAACAAATCATGAGCTCATAACTGTCCCACATGCCTGTTTTAATAGACTATATGGGGGTATAAAAATAACATTATATACCTTTAACTACCAACTCGGCATAGTTGGATATGCCAACTCCCCCGTCGGTGCGAATCATGCAGCGGTACTTTCCGGCATCTCGTTTGGTTGTGTTCACGACGTTAAATGAGGCTATGAATCGCCGGGAACTGGTCACCTTTATCTCCTTCAGAGGAGCATCCTGGACATCGATGCCCTGGGTAGTGGGGGTGGAAAGGACAAAAAGAAACAATATCAGCTGTCTTCCGGAAACATACTCCTGAAGGCACAGAGTTCAGTGTTACTTACACCCAGATCCTGGTCCCTTGTTAACTACCTGTGGGCAGTTGTCGCAGGAAAACAGCTGCCCAGAAACCAAAATTCTGCCTTGATCAACACTTTCAGGATTTGACAGATGCAAAATTAAGTACGAAGAAATGTGTTTGGTTTTGTCCCTCTAAGGTATTTACTATGTTATTCTAGTGCAATTGGAGGAGAGGAAGAAGCACATGGGAAAATCCTTTATTTTGCTCCCAACTATCAACACTTAGTCTTTTTATAATACATAGTTGTATTATACTTGGCTAGAAAAAAAAATTAATTCCCACACTACACCATGACTGACCTCATTTTATATATGAACCAATAGCTTATCAAGAACTACATTAAAAACATAAGTAGGTAGTAGCATAGCTCCTATGGAAAGGGTCTGAAGGACTAGATTCAGCTTTACAATTTTCTTCCTGGAGCTACAAAAAGCAAGCGGAAGTTGGTGCCTCATATCACCTAACACTGAAATGCGAGGGGAGAAGTTCCTTTCCACATTCCACAGCCAGGACCACACAAACCAGGTTCCATCTCTGGGGCAGAGCTGTCTTATTCCATGCCCGAGACAGTAAATAAGTTCTTACTTATGCACACTTAGAAATTCATTCTATGCTTCCCATAGTTTAAAGCCTCAAAAACGACTATAGATTTCAGTCCTATATATTTTTAGTACAGTTATCAGGAAAACGGCTCTCTTTACCATGCTATTTGCATGTATTAAGGAGAAAACAACCAGCAAAGACCTTAAGGCAAATGTGTTTTGTCTGACTATTCACCCAGCAACCGTGTTGGGGCCCACCCTCATGCTGTCACTATATTAAGACACCAAGCTCACCATGGTGGACAACAGAAAAGTGACCACAGGGCTCATAGCGCCTCAGTTGCTGGGAAGTGTAGGCTTGAAATGCACATGTGATCACCAGTGATGGCCCGTCAGGCGGCTGGCAGAAATCACAATGGAGTTGTCTTTAGATATGGCGGCCAGTTTGAGGAACTGACCTTGGAGCTGAGATCTGAAGGGTAAGCAGGAGCTCCCAGGCTAAGGGGAGGGTGGGAGAGAAGGAAGTGTCCCAGGCCGAAGAGAGAACAGGATGCCTGGGATGTTAGAAAGAGTATAAAGCTTTGGAGGATGCCAAGGCAGCCAGAGGAACTGGGGAGGTAGACAAGCATCTGTGCATTCCAGGACTCACAGGCTGCATGAAAATGTCTGTGTTTATAGGTGTGAGCATGCCAGGCTACCAATAATAAAACTCCTCTGTAGAGCTCAGTGATTTACATAAGCAAAGCCTTCTAATAGCTTTCTCTGTGATATTTTGTCAGTGTGTCCTAATAGACATGAGTTTGGAAATTAGACTGACCAGGACTCCACATGTAACTTCAGAGTGATTTACCCTTCTGGGCCCCCCCTCTCCTCATCTGTAAGAGATGCTACAACTGTCAGAGAGTTGTGGGAATTTAAGATGCAGGCCTAATGACTGGTTCCCGCCCAGATTCTGGACCAGCTGAGGGATGAGCTCAAGAAAACAGGCGGACAGGCTGTCAAAACACTGCCTTTATTACCAATGAGCCTGGCCCTGCAGACTATGCAGAATACAGCTGATGTGCAGTAAACATGGGCTTGCTAGAACTGAGCATAGAACGGAACAGACTCACCCGCCCAGCCACAGGCAGCACTAGAAAGTCACAAGGCCTCCCTATGTCGGGAGCTGCTGGCAAACACCCAGGATGGAGGAAGGGCCGCTGGGGGGAGCGAGTTCCCAAAGGAGGGCCTGGACCATGCGTGCTCCCGGCCTCCTGCCCAGCAGTTCCACGTGGACAGAGAAAAGGCACCAGGGTGCTGCGCCAGTACAGTTCCTGCCACAGCAGAGGAAACATCAGGGCTGAGGAACTACAGTTCCTACCATCTTTAGAACTAGCAGTCCAGCCTTGTTGATAGCTTAAAAAGTCACAGATCTGAATATGACGTTAAATATACACCTTACATATATTACATGTCTTTTTTGGAAAATGAAACCCCTTCAATCTGGTCTGACAAAGGGCACCAAAAAGTTAGATAAACAAAACAAAGCAACGTCAATCTAGCATTATTCATGAATTCAACAGGAGAGAGTTTTTCTTTTTGTATTTCACACATTCAGTCTCCCATCGTCTCCCCCAAATAAATTTTAAAAAACCTGAATTCTACCATTAAGAGTAACCTTAGACCACCTACTCTATAAAATTGTCTTTTTCAAATTGAAAATAAAGCCAACCTTGTTTAAAAAAAACAAAAACAAAACAACAACAAAAAAAAACTGAGCCCTGAAGAAAGGCAGACTTCACATCTATAATTCTTTGTTTTGTTTATTAAAAACAAGGACAACATCCAAAGGGCTATCTATTAATATTTCTTTCTTTCCTTACTTGCCACATGAATCTTGTAAAGATTATACTTCTATGGTAATCTTGTAATATTTACCTAATGCAATAAGCGTGTCTCAAAGAACATTTATTGAAAAGAATTCTAAAGGATGCCCTTATGCATTCCTCATGAGTACTCAAGGCTGCATGAAGGGCAGCCAAGGTTACGGAAACGTCCGTGTTGGATGCATACACATGTTGGGAGGAGCGTTACTTCATACCTGTGGTCTTCATGCCACTAATTCATCCTTTAAACAGCTTGAAACTGACAGCTCTACCCAACTCCAGTGAGTCACAGGAACCCTCAGGAATGGGCCCTTTTTTTTTTAATCCCATGTAATCACAGGGCTTCGCAGGTGGTGCAGCGGTAAAGAATCCGCCTGCCAATGCAAGAGATGTGGAGACAGGAGACTAGGGCTTCATCCCTGGATCAGAAAGATTCCCTGGAGAAGGAAATGGCAACTCTGTCCAGTATTCTTGCTTGGAGAATTCTCTTTATAGCTTCCCTCACTTTTTTTTGCCCCTGTTGAGGTTGAATTGCACCCCTCAACACATACATTCATATGTTGAAACCATAATCTCCAGCACCACAGCATGAGGCTACTTTTGGAAGCAGGGCCTTTAAAGAAGTAAAGCAAAAGTGTTAGTCACTCAGTGGTGTCAAACTCTTTGCGACCCCACGGACTGTAGCCAGCCAGACTCCTCTGTCCATGGAATTCTCCAAGCAAAAACATTGGAGTGGGTTGCCATTCCCTTCTCCAGGGGATCTTCCCGACCCAGAGACTGAGCCCGGGTCTCTTGCACTGCAGGGAGACTCTACCATGTGAGCCACCAGGGAAACCCCATTCCTGAGTGTGGGCTCTGCCATTCCAGCCTCATTACCTGCCATTCCAGGAGCATTTGTGTTCCAGCAGAGTGGAATCAGAAGGTTCTTTTCAATAAATGTTCTTTTGAGATAGGCTTATTCCTTTAGAAAAATATAATAAGATGACCATAGAAGTATCATCTTTACAAGATTCATGCGTACAGAAGAACTGTACAAAACACATCTTTAGGACCCAGATAATCATGATGGTGTGATCACTCACCTAGAGCCAGACATCCTGGAATGTGAAGTCAAGTGGGCCTTAGGAAGCATCACTACGGACAAAGCTAGTGGAAGTGATGGAATTCCAGTTGAGCTATTTCAAATCCTGAAACATGCTGTGAAAGTGCTGCACTCAATATGTCAGCAAATTTGGAAAACTCAGCAGTGGCCACAAGACTGGAAAAGGTCAGTTTTCATTCCAATCCCAAAGAAAGGCAATGCAAAAGAATGCTCAAACTACCACACAATTGCACTCATCTCACACGCAAGTAAAGTAATGCTTAAAATTCTCCAAGCCAGGCTTCAGCAATATACGAACCATGAACTTCCAGATATTCAAGCTGGTTTTAGAAAAGGCAGAGGAACCAGAGATAAATTGCCAACATCTGCTGGATCATGGAAAAAGCAAGAGAGTTCCAGAAAAAATCTATTTCTGCTTTATTGACTATGCCAAAGCCTTTGACTGTGTGGATCACAATAAACTGTGGAAAATTCTTCAAGAGATGGGAATACCAGACCACCTGACCTGCCTCTTGAGAAACCTATATGCATGTCAGGAAGCAACAGTTCAAACTGGACATGGAACAACAGACTGGTTCCAAATAGGAAAAGGAGTACGTCAAGGCTGTATATTGTCACCCTGCTTATTTAACTTATATGCAGAGTACATCATGAGAAACGCTGGGCTGGAAGAAGCACAAGCTGGAATCAAGATTGCCGGGAGAAATATTAATAACCTCAGATATGCAGATAACACCACCCTTATGGCAGAAAGTGAAGAAGAACTAAAGAGCCTCTTGATGAAAGTAAAAGATAAGAGTGAAAAAGTTGGCTTAAAGCTCAACATTCAGAAAACTAAGATCATGGCATCTGGTCCCATCACTTCATGGGAAATAGCGAAACAGTGGCTGACTTTATTTTTCTGGGCTCCAAAATCACTGCGGATAGTGATTCTAGCCATGAAATTAAAAGACACTTACTCCTTGGAAGGAAAGCTTTGACCGACCTAGACAGCATATTAAAAAGCAGAGATATTACTTTGCCAACAAAGGTCCCTCTAGTCAACTCGATGGCAACCCACTCCAGTACTCTTGCCTGGAAAATCCCATGGATGGAGGAGACTGGTAGGCTGCAGTCCAGGGGGTCGGGAAGAGTCGGACACAACTGAGCAACTTCACTTTCACTTTTCACTTCCATGCATTGGAGAAGGAAATGGCAACCCACTCCAGTGTTCTTGCCTGGAGAATCCCAGGGACGGGGGTGCCTGGTGGGCTGCCGTCTATGGGGTCGCACAGAGTTGGGCACGACTAAAGCAACTTAGCAGCAGCAGCAGCAGTCAAGACTATGGTTTTTCCAGTGGTCATGTATGGATGTGAGAGTTGGACTATAAAGAAAGCTTAGCGCAGAATAATTGATGCTTTTGAACTGTGGTGTTGGAGAAGATTCTTGAGAGTCCATTGGACTGCAAGGAGATCCAACCAGTCCATCCTAAAGGAGATGAGTCCTGGGTGTTCATTGGAAGGACTGATGTTGAAGCTGAAACTCCAGTACTTTGACCACCTCATGCGAAGAGCTGACTCATCTGAAAAGACCCTGATGGTGGGAAAGATTGAGGGCAGGAGGAGAAGGGGACAAGAGAGGATGAGATGGTTGGATGGCATCACCGACTCAATGGACATGGTTTTGGGTGGACTCCTAGAGTTGGTGATGGACAGGGAGGCCTGGCATGCTGCGGTTCATGGGGTCTCAAAGAGTCGGACACGACTGAGCGACTGAGCTGAACTGAACTGAGAGCGGAATCAACTACCATCTCCCACAGTTCTAGCTGACTTTTACAAAGCTGTGCACACTCACTGTCTCCATTTGTCTTCCTTCGCTGCCCAAGAAAGCCGTGTGTGTCCCCCATCCTGGCCTCAAGTCATGCCTTCTAGACAGCAGACCCTCAGTCTCTTTTCTGGTGAGGCTCCTTTTCCTGGTTTCCTGTGTTAGGCAATATTTTGTAATAACCTTATAAAGGAAAGAAATCTAAAAAATCTAATTCCCAAGTCACTCAGTGGTAAAGAATCTGCATGCAATGCAGGAGACACAGGAGATTTCGGTTTGATCCCTGTGTTGGGAAGATCCCCTGGAGGAGGAAATGGCAACCCACTGCAGTATTCTTGCCTGGAGAATCCCCATGGACAGAGGAGCTTGGTGGGCTACAGTCCACGGGGTGGCAAAGAGTCAGACACAGCTGAGCACACACACACAATCCAACATAAGGGAAAAGAATCTAAAGAAGAATGGAGATACATATATACATACATATGCATATATATGTGTGTATATCAGAATCACTTTGCTGAACACCGGAATCCAACACAACACTGTAAACTAACTGTACTTCAATGACAACAAAAAGAAGCAATTGAGGGCTGGGTTCATGAAGAGGAAGGAGACAGCGTCCTCAGGGCACTGGGGCTGTGGCGACGAGAGAGCACACCCATCACTCTGATAGTGTCAGATCCCATTTCCTGGGTCCTTAGGAAAGGAAGAGGACAGCGTTCACAGCCCTTGGCAAGCACCAGACAGAACCTGTGACACCTCCATGGATCAGAGGAAGTAACATGGGATAAATGCCAGGAGAGAGGGGCCAACTAGAAACCTGCGCACGAGCAGAGGCTGTGGCTGCCTGTCAGCGTGGATGTGGGAGGGTGTTTCTGGAGCCTTGGCTCAAGGTTATTTCCTTGATTCCTCCAACATGCCTGTTAATGCTTTTGATGGCATTAACAGATACATCTGTCAAATGTATAGGTGACCAATAACTGGCACATGAATGGATACACTGGGATAAAAGCAAAGACTGCCTACCCTCCTGCTACTCGCCTTCAGGCCCCACAAAGGCAGGGATCTTTCTCCAGGTTTTTTGCTGCTCCATCTATCGCACAAGAACCATGCCCAGTGCATCCCAGGGGGCTTTCGCGATAATACTGAAAGGGGTTTAGGCATTCAACAGGCAACTGAACAAATTGATTTTTAAGATGTTTTTGGTCCCCAGATACACTTCCTCAGGTCAGAATTCAACAGGAAAGCCAGGGAAGAGGCTGGCCTATTTTCTCTGATGCAGGGCAGTGAGAAAAGGTCACGAGGGCCCATCCCCGTCTGCCTCTCCATGACAGGGAGGGCCAGACAGGACAATGTGCTCAGAAACTCGGGTACCCTGAGCATCTAAGAAACCATGGGGAGACTTCGTTATTCCAGCAAAACAAAATGATGAAAATGTCCGCTGGGAAGAGACAGAACCTTTGTCAGGCAGTTTTCTCTCAGTTTTCACAGAGTTAGAAAGAGGCAACCCTGCAAGGGACTGGAGAGCTGGTTCTTAATAGCATCACAGCAGGACAAGGAAGCACCAGCAAGGATGGGACCGTGATGTTCTTTAGAATATGAGTTCCTGTAAGAGAGTCTCAGCGTCCTTCTGACAAAACCCTCAACTCCAGACAGAGCAGGGCACCAGGTGTCCAGGTGTTAAAGCAACCTCTGACCCATCTTTTGTCAACCTAATGAGACAAGCATAACGGCCATGTCTGCGAGGAAATGATCTTAGTGGGTTAAATACAGCTTTTTAATAAAAGCAAGAGTATCTTCAAACACGCATGCATTTCAATTTGAGCAAGCCAGAGAAAAAGTCCTGATAGTTATTTAAATTAGACTTCCAACCTTCTTTCTGCAGTGGGCTAACTCTAGGACTTCTAAATGAGCAGTAATTTGCCAGCAAAAAAAAAGACGCATATTAAGTCTTTCAGAAAGAGTTTTGCAATAACCAGAGCAATGATTGAAAGAAATTGAGGTCTGAGCAGTTAGCCACCTTTAGAGCAAATTAATCCTATTTAGGAGCTGGTCTGAGTGTAGGAGCTAAGCATATACAGGGGAGCCAGAGGCAGCTCCTTGGCCATTCAGGTAGAGATTAAACCACACTTTCATTTCTTTAATAGGGAAAATAATCCACATATTCCACTATCAAATACATCCATCTGTAAGATACTGATTGAAATCCTTACCACTGGGGTCACTAATAGTATCTGCAGGGCCAGGAATAATTTTTTTTTAATATTTCCTGTAATCTGAATCTTAATCGACTATCTCAACAAATCTACTTTCTGGAGGCCACATATTTTTAAATTTTAATACATAATAACTAATCAAAGTGCTGACCTTTGATTTCTAGACCATAACCAAGCCAGCACAAATATTTATCAATGTGGAATGGTACAACTGAAAGTCTTACTCCTATTATCATAGACTATGAACACGTATTGACAAATGTTCTTTAATTGGCTAATGGGATACAGATAAAGTGAAAGTCGCTCAGTCATGTCCGACTCAGTGACCCCAGGAAAGCTCTAAAACACACAAGTCTTTCTGAAAAAAATAGTTGAAAAGATAAAGAAGGCGCAAGATAAGGGTTAAAAGCCCCATAGTTCTGAGTTTGAATTGGAATTGTCACACTGAATTGGAATTGTCACTCTGTCTTGATCTCAAGCCAGACATGCTTTAATCTTAAATGTATATGTGTGTGCACATGCACACACACACACACACACACATATATATATACCAGCTCCATCCAATGGGAAGGTCCACAAACAATAATGAGTAGTAATAAGCACCTCTGTCCTCAGATTGCAATTTCTCCTTTTTTTTTTTCAGATTGTAATTTCTAATTACCAGTTCCCCTGAGAAAGAACCAGGGCTCCCTGACAAAATGGCTAATTCTAGATTATCAATATGGAAAATACAAGCCTGAAACACATAGTCATACCCAAAAGCAAGAAAGCCATGGAGATGGCCCAGTTCAAGGGACTCCCACTCTGAGTAAGCCCCACTGTTTAGGGATGGAAGATCTGAGCAGCAATAAGGGTAATAAGTGCAATGGATCGAAACTCATCAAATGTGTTTAACTCTACAAGTTGATGATGACAGATGATGACGTCAATGAAAACAACAGCAGTAACCCCTTTGGTCACTTTCAGGTGATATCAGTGAACTGCCTCACTATTTTGACAATTTGCCAAAAAAGACAAAAACATCAAATGTTTATACCACCTTCCATATATGATTTATACACCAGGACACCTAAGCGGTTAATAACAGGAGAGCTTGTCTTTTTAGATGTATTCTAGTGACTAAACAAAGAAGGACTGAGAATGAGACTGTTTTGCAGCCCTGAATGAATCAGTGACCCTAGGAATGAGCATCAATAGCCAATAGCATCACAAAGGAGATATAATTGGCAAGACATACAACAGTCAGAATAACACACTAAATGATGCTACCAGAAGTCGACAGGCAAAACTCAAACCGTGAGAGGCTGTGCAGGACAAACCCAGTCTCAACAACATCAACAACCACCACCACAAACAGAGGGAAATGAACAGAAATACTGAAGATAAAAAGGACTTAAGATACTTGTCATGGGGGTCGGATGGATTGTGAGGTTGAGATTGACATGTGTATATTTTTATACTACTATGTATAAAAGAGATAACTAATGAGAACCTACCACTTGTACATATATAAAGAAAACACTCATCACCTAACTGCAAATGTGAACTTTACCACAATCACAAATCAAATAAAACTGCTAAAATAAATAGTTACTAGACATCCTAGAAATATGAACACTGACTGTTTTCACAGGGCATACATGGTGATTATTCTATTTTTGTAAGAGCTCTTATCTTTTTAGAGCAGCAGTTTGAGGCTAGGTCCATCCTGCAACTTATTTTGTAAGGCTTGCAAGCTCAGAATGGTGTTTAAGTTTTTTAAAATGGCTGAAAAAAAATCAAAAGAAGAAAAGTATTTTGTGACAATGAAAATGACGTGAAAGACTTTTCACATGTCCATGTGTAAACCTGTCCAGAAACTAGCCACATTCATCCATTTCTGTGCTGTTCATGGATGCTTCCATAATATGATGGCAGAGAAGACCCTCTGGCCTGCAAAATTTACTACCTAGCCCTTCACAGAAAAAGTTTGCCGACTCCTGGTTTAGAGAAGCATTTCAAGTTACATAATATGATGACTGGGATCATCAGAGGGGAAGCAGTCGGGCACACAGGAAGAAAGTGGTCTCACATGCTGCTGGTTTTGAAGTCGATGTTGGGTACATCGAGTTTGTTATATCATCCTCTTTACCTCTGTGTTTATTTATGAGTTCTGTAATAAAAATAAAAATAGGAGCTTGAGATTAACACATACACATCAATACTTCGGCCACCTGATGCGAAGACTAGACTCATTGGAAAAGACTCTGATGCTGGGAAAGATTGAGGGCAGGAGAAGAAGGGGGTGACAGAGGATGAGATGGTTGGATGGCATCACTTACTCAACGGTCATGAGTTTGAGCAAACTCCGGGAGATAGTGAAGGACAGGGAAACCTGGCATGCTGAAGTCCACGGGGTTTCAAAGAGTCAGACACGACTTAGCAACTGAACAACAAATATATAAACTAAATAAACAACAAGGACTTACTGTGTAGCACAGTAAACTATACTCAGTATCTTTTAAAAATAAAGTAAAATAAAAAAAGAAAAAGAAAATAATTATAAGAAGCAATTAGAAGAAAATCCCTTCTTTTTGCATTTTTAAACAACTGTTTAAACCATCACAATTTCCCCAGGAAAAATAGATGGTTTTGCTGCTAGCTCACAAATACTGCAAAGCTATAGGAATCAAAGAACCATTTTGTCCAGATGTCATTTGAGTCCTGCAAAAGCAGCAAGTCACTCTGCTACAAAGATCCCACCACAGAAGTGAAGAAAATGCAATTTGCCAAAGGAGAAGCCACATGCCTGGGGTAGCAGCCCTCTCTGTAGCAGCATTCGCATAACTAATCATCATACATCCAGCACATGGAAAGTGCAGGAATCACACTTCCTGAATGAAAGCAATCGCTGGCTTCCATCTCAAGAATAAACAGAAACTCCATTAATCTGTCACTTGTCCCTTGTCTTTAGTGGACATCACTTCTTATAACAGAGACACACATAATTTTCTTGCACCTGGACAATAGCCAATTCCCTTTGCTTTGAATGAAGGGAATGAAGGGTGGCATTTTACACATAGGAGAAATGCAGAAGAGAATAATGATATGATTTCTGATTTCAAAGTTCATCCCCTATAGGTGCTACCTGACTGCCACTGGGTATCAGTAACAGAAGTCTCTGATCTTGTCCCAAACTGGGTCCCTCTAGGACTAAAAGCACCATGAATTTTTCTCTACTCTGTTTCTCTGGTCCTAAAGACAATTTTGAAATTAAAACCCATCCAAAATTGTCAAATTTCCCCCCTACTCTCTTTTCTAGGTACAAGAAGATCAAACCAGTCAATCCTAAAAGAAATTCCAAATATTCATTGGAAGGACTGATACTGAAGCTGAAGCTGCAACACTATGGCCATCCGATGCAAAGAGCCAACTCATTGGAAAAGACTGATGCTGGGAAAGATTGAGGGCAGGAGGAGAAGAAGGCCAGAGAGGAAGAGATGGTGGAATGGCATTATCGGCTCAATGGACATGAGTTTGAGCAAACTCTGGGAGATGGTGAAGGACAGGGAAACCTGGTGTGCTGCAGTCCATGGGGTCACAATGAGTGAGACACAGCAGAGTGACTGAATAACACCACCACCAATTCCAGATAACTAGACTGAAAATCTTCTAGGGCTCTCAAAATTACCTAAAGCAGGCATGTTTAAGTCCTAGCTAAAATATCCTCTATTTTTTCCTCCCCTTCCAAAAAGAAGAGAAAGAAAGAGATTCTACCAGTGTCCAAACTCTCCAGGGTCCCCGCTCTAGGGCTCAGATCACCAAAAGCAGACAGACAGGGTAGCGGATGCTTAACTCTTGATCTCGGGAATTCTGAAGCAGGGCTTTCTGCATCTCCCTTTCTCATGACACAGCTGTGGATCCTTGGAAGCAAGAGACACACACGAACCCTTTGATGAATATGAGAAAAGAAAGAATAAATGCTTTAACAGGACGTGTGGTTCCTGGGTTTAAAGCCAGCAGTCCTCCAGGATAGCAGTTGATGCCTCTCTCTCCCATCCTCCTAAATGAACCATCCTGACCTGCGGTTTTCACAGCACACCCTCACATCCTGGCCCACTGGCTGTCAGATCCCATCAGAGGACAAGGCCCCTGGACAAGGCTCTACCAACTCCTGGCCCATCCTCCTCAAAGTACCAGCCACTTACACCTTCTTTGACTGAGGCAGGTAATATCACAGTGTACAATTTTTAATCAATTTCTCCCAGAATCTCCATAGACATGTCCTACTATTTCATCCATGTGAAAGAAACCTTCACCTTTAAATGGAGGTAATCCAAAATCATATCAGTTAAAAGATATGATGTAAGCTTTCAAGGTTGTTGGTGGTTTCAGGCTGAATATTCAATATTATATCATATAGATGGATACTGAACTGGCTAAAACAATAATGGACGTGATTTCAACCACTCAAAACTTTGAGGAAAAAACAAAACAAAACTTTAAGGAGCCAATGGTTCCTACAGCAACCTTTTTGTGCCTTCCTGGTATTTTCTATGACAGTAAGTGATATTAAATTTATGCTTTAATATACAGGGTCTAAAACACCTAAGTTAGGCTTGACAAGGGAACCATAATTTGACTCCCTTTCAAATCATTTTATGCTTTTTATATATAATAACAAATCATTCTGATATATAGCTGTGATTTTTTTTCCCCTCACAATCTATAAAGGAAACTAAAAGCCACCAAGAAATGTTGACCAAATACACACACCCCGAAACACAAAAGCCAAGGCAACATTCCACACACATGAATACAATTTTCATCTTGTGTGTGTGAAGTTGCTTCAGTTGCCCTACTCTTTGCGACCCCATAGACTATTGCCCGCCAGGCTCCTCTGTCCATGGGATTTCCCAGGCAAGAATTCCTGAGTAGGTTGCCATGCCCTCCTCTAGGGAATCTTCTTGACCCAAGGATCAAGCCAACATTTCTTTATGTCTACCTGCAGTGGCAGGCAGATTCTTTACCACTAGCACCCCTTGCGAAGCCCATAATTTTCATCTTAAATGCCGATAAAAGGTATGTATCACTTAAATTGCCAACTGATGATTATGAATCCATGAAGAAAGATCTGGATCATCGTTCTATGCAAGAGGCATTACAGTTAAGAACATAGATTTTGGATTTAGATGGCTTGGCTCCCAGTTCTTGTGACTAGCAACAAGTCAACGCAAAAATCTCTGAAACTTTCCGAGACCCGGTTACATCTTTATTCTGTAAATGGGCACATAAAAGAATTCTCATAGGGATCAGAAAAAATTGCTGAACAAAGGCTGAGTTGTGGTCCATGGCAGTCCATGGGGTCGCAAAGAACTGGACATGACTGAGAGACTGAACAACAACAAAATGATGGTTCTAAAGTTAATGCTGATATTTTCACAGTAAATCTGAGAATATTTGGTTAACAGGCTAATATCTGAAATACAAGGTCAGTCAATCAGTGGAGAAAAATGTCCAAGTGACAGAATTTACTCATTTGTAAATAAGCAAATATATTTATACATATAATTGACTTTCACTAACAAAACAGAACTATCTACAATACATATAACGATTGGACAGATGAGTATGTTAAAGTTCCCTATCTCTTCTGAGCTTGTTTTTTCATTAATAATTGTGGAATTTAATTTGAAGATTGTTCCAAATTCAGGCTTTACATAATTCTGTAATGCTAAAAAGTGAGTCATTTAAAACTGATGGAGAAAAAAGGATGATTTTCCAGGTTTCTTTCACCAGCTGCCCTTCACCCAATGCACAGTCCTGGGCTTGATCAGTGCTTCCATCCATCTACCTTTGAAAAGGCATCTCAAGGATTCCCTGGGACTCAGTGGTAAAAAAAAATCTGCCTGCCAATGAAGGAAACATGGGTTCAATCCCTGGTCTGGGAAGATCCCACATACCGCACAACTAAGGCTGTACACCAGAACTACTGAGTCTGTGCTCTAGAGCCCATTTTCCACAACAAGAGAAGCCACTGCAATGAGAAGCCTGTGCATAGCAACTAAAGAGAAGCCCCCACTCTCTACAACTAGAGAAAAGCCTGAGCAGAAACAAAGACACAGCATAGCCAAAAGTAAATTGATTAATTTTTTAAAAATTAAAAGAAAAAAAGGAAAAAGCCTTTCCACCACCTCCTTGTTTTCTGGCATTTGTCCTGGAAGCTGGATCACCTTCATTTCGCACCCACATCTGAGTCTGATGTGGTGGCTGAGCTCTATAGATCGAAATGTTTGCATCCTCCTCCGTATTCATATGTGAGGCCTACTCCCCACTGCGACCGTAATGGAGATGGGGCTTTTGGAAGCCAGCTAGGTTGAGATGTACTTCTTTGGTGGCTCAGACAGTAAAGAATCTGTCTACAAGGTGGGAGGCCCGGGTTTGATCTCTGGGTGGGGAAGATTCCTTTGGAGAAGGGAACCACTCTAGTAGCCTTGCCTGGGGAATCCCATGGGCAGAGGAGTCTGGTAGGCTACTGTCCATAGAGTCACAAAGAGTCAGACACGATTGAGCAACTAACACTCAATGTTCAGATGAGGTTGAGATGCGGTTGTGCGTGTGGAGCCCAAAGGGTGGGATGAAGGCCCTTACAAGGTGAGGAAAAGCCCAGAGGATGCAAATGACTATGCAGCAAGAAGTTGTTGGTCTGCAGACCCAGGAGCTGGTCCTCTCCAAGAACACACATGCTGGTTCCGGATCTTAAGACTGCCAGCCCCCAGAACTGTGAGAGATAAATGTCTGTTGGTTAAGCCTCCCAGTCTACAGTATTTTTGTTACAGTGCTTTGCTGATTTACTGAAAAGCTGAAAGAGGTATTATACATACTAATTCCCAAGATAAGCCTATGGAGATAAACAAAATTTTAAATATTTCAGAAAGAACAACAGTAATTCTAATATAATTACA
This sequence comes from Oryx dammah, assembly GCF_014754425.2. NCBI lineage: Eukaryota > Metazoa > Chordata > Mammalia > Artiodactyla > Bovidae > Oryx > Oryx dammah. The sequence goes on from NW_024070206.1 coordinate 21,172,579, forward strand.
TGTGGCTCAAAGGGTCAATGACTGTATGAACATATATAACTTAAAAATTGATACCATCAGCAAATAATATTTAAGTATAAAAAAGAACATCTAAAATTCTATTTTCTCAGTATCTTATATATAAAAACATACTCTAGGATATTTCAAACTGTAGGCTCCACAAGTGATCAGAAAGTTGATAACAATAAGAAATGTATGCTCTTGTTTTGGTTACTTGAATGGCTTTCCAAATCTGTTTCATTTGAGAGTCTCCCACAGTTACAGCCCAGGTTCATGCAAAGATCACCACATCTGATAGTACACAGCAAGGATACTCAGCAGATTCAATGCACATCGGTTTTTTTTTTTATCACATAAAAATAGTTTGATAGATGCTGTCTTCCTCCTGCACACTGTCTGGAAGGTGTTTTAAGTATTTTGCAGCTGTAATAAGGGAGGCTCATGAGCTGTGTTTCATTTTGTTGTTCTGTATTCTAGAAAGACCAGCTCCATGCTGGCAATAACCTGCCTGGCCCACGGATGAGATGGAGAAGATGGAAGCAGATGGGGTCCATCTGTTAACCATAAACACTTCTTCATTAGTGTCATCCTCAGATTTATGTGTGTTATGTTTTTGAGAAAGACTCTGACATTGATTATATTTAATCTATATTTTTAAGCAATCAAACCACTGGCCATTTTTCATAGATGTGGATCAAGATGTACACGTTGTACAGATGGACTTTTTTTTTTTTGTCAAGATGCCTCCTGGATGTAAATCATGTGATGTCAATTACATCCAAATCCTTCTAACAGAGTGGTAAGTGCACACAGACTATTCACCTAGCTCTGGATATAAGCAGCCAGCACAGTGGAGTAGAATTAATCTGGAATAGAAGTGAAGAAACAGGACTATTTCCAAGTATGCCATCTACCTTCGTGACTGTCAACAATCCTGCACCTCAAACTCATAAAAAAGTACAGAGCCAAGGGGTGCAACATGAAACTCTGAAAAATGCATTATGGTAGAATTCAAAAGATGTAATGCAAATTACTGTGTAATGTAAATATAAATGATCACACTTCACAATGATGTTGTTTTTGTTCAGTTGCTAAGTCGTGTCCAACTTTTTGCGACTCCATGGACTGCAGCATGCCAGACTCCCCTGTTCTTCACTATCTCCCAGAGTCTGTTCAAACTCATGTTCATTGAGCTGGTGATGCCATCCAATCATCTCATCCTTTGTTGCCCTCTTCTCTTCCTGCCTTTAATCTTTCCCAGCATTAGGGTCTTTTCCAAAGAATCGGCTCTTCACATTAGGTGGCCAAAGTATTGGAGATTCACCTTTAGCATCAGTACTTCCAATGAATATTCAGAGTTGATTTCCTTTAGGATTGGCTGGTTTGATCTCCCTGTTGTCCAGGGAACTCTCAAATAAAGGATGTTCCCCAAATAAAGGATGTTCTATTCATTTCTAAATCTTGACTTACTACTGGGAAGATTCAAGTGACAGAAAAATTTAAAACAATCTTTCATTCAATTTTCTCCCTGAATCTTAGAATTACTTTGAGGAGCCAAGTGAATTGAGATGCAGAAAAGCATTTTTTTTTAAGTGTTATAACATTAGAGGAAGAAGGAAGAAAAGCCCATATTCATACCTCCAAGGCCAGAAGGATTTTGTCTAGTTTTCCAGGGTTGCTTCTCCCCACAACTTGTGAAGAAAGGCCTGAAGCAAAGACTCAGGGCCCAGGCAGGAGAACAGGAGGACTCTGCGAAACCAACCCCCGCCACAAACCCTTATGCTGCTGGAACCATCTCATACAAATCCAGGTTAATAGAAGCCATCCTTGCAAGCGAAAGACACGTGTCTTATTTCATCCGCTATTAATAAAATAAACATCTCCCCACAAAATGCCTATCCAAACAGAGGAAATAAATTATTGAACACTAAAATATTCGAACAACACAAAGACTCACAAGCCAAATAACAGGCTGAGTCCAGGACAATCTCATTGTCACTAAGAATTTCAAAGTCATCCCACTTCTGTCTTTGTCATCAACCCTTCCTTGACACAACCCTTCTCGAAAGCTGCAGGGCAACATGCAGTCACGGATGTTAGAGGACCCCCAAAGCATTTAAGGTATCTCTTCCAGAATGTGTTCCCATTTGTCACTGTGCTGCTGACAAATCTGGGGATAGCACCGTTGGCTGTTTTTCATTTCCCCCAGAAATGAAGGAGGAAGAAAAATGACCGTTGACTTCAGTTATGATGATTCAAAGAATACAGGATTTATAAATTATAGCACGTGTGCATGCTCAGTCATGTCTGACTTTTTGTGACCCCATGGACTGCAGCCCGCCAGGCTTCTCTGTTCATGGCATTCTCCAGGCAAGAATGCTGGAGTGGATTGCCATTTCCTTCTCCAAGGGATCTTCCTAACCCAGGGATCAAATCTGCTCTCTTGCATTGGCAGGTGGTTCTTTACCACTGTCATCACCTGGGAAACCTGTGCATTTTATAGGGCATCAGGCAAATGTGACACATGACAATTGTTGCTATGTTGCAGAAGGAGACACAGGATAGGTGGAGAGTGATGTGTACTGAGAAGTCGGCAGGCGTGGAAGAGAAGCCCAAGTGGAGTGGAACAGATGCACAGAAGGGTCAGAATATAAAGCAGGTCCATAGCAAACTAAAATAAACAACCAAACCAAACCAAAACCCACTATAGGATCCCTAAGGAAAGAGGGGTGAAATCAACACAAGTCAAGGTGGAATGAGCAGCCTGTGGACCGATGCACAGCAAGAAGCGACAAGAATGAAATTGGAGAATTCTATGCGGAAAACCAAACCTAGAGTCTAAATAAGTGGATGGCAAACTGGTTAGAGGGGACAGGTCACTTAATCCCATTTGGTCAGAATTCCTGAGACCCTTGATCTGTCCATGAAACTACTGGCTGTGCAAAATACAGATGGTAGAGTTTCCAAGACAATAAAACAAGACACATAAGTGATGATGACACTAAAAAACATCTACTTATTTTTTATTTAAAAAAAATGTATTTATTTTTTAATTGAAGGATAACTGCTTTACAGAATTTTGTTGGTTTCTGCCAAACATCATCATCAACAACAATAAAATGTCTACTTAAATGCTCAAAGGGCTTCCCGGGTGGCTCAGTGGTAAAGAATTTGCCTGCCAATGAAGAAGACCCAGGTTCAATGGCTGGGTTGGGAAGATCCCCTGGAGAAGGAAATGGCAACCCACTCACTCCAGTATTCTTGCTGGGAAATCTCACGGACAGAGGAGCCTGGTGGGCTACAGTCCGTGGGGTTGCAAAAAGTCAGACAAGACTTAGCGACTAAACAAAACAGAACAAAAACAAATAAAAATGGTCAAAAGCAAAAGATATGTTACTAATTTCTAGGTTTAGGCCTATGGCTAGGGAGCTGAAAATTAACAAAAATGCTTATAAGTTTGTGTGTGACATGCTCATGTGATTCTTTGGGTTTTTATCAAGAGGATGAACAGGGAGAGGGTATTATATTTTGGACCCCAACATCTTGCTCTAAAAGTAACTCAGTAACCAGATGGTCCAAACAAGATGGCTAAGTAGAAGCAAGGGCAAAACCACAAATTCACAGCAAGGTTTATGAAGAATAACATTGACTTGTCTCGAACTCTTTGTTACCTGGCTACACACTGTGGAAGCAAGAGAAGAACTGGGGAGACTGCTCAGAGTATCCTCTTCCTCCCTGCTGGTGTCCTGACAAGGACCGGATCTCCGGGGCCCTCCCCAGGGACAGGCTCTCTGCCCACTGGACTCACTCTGAACCATGAAAGTGAGTTACTGTACCTGTAGCCAGAGCCTGTCTCCAGCCACGGTCCTGCCGATGGCACTGCACTGGAAGGTGGCAAACTGGCCAGCGTTGACCTCCACATTCTGAATCCGCAGGAAGTGGGGCGTCCTGGCTGCAGGAAGACAAAGAAGGAAAGATGTTGAAAGCGGAGGTCTGAACCCGTTTGGGTCTTTTCAAATCTGCCTGCAATTTTGGGTCTTTCCCTTTTGTTTACCTTTGAAGAAAAGAATGCCTTTGCTTCTAAGAGCTTTAAAGATTTCATTATGCCTGTAAAAGAGGTTCTGGAAAGATCTGCTGTGTTCTCTAACAGCCAGGCATTCTGGGATAGAACCAGACGGAAAGAAGATATTTTATGGTCCCTGCTGTGCAAATTATCATAGCTCAGCAGTCTTCTTGTAATAACAGATCTGTATTAATAAAGATTACACTGAGGCCTAATTGATGTTTTGAACAAAAACATATTAGATATTTATACTAGGAGCATGAAAAGAACAGTAAGAAGTTAAATGATGTTGTCAAGGAAACTTTTTAAGCCAAGTACGGAGCTGTGAGTAATATATATTTTAATACAACTAATTGGTATGCAGCACTCCTCATGTAATATTTCCCAGCGACCAAAATACTCTCCCCATAGACAGACTCTGCGAAATTACACTGGAACTGCTACAGCATGGAGGGTTTTGCTGATTCTTATTTCCAATTCAAGGAGAAAGAATGCTTCCAACTGCTAAATAGCATTAAGTTTCAGAACATGCATTGTCCATAGGGGACACCTGTTTAAACAAAGCATCGTTCTATTTGATCTGAGAAGCACAGATCCGTTTCAGTAGCACACTGAAAACATCCATTGAGGAACTGGAGGGATGGGTTGGGAATTAAATTTTATGATAACTTCTCCTTTTAGGAAAACACTCTCTTACCAGTACAAGGATAGAGTGAAAGAGTAGCAAGAGGTGGGGTAGGGGGAGGTTGCTGCTGCTGCTAAGTTGCTTCAGTCGTGTCCGACTCTGTGCGACCCCAAAGACGGCAGCCCACCAGGCTCCCTGTCCCTGGGATTCTCCAGGCAAGAACACTGGAGTGGGTTGCCATTTTCTTCTCCAATGGATGAAAGTGAAAAGTGAAAGTGAAGTCACTCAGTCATGTCCGACTCTGTGCGACCCCATGGACTGCAGCCTACCAGGCTCCTCTGTCCATGGGAGTTTCCAGGCAAGAGTACTGGGGTGGGGTGCCACTGCCTTCTCCAAGGGGGAGGTTAGGGAGTAGAAAAGAAGAAAACAGGATGGTGATGTTTTCTGGGATAAATAGAGAAATCTGAACAACAGCTAGAAGGCATTGTTTTTGCCTTGCCAGCCAACATGTCTCTGGATCACACCTTTCAGAGAATCGTCCACCACTCCTGGGCACCCAAAGATGATATATAGCACTAACATTAGCCTGTGCAAAACATAATCAGGGGGCTTCTCCTAGCAGTCCACTAGATAAGACCTCTCCTTCCAATGCAGGGGTTGGGGGTTCAATCCTTGTTTGGGGAGCTAAAATCCCACAAGACTTTCTGCCAAAAAGCCAGAACATAAAAACAACAGAAGCACTATTGTAAAAAATTCAATAAAGACTTAAAAAAGCACAATTAGGAGTGAAAGTGAATTACTATCTAAGAACAAAGAAAAATGTAGTTTAATACCAATAACACAGAGGAAACCCCCATTACTCATTTGAAGACCAGCAATAACTGCAACAATGCGTTCATGATGCCTGGCATGCAAAATGTCCTCAGTAATTTCTAAAACAGCAGTATAACTGTGGGTCATTGTCTCTAATACTATTATATTCACTTAGAAGCTTATAAACTATTTCTCATTAACTTAATCAAATTCCCCTTAGTCAAGAACAGCACAAGTCTATGGTTTTTAAAGATCTGTGCAAAAAGTCCTTGCATCAAGTTTCTTTTTCTAACTCTTCGTTCCCCAAAAGCTGAAAGAACCATTGTTTTCAAAAAGTGGCAAAAGGTAACGTTTTTTTGGGAGCATTTCATGGGGCAGAAACTTTTCCATTGATGACTCACATGTGTTCTCTGAAGAAGGTTTTTTTCCATCATTTTACTTGTGGGTACTTAGCCAGTGAGAGCCAGACATGCAGTGGAAACTTGGGTCTGGCCAGTTCCAAAGCTCAGATGCTGCCCACTAGGCAACACGGCTTTGTAACTAGGTGAAAGCCTTTCCCAGGCTCTGCATCCCACCAGGTATGGCTCCCAGTCTGACTGTTGGAATTCAAGCTCCTTTCAAGGCCCCTCTCTAGTGCCGTTCTTTTCATAAAGCTTGCATGGATTCCCTCAGCTTGCAGTCAGACCTCTGCACCATCACTTGTCCTCTGTTGGGGCATCTCACTGGTGGTACCTTCTCCTGTCCTCTCACCTCTTCCTCTGGCTGCAGGTCACTCCCACATACTGGCTTCCTAACACAAAATGCTGGGTGTGTAACCATCTTTCATGACCACTTGGGCACTGTCACCCCACCTGGTTAAACCCAAGGTCCCTCCAGAGTCTGTGCTGAAGGGTTGCTAATTATTTTGAGTATCACCCAGGATATATGCTCATATAGTTAAGCTACTAAGAATTAAAAAAAAAAAATTTACTCTCTTGGGATAAACCATAATGCAAAAGAACATTAAAAAAGAACATACATATATGTATAAGGGAGTCACCCTGCTGTGCAGCAGATTGGCATGACATTGTAAATCAACTATATTTCTATTTAAAAAGACATAAAGGTACTGATAAGACTTCCCTGCTGGCTCAGACAGTAAAGCGTCTGCCTACAATGCAGGAGACCCAGGTTTGATCCCTGGGTTGGGAAGATCCTCTGGAGAGGGAAATGGCAACCCACTCCAGTACTCTTGGCAGGAAAATCCCATGGACAGAGGAGCATAGCAGGCTACAGTCCATGGGGTTGCAAAGAGTCAGACATGACTGAGCGACTTCACTTTTACTTTCAAAGGTACTGATAATATATATTTTTATTTGCAATGTATAAGACAGCCCACACCACGGTCAGTGCTAAAAATATGTTTACTACCTTGCATGAAAAGATTCATGATTATTAAATTTTCCTTTCTTTGATTAATGATTAAAAAAATCTCCCTTAAAAAATCCATGGCAAAATGTCCATGTGCTGCTCATGCTTGTCTTAGACCTTGGCTTCCTACCCTGTATGCCACCTGAGATCCTTCTCCTTTTCTCCCTCCTTACCCTCCAAGGGTGCCAGCATTCTCAAAACTCCTCTTTTTCCTTATGCTCTATGACTGAGCTTCCTTATGCTCTATGACTGAGCTCCCTTAGCGTCTCTCACCCAGAAGGGCTCATCCAGGTGTTGTGGGGCTGCAGAGCTCTTCACCCTCCGCTCCCCTAGGGAGGCAGGAATGCAAGGAAGGTCTTTCTTCCCAGAGTGACCTCTCCCCTAGAGATCTGCAGCCTTTCAAAGGCTCTCACACTTTCTAACTGGCACACAGAGAAAGCTAAAAAACATTCAGTTTGCAGCATCAAGAATAAGTTTCCCACAGACTAAAGTCATTTACAGAAAATGAATTTAAATCTTGAAATTTTAAGTTCATTCTTTATCAGGCATGTCAGGATAGTTATTTTCAAAGAGCAAGGGTGGGCCACACATATTGTTTTCCCTTTTTTTAATGTTATAGCCTGTTTCTGAACTGCTGAAAAATAGCATACTTTATTTGTATCCAAATCCAAACTGCCTCCTGAAATGACTTACCTAGATCATCTTCATTTACATATCCCTCCTACCAATATGAACGAAATATTAAAAGATGTCCAATGTATTTAAAATCAATTCCATTATTTTTCCTAAGATTTTTGATTTAAGTAATTTTTTACCTTTAGAAAACACTTTCAATAATAAACATTAAAATTAAAGAAATAACATATTGGAACCAGTGTCAGACTTTATTTTTTTGGGCTCCAAAATCACTGCAGATGGTGACTGCAGCCATGAAATTAAAAGACGCTTACTCCTTGGAAGGAAAGTTATGACCAACCTAGATAGCATATTGAAAAGCAGAGACATTACTTTGCCAACAAAGGTCCATCTAGACAAGGCTATGGTTTCTCCAGTGGTCATGTATGATGTGAGAGTTGGTCCATAAAGAAGGCTGAGCGCCGAAGTACTGATGCTTTTGAACTGTGGTGTTGGAGAAGACTCTTGAGAGTCCCTTGGACTGCAAGGAGATCCAACCAGTCCATTCTGAAGGAGATCAGTCCTGGGTGTTCTTTAGAAGAACTGACACTAAAGCTGAAACTCCAATACTTTGGCCACTTCATGTGGAGTTGACTCATTGGAAAAGACTCTGATGCTGGGAGGGATTGGGGGCAGGAGGAGAAGGCAACGACAGAGGATGAGATGGTTGGATGGCATCACTGACTTGATGGACATGAGTTTGAGTGAACTCCAGGAGTTGGTGATGGACAGGGAGGCCTGGCGTGCTGCAATTCATGGGGTCGCAAAGAGTTGGACATGACTGAGCAACTGAACTGAACTGAACTGAAATTTAAATTAAAAACCTGAATTTAGAATTTTCTAACTACTTTGTTTCTTAATCATATATAAATTTACCTTTAAGAAGCAGCTTTGGAAATAGGTATGCTTTTCTGCACTATCTATCATGCGATTCTTTTTGAGCTTATGGACTGTAGCCCGCCAGGCTCTTCTGCTCATGGGGTTTTCCAGGTGAAGATACTGGTGTGTGTTGCCATTTCCTTCTCCAAAGGATCTTCCCAGCTCAGGGATGGAACCCACATCTCCTGCGCCTCCTGCATTACAGGCAAATTCTTTTACCCGCTGAGCAATCGGGGAAGCCTGTACACTTTATGATTTTTAAATGGAAAGCATTTGGTAACCTGTGGCGGAGACACCTGTCTACAGACCTAAGCTTGGGCCTTCTGAGAGAGGCTGGTAAATACCCACTTAGATCTACCAAGGCTCACAGTGACTCCAGGAATGTTCCTATAGATTGCTTATTTGTACTAAGTAAGGAGGCAGATGAAAACCATATCATGAGAACAGATACAAAAGGGGGGTGATCATCAGAAGCAGAGAAATGAAGATGAAACAAAAAATCCTACTGGAAAAACAACAGAAGCTTCCAGCACCCGGCAGTTATGTTATTTATGAGTGGCTCTGAGGTCTGGTGGGAGTTCCTGGTTCTGCATAAAATTATTAGAGCAGGCCTTGGCCATTAAAGAAATTACATCCTTTAACTTAGTCTATTGGTATCTATTTACCTTTTTGTGACTACTGTGCACTTTTGAAAAAAATTTAACAAGCTATTGTGAGCATTTTCCTTGTTAAACATTTACCTAAAACTATTAGAAAAAGTTGTAGTTCACAATCAGGGATCGTGTCACCCCCCCAGAGAACATCTGATGATATCTGGGACATTTTTGTTTGTCACAACAGGTGTAGGGGAGGTGGCGGGGCAGATGCTGCTGGAACCCAGGGTGCAGAGGTCAGCGATGGTGTTAATATTCTACAATGCACAAGACAGCCTCCACAGAAAGGAATTACCCCTCCTAATGTCAATAATGTCAAGGTCATGAAATCCTTACATATATACGGGCTTCCTAGGTGGCACAATGATAAAAAAAAAAAAAAAAAACCTCCACCCACAATGCAGGAGACACAAGAGACCTGGGTTCGATCCCTAGGTTGGGAAGATTCCCTGGAGGAGAGCATGGCTACTCACTCCAGTGTTCTTGCCTGGGAAAATCCATGGACAGAGGAGCCTGGCAGGCTCCATGGGGTCGCAAAGAGTACACACAAACACACACATACACACGTATATATCATATGAACATAAAAAAGTTAACTGGAACATTCCTTTACTTTGGACCTCTGAGTTTATTAAACATAATGCCAAGACACAAGAGTTCATAATTAAATCCTCATGTAGACTTTTTGTCTTTTCCTTAGGGTGAATTTTTAGAAATCGAATTACTAAGACAAAAAGAAGCAGTTTTAAAAGACTTTAGACACAAATTGCTGAACTGCTTTCCTTCAAGTATATAACAAACTGCATTTCTACCAGCAGGGTATGTGATGCTTTTTTTTAACCACCCCTCAAAAATGTTACGTATTAATTTCTGCATTTTTTTCTGAAGAATTTGATTAAATATATGTGCTCTGCTTCATCAGCTTACCTAACAATAATAAATAACAGGAATATCAGAACTGTCACTGGTTCTGCCATAGGTCTGTCCATGCACAGTAAAGCTGCCCTGGAAGGCTGCTTTCCTAAGGGCCCTGTTTCTAGCAGTGGCTACTGAACCAAAGAGAAACACATAGGAAAACTGATTTATCAATACAGTTTTATAATTATATTAGGAGTTCTTTTAGGTTATAACTTACATTTTTAATTTGCTGGCCAAAGATATGACTATGTGACATTATTTCTTTATCTTCATCCTTATTAAAACATGCTGCTCAGAATGGGGCTTATCTTTTCTCCTTTAGAAAGGATCTGATGTTCAATATGGCTTTCTCAAAGACTCCAGGGCTTATTATTTGCACAATAAGGTTAGCGTCTAAGGAACTGATACCTTTGTTCAAATGTATGGGCCGGGGCAGGGGGCGGGGGGTGGGGGGAGTGGGTGGTGTGGGCGCCTCTGGAACAATGGCTCAGTGGTAAAGAATCCACCTGCCAATGCAGAAGTAGGAGACATGAGTTCAATCCCTGGGTCTGGAAGATCTCTTGGAGGAAGAAATGGCAACTCACTCCAGTATTCTTGCCTGAAAAATCCTATGATCAGAGGAGTCTGGCATTTACAGTCCATGGAGTCAGCAAGGAGAAGGACACGACTGAGCAACTGATCAAACACACACTGCTTTGGAATGGATTGGCTGTCTTTGGTTGGGGCAACAGTGTTTCTTGGTTGAGATGAAGACTTCCCGGAAAAAAATCATCTGGCTAAAATAATAAAGCCATACCTCAAAATGGAAACCAGATGAAGACAGAAAAACCCACTAAGCATAAACCCTTTTATAAGCAAATTATCATTTTCAATTAAGAGAATTAATTGACAAGAACAGAAGATAGTAACTCATCCACTAGAGTAAATAAGACAAAGAGACTGTGGAATTCTTTGTTCCAGATTAGTTTCCTCCAAGATCAGGAAGGTTAAGATTTCTACTAAAAGCATTTGTAAGGTTTTTCAATAAACATTAAAGGTATAGATAATCTTTCCAGAGGTTTAAGACGCCTGGATTCTCCTCACCTAGTGCTATAAACCCTACAAATACTTTTGGTTGGGAAACAATTGAAGGCTAATACTATTTTAAGGTTGGAGTTTCAGCATATGGGCTTCCCTTGTGGCTTAGACAGTAAAGAATCTGTCTGCAAAGCAGGAAAGCCAGGTTTGATCCCTGGGTTGGGAAGATCCCCTGGAGAAGGGCATGACTACCCACTCCAGTATTCTCGCCTGGAGAATTCCATGGACAGAGAAGCCTGGCAAGCTACAGTCCTTGGGGCCGCAAAGACAGGACTGAGTGACTAACACTTTCACTTCACGTTCAGCATATATATGTTCAAACTCAGGCTCTCACTGCTTTTGAATAGATGCAAAAGTTCTTAAACCCAAGCCTTAGTGGATTTTTTTTTCAATTTGCAAAACTGGGATTTTTTTTTTTTTTTTAAGTACATATTCCATAGAGTTGGGATAAAGATCAAAGAAGATGCTGCCAGGAGAAGACATTCTGTGTGCCTGGTACTTAGCCTCAAAAATGTTCATTATTATTTAAAATAACTGATCTATCACTGGAAACTGGAAAAGATCCCAAGAAAAAGAGGTCTACAGCCAGAAAAGTTTCAGTTCCACGCTGAGCTGCGTGCTCTGAACCTTGCCAAACCACCTTAATTGGAACGCAGGTAGAGCACCAGTAGAGTGGAAAATTCCAATCTAGCCCATACTCAAAAAGAAAAATTCTCTTTTTCTCTCTAAATTTATAGGCCCATTTGTCTCATGGGTACCCTTTCAAAATGCTATGCCAGTTTTCCTCTAAAATCTGCAGGAGTTCTAAAAAACTAAATATCTTCCATGAATATTAAGAGGTTTTTGAGTAGAACTCTTCTATTTTTTTTTCATTTCTGCCATCTTCTGTTGCTTCTTACTAAGATAACAACTTTTTAAAGAATAGAGGTTTTCAGGTATTAATTGATCTCACATCAGCCTTTGATTCCAAAGCCAGGAGTTATCATTGACCAGGATGCAAACCTTTCTGTAGATGTCTCGTATCATTGATTCTTCGAAGCCTGCTACCAAATGCTAACAACAAAATCAGAGAATGGTAATTTGCAAGATCAAAGTGCAAACTGAAATGGACAACAGGCAGACTGTGTCCTGACCCCTTTGTCTTTTCATTTACATTTTAATGTAATGGCAAAGGCTGAGATGGGCTGGGGCCATGCCCGCCTGCCAGAACGCACAGTCAACACTTCTATTTGTGCAGCACATCATCACAAACAAAAGAGCCAACTTCTGCTAAAGAGAACACCCAGTACTATCTGAAAACAATCTATTTGCAAACTTTTTTTTAACTTTTAAAACAGACACTGCTAAATTATCCCATCTAAGAAACCAATCAGTATTTCTACTTAGAGTTACAATCTGCAGTTAATTCATTCTAGTGGGCCAATCAGAATTCAGGCATAATAATAACAGCTAACATTTACTGAGGTCTTAGAAATGTGCTAAGCACTGTTCTAAGTTCATTATGTACATTAACTCATTTAATCCTTACATTTACCCTTTGAGGAAAGCACTGTTATTATTATTACATTATTATTACCTCCACTACATGAGCAAGGAAATAGGGTCACAAAGGCCAAGTAACTCTTGTGAGCAGAAAGCTCTTAACAAACATGTTTCAAGACAAAACTACTTTTGTTTTGCTTGTAAGGTAAGAATATATCTTTTTGTAAGACAATTTGATTTATTTGGCTGTGCCAGGAATCAAACCCAGGTCCCCAACACTGAAGTCTTACCCACTGAACCAATAGGGCAGTTAGTTCAGTGAGTCTTACCCACTGAACCAACAGTGCAGTCCTATAAGAATGGATCTTAATGGAATAATCTGTCAAGACGAAAAACAGACTCAACATTCTTATCACGGAAAAATAAGTGAGCCACTATGTAAAGATAACTTTTATTAGTCACTGTATATTGAAGAAAAATGATAGTCCATTGGAGAAAAACCAAAGTTAACTTCTCACCTTTAAAATGAAACAACAGTTCTGAGTTCTGTGCATTTCTCAAACAATGCCTTTATTGGGTCTGCCTTTATTCAACAAACATAATTCAGAAAATAGTTCCAGTTTTTTAATTTGTCACTGTTATTCTCATTTTAATCACACAGTTTAATGTCTTCATAAAAATCTAAATTTGAAAGCAGGCAATGTTTGAGTATGCAAATAAATATGATTGAAAAATTAATTTTGTTTTATAAAATAAGAATAAATTTGAATCAAGAATGCCATATTATGAACTCAGCATTTCTTAAGTGTTTAAAGAAATTGCTGATTTACTTTATACTGTGAAGTAGTAATACAGAAATGTCTTAGATTTTGCATTCATTTTATCCAATATATGACACATAGGTTTATGAGGGTTTTTGCAATCTTTTTCATTATTACTTGTTAAAATTGGCAGAACAATAATGAGGCATGATTCTGTATAATTTTTAGATTTCACAATTGAAGGAATCATATATGCAAATATATTTGTATTTAAGGTGTTATATGACAACAAATAACAAAGAATGTACACTATAAGACAAAATCAAAAAAGACATAGGTATCCCATTGTTCACTGAAGCACTGTTTACAATAGGTAGATCATGAAAGCAACCTAGATGTTCATTGACAGATGAACGGATAATGAAGTTGTGGTACATATACACAATGGAATATCACTCAGCCATAAAAAGGAACACATTTGAGTCAGTTCTAATGAGGTGGATAAACCTAGAGCCTATTATACAGAGTGAAGTAAGTCAGAAAGAAAAAGATAAATATTGTATACTAACACATATATACACAATCTAGAAAAATAGTACTGAAGAATTTATTTTCAGGGCAGCAGTGGAGAAAGAGACATAGAGAATAGACTTATGGACATAGAGAATAGACTTATGGAGAGGGGAGGAGAGGGTGAGATGTATGGAGAGAGTAACATGGAAACATACATTACCATATGTAAAAGAGATAGCCAATGGGAATTTGCTATATGGCTCAGGAAACTCAGGAGCTCTGTATCAACTGAGAGGGGAGGGATGGGGAGGGAGATGGGAGGGAGATTCAAAAGGGAGGGGATATATGTATACCTATGGCTGATTCATGTTGGGGTTTGACAGAAAACAACAAAATTCTGTAAAATGATTATCCTTCAATTAAAAAGTAAATTAATTAAAAAAAAAAGATTGTACACTATAACCCAGTGAGATTCATCGTAGGAGTGCTAGGTTGATTTAATATCCCCAAATCAATCAATATAATAATAAAAGACACCAATAGAATAAAAGACAAAAACTATATCATAATCTGATAGTTAATGGAATTCAGGAAATGCTACCAAAAACATGGCACCTGGGTACACCGAATATATTAAGCTGAAGGAGTCTGAGAAAACAGCAGAAGCAAGAAGGTCACTCTGACCTTTCCTTCCCTTCTCCCTTGAAACAGGCCATAAAACCCTCGTGTGACAAATGCCCTCCCAGCGCCCAGAGGAAAGGAGCTCCCTATCTCTAAGGACAAAAGTGGAAAAGAAAGTGAAGACACACGTCTTGCTGGGTTTCCTCAGTTTACCACACTCACAGTCTTGTCTATACCATACCACATTCCTCCATGAACGTCCACTCTTCATGAAAACCAGTATGAACATACTCAGGTCTGTTTGTGCATGTCTCCATTTCCTTATGAGGCTCCCGTGTCACATAAAACATACAGGAAGTATATCTATATGCTTTTCTCCCATTTATCTGTCTTTGTCAGTTTAATTTTCAAACCCTGTCAGTGACCCTAGGAAGGCCAAGAAAAACTTTCTCCTCTCCTATATAGGTAAAGGAAAAGCACTGGCTAAAATCCAACAGCATTTCATGACTGATTTTTAAATAACACCCAACAAAGCAGGAATATAACAGAATGTCCTTCCTGATAATGAGCATCTATGAAAAACCCAAACTCACAGCTAACATCACACTTCATGGTGAAAGGCTGGAAATTTCCCTCCAAAGACATGAACACAACAAAGATGTCTGTTCTCTCCACTTGTACTCAGCACTGTACAGGAAGTTCCAGCCACAGCAAGTAGGCAGGAAAATGAATAAAAGGCAGTCAGGCTGAACAATAGGATATAAAACTAAACCTAAAGATCGCGGGTCTTGAAAATTCTAAGGATCTACAAAAAACAATTAGCGCTTATAATACGTAAGTTCAACAGGGTCTCAGGATACAAGGTCAATGTACAAAAATCAGCTGTGTTTCTATACATTTGTAATGAACAATCTAATAATGAAATTAATAAAGCAATTCCAATATTTGTTGTTGCTTTTCAGTTGCCAAGTCGAGTTTCATGTACTGTAGCACACCAGGCTCCTGCAGAGTAGTATCAAAGTGAATACACAGGAATATATTTAATGAGAGAAGTTCAGTTTGTACCTTGAAGACTGCAAACATTAATGAAGGAAATATTAGAAGGACCGAGTAAAAGGAAAAACATCCCATGTTCTCATACAACTTGGAGAGGATGAATGGAATGATATGTGATGTTAAAATGCTGCATAGCTTATATGATATAAAAATACATACCAGCACCACAAGGTAATAATAATAATAATAATACCCACATATGCCTAAGTTACGACCTGCTTGAAAACAGGAGACAATACTATGAAGCTGAAAAAACTGCTTCTTCAGTTTCTCCTACTAGGATTATTGAACCAAATTCAAAATATAGCTTTAGCATGCACACTAAATACAGAAATTATCTATGTTCATCAGAAGTGGTGTGAAGCTACTGCAGAGTCATTTCTGCATTTCAAAACGATCTGGCATCTTACTGTCACTACGCGAAAATCAATTTTATGAGCAACTGTACACCCTTAACAGAACAGCTACTTTTAAAAAACTGTCATAATGCCTGCTCATAAACCTATATGAATCCAAACAGGAGCCTTTAGAGTGAAGTAAATAAAGTTCAGCAGTTTTACATCTTTGGGGAAAGCAGAATTTTGGATATGAAATATTTATGCTCCTTCACGATGTAAATTTAATGAGCCTCAGCATTTCAAAATAATTGATTATTATTTAGAAACCCTGATAGGAAATCCCCTAGAATACAAACTATAAAGCTTTCCATTTTAAGACCAAACGACTGCCTTCTTTAAAATCTTTATTTGCATGTTTTCCCCATAAACTTAGCAATTCAGGAGAAGATAACGACAGAAAGGCCATCATCAAGACCGTTTAAAGCTCACAGTTCAACACACCGTTGCAGCATCCATCACCTTGGGACACAGGCTGTTTTGCGATTCTGTATCTCCTAACAGCAGTTTGTAGAGCCAATTAGGTATCAGAAACGGTATTCTCCAAAGGAGAGACATAAACACCATTTCTGTGGCTGCAGGCAGCTGGTCTTGGGAAGAATGCATTGAACTGTGGGAGACGCATTTCAGGAAGGCTCTGATGGAAGGGGAAGCATTAAGTCTTTCTCTCCTACTGAAGGTAGTGACTAGAATCCTGCCGGATGGGAGGGGGTCCACTTCAGGAGCTGTTCTGTTGGCCAGAAGCCTCTGCTCCCGCACCCAGGGCAGCAGAGATACTTGCCGTGTGGTGAGGTTTGCTCCAGGAAATGGCTCAGCACACAGTAGGTCCGTCTGACTTCTCTCCTGGCGAGAGGTCAATCAGAGGCCCTGAACGTTCATGCGCCTGAGAGGATCTCAGGGCACTTTTCCAAGCCTGAGGCTATGACTCTGAGCATTTGACCAAATTCCAACTCAGGTAATTATACTCTGCTTCTTGAATTTGTCCTGCTGTTCCCATTAGGGACAGAGCTGTTCTTTTTTTTTTTTTTGCCTTTTCAGAAAAAAAGGGACTGAAATTCTTGTTGAATTCGCTAGTATTGCTGACAGAAGAAAAGGCCAAGCGCCAAGTTACAATAGGAACGTCCTGACGGGGTAATGAGCAAGATGATTGCTGAGCTTGAACTGGGACACCAGATAAAGATCTCAGAGAGCAAGACCCTTTGGGGTGGAATCAAACAATGGTGTCATGATAGCCCAGTGGATAACAGCCACCCAGGCTTGTCTGTGACTACCGTGTGGAGTAATCACTGGGGCATGTCTCAGCCCACACAGTAAAAGCAGACATTCCTGCAAGTGTTTTTATTTCTAATATCAGCCTAGCTATAACCACACTCCCATCGATTTGGCTGGGGACCTTCAGCAGAAAGGGTGGCGCTAGCAGCAAAGAACCTGCCTGCCAATGTAGGAGACATGAGATGCAGGTTCAAGCCCTGGGTTGGGAAGATCCCCTGGAGAAGGGCATGGCAACCCACGCCAGTATCCTTGCCTGGGAAATCTCATGGACAGAGGAGCCTGGCAGGCTACAATCCACAGGGTCACAGAGTCAGACACGACTGAAGCAATTTAGCACACATGCATGCTTCAGCAGAGATCCAGAATGGTTTGAATGAGCCGATTTCTCTTTAAAGCCAAGGACCCTAAAAATAAAGCAGGCCACCATCTCTGGGATTGTCAAAGATGTAATGTCTGACAATATCAACCTGGAGCAAGAATATGGGCAACTCAAATGTCTATGCACTGCTGGTGGTTGTGTAACTGGGCAGACACCTTTCATAACAATTTGGCAGGCATCTCGTAAAACTGTTTCTACCCGACATCTCGGTAACTCTGCCTGTAAGAATATACCTCGCCAGGTTCTCACGAACTGCATGCAAAGGCATGCACGTGCACACACGCACACGGGTGTGTACTGCAGCCATGTCTGTCATAGAGAAAAACAGGGTCTTAGGTTGAACTAAATATTCATAGACAAATACAAAACTACAACGTAGTATACTTATATGATGGAATCTGATGGCCTGACGTAAAAACATAATGTTAAGAGGGGAAAAAAAGAAGAGAGTGATTTGTACTGTTCAATGCCACTCATTAGAATTTACAAAGGTGGGATTTCCCTGGTGGTCCAGTGGCTAAGACTCCACATTCCCACTGCAAAGGGTGCAGGCTCGATTCCTGGTCCAGGAACTAAGACCCCACATGCTGTGAGGCACGGCCCCCAAAAAAGAATTTATAAAAGGCAAACATGACTGACTTTTTCTGAACACATGATTATGGGAAGCTCTGTACACACACACACACACACACTCTCACACACACACACACACACACAAAGCACACACAGACACATAGATTTGCAGAGTTTTGGTTGCTCAGCTCCCAACATTGTATTCTGAGGTTGGATATTTGAACATACCAAAGTATTCCCACAGTCCCCATTTCTGATTTTCACTTTCAAGGCACTTAGTCATTTTTTACTTACAATGCATCACAAATGACACACGCATGTGAACTTCTGGGCTAGCACAGCACCGCCTAGAGGTCCATCAGGGACTGTCTAGACAGGACAAGCTTCCTTCCAGGTTTTAGCACTTTCTCCCATCCATAACATAAATACACCCCCAACCATGTCCCTGAAGGATTAAAAGTTGAGGCAACTTACTACACGGATGTCCTAACACCTTCACTTCATCAATAGCGAGGTAACCTTGATGTCCAGAAGTTATGACTTCAAAAATCACCTGGAAGATTAAGAAAGGTTTTCATTATTCATTCATTTCATCAACTTCGACCTAATATTTCCTGCAGATAAGATACCTCATTTCAACCATTCATTCATGTTTCCCACAGACATCACTGAATGTCTAGTAATCCAACAGTCAAATGGTCTAGGTTCTAAATCTGCAAAAACAACTAAGACTAAAACTCAGTTTTTTGGGAGGTGAATGTGGGGAGCAGACAGCACTGCAATCCAGGTCTCACCCCATAAAGGTGAGGGGGGACCCCAGGGAGGAATGGATACTCAAAAGACAGAGGCTGAGTCATCTTCCAGAGGTGATGTTAAGATTTAAATTGCTTTACGATAATGTATTTTCTGGGCTTTCCCCATGGCTCAGCAGTAAAGAACCTGCATGCAATGCAGGGGCCGCAGGAGGCGTGGGTTCCATCTCTGGGTGGGGAAGATCCCTGGAGAAGGGAACGGACATCCACTCCAATATTCATGCCTGGAGAATCCCATGGACAGAAGAGCCTGGTGGGCTTCAGTCCATAGGCTTGCAAAGAGTCAGACACAGCTGAAGTGACTCAAATGCATGCATGCAGCATATCTTCTGAGCAACTTCTTTGAGGGGACTCTATGGACCAGACGGAACCACATGGTGTCTTAGGTTTTATACAACTAATACGTGCAATCAAAATGTTTAAAGTGCTATGAAAGAAGAGAGCAGGATACTAGGAGGACATACTCCAGAGGACCTTCCATGAGGGAGCGGTGTTTGAGCTGAGAGCCACAGGTGAAAGAGCCAAAGGTGAGAAGAGTGTAAGGTATCTTCCAGGGAACATGCAAAGGTCCTGACATGGACATGACTGTGACCATAGAGAGGAAAACTGGGACCTGCAGCTCTACAGGTCAGCTGTGACCAGGCTCAGAGGCTCCACCCACAGAGCAATTCCAGGGAACATACCATCTTAGAAACACAGAGAAGAGCTGTGCTGGCTGAAATTCAGATGGTAGAGTATGAATTGGGAGGAAAATGATATAAAAATCTTATGAGGAAGGCCTTACAACTGTTTGATCCTGGGAGAGGCAGGGCAACAGAAAAAGGGCAACATGCTTTGAGGTCCTCAAGATGAATAACATTTTGACATGGTGGACTCAGAGAAGTTGAGGCTAAAGGAGAAAAAAGAACCACTAACAAAGTTTGCAATTTTCTAAACATGACTGTCTAAAGCTCTCCATTGTCAGTTCAGTTCAGTTTAGTTCAGTCGCTCAGTCGTGTCCAACTCTTTGCGACCCCATGAATCGCAGCACGCCAGGCCTCCCTGTCCATCACCAACTCCTGGAGTTCACTCAAACTCACGTCCTTTGAGTCGGTGATGCCATCCAGCCATCTCATCCTCTGTTGTCCCCTTCTCCTCCTGCCCCCAATCCCTCCCAGCATCAGAGTCTTTTCCAATGAGTCAACTCTTCGCATGAGGTGGCCAAAGTATTGGAGTTTCAGCTTTAGCATCAGTCCTTCCAAAGAAATCCCAGGACTGATCTCCTTTAGAATGGACTGGTTGGATCTCCTTGCAGTCCAAGGGACTCTCAAGAGTCTTCTCCAACACCACAGTTCAAACGCATCAGTTCTTCGGCGCTCAGCTTTCTTCACAGTCCAACTCTCACATCCATACATGACCGCTGGAAAAACCACAGCCTTGACTAGATGGACCTTTGTTGTCAGGCTAGTGTTAATGCTAACAGGTCCACATGGCACAGCAGGAACCCGTGTCTCCAGGGAGACCACACGAAGAGGGTCATTCTTAACGCAAAACCCAGCATCCACCGTTCGAGAAATCAACTTTTTTATTCATATAAAAACCTGCACATGAATGTTTACAGAAGCTTTATTCATGATAAGCAGAAGCCAGAAACAGTCCGGATGCCGTTCAAATGGCAAATGATTAAACAGAGAGTGGTAGTCCATGGCTACTAGTCAGCACGCAAAAGGGACATTTTTTTTTTCTAATTGGAGGATAATTGCTTTACAATGTTGTGTTGCTTTCTACCATATAAGAATGTGAATCAGCCATAAGAATACATGTGTCCCCTCCCTCATGAGCCTCCCTGCCCCCTCCCATCGCATCCCAACCCGCTGGGTCATCACAGAGCACGAGCTTCAGCTCCTTGTGTCACACAGCAGCTTCCCACTAGCTGTCTGCTTCGTACAGGGTAGGGTATGTGCATCGGTGCTCCTCTCTCAATTTGTCCCTCTCTCCTTCCCCTGCTGTGTCCACAAGTATGTTCTCTGTGTCTGCATTTCTCCTGCTGCCCTGCAAATAGATTCATTGGTACCATTTTTCTAGATTCCATATATATGCATTATTATATAATATCTGTTTTTCTCTTTCTGACTTACTTCTGTATTAACAGCCTCTAGGTTCATCCACCTCACTAGAACTGACTCAAATTCAAGGAACTAACTACCGACACAACCAATGACTGGATGAATCTCCAGAGAACCGCGTTGAGTGAAAAAGCCCATCAGAAAAGATTACACGCAATATGATTCCATTTATGTAACAACGTGCAATGTCAGCATTTTAGAAATGGAGGCCAGATGAGTGCTTGCCAGGGCTCAGGGATGGAGGGAGAAGGATCAGGAGCTCAGTTCAGTTCGGTCGCTCAGTTGTCTCCGACTCTTAGCGACTCCATGGAAGGAGCAGGAAAGATAGGGCATAGTCTTAACCACTGGACTGCAAGTGTGCATGCCTGCTCAGTTGCTCAGTCCTGTCCAATTTTTTGTGACCCCATGAACTGTAGTCCATCAGGTTCCTCTGTCCATGGGATTCTCCAGGCAAGAATACTGGAGTGGGTTACCATTTCCTATTCCAAGGGATCTTCCAGACCCAGGGATTGAACCTGTGTCCCCCGAGTCTCCATCATTGCAGGCATTGATGTATCAATATGACACGTGTCAAGTGACACGTGTCACTTGAGAAGCCAGGGAAGTCCTTAAACAAGTTTCTTAAAAGCATATTTAAGCATGCCCTGAAAAGCTTTTCTCGTCGTGAACCCTTGCTATCTGGCAAGTTTTCCATTTTGTACTTTTTTCTAGCCAGTGCCCTTGCCAAGAAAGCTTCAGAAGCAGAAATAGTTTTTGTCTCTTTTTTTTCCAAACAAGGGACCACTCTATCAAAAGACAAATATTGCTGTACAGAAATATAACACACGTATGAAGGAGTGGGGGTGATCACAGGAGTATCTGAAGATGCCTGCACCCAGAGCCAGAAAGATGGAAGTCAGAGGAAACTACACAAGACCACAGACAGCACCACTGGAAAGCAAAAAAAAAAAAAAAAAAGGTGTAAAAATTGATGTGGGATGTGGCCATGCTTATTTTTATCAAACAGGACAGAACCTATTAAAAATCTATATTAGAAGTAAGACTTGAGTCTCTTAAAGGAACCACACCAATTTTTTTCTTTATAAAAAAATCAACAATTCAAAAAACATTTATTTGCCATTTACATCCATGTCCCAGGCACCTTTTGTATGTATTATCTAATTTTTCTCAGTCAACCATGTCCACTGGAGTGAATATTATCTACCTCAGTAGATACAGAACAGACTCAGTAAAGTTAAGTGATTTTTCTGAGGTCACATTCTCAGGGTGTAATTCCAGGTCTATTTTACTTTCACGTCTGAACTTTTTTCATGTGACTTGACTGCCTAACCTAGCAGGTATGAGAGACCACATGTAGAATAAATACACATGTGTATGCATATACACATATAACATACAACCATGCATACACACACACGTGTGTGTACTCAGTCGCTTCCGTCATGTCTGACTCCTTGCAACCCCACGGACTGTAGCCCACCAGGCTCCTCTGTCAATGGGATTTTCCGGTCCAGGCGAGAATACTGGAGTGGGCTGTCATTTCCTCCTGCAGGTGATCTCCCTGCCCATGGACCGAGCCTGCATCTCTTATGTGTCCTGCACTGGCAGACACGTTCCTTACCGCTCGCGCCACCTGGGAGAACCACACACATATATAACTTTTAATGCATAAATGTATATATGTTCTAAATTCTTTATTTCTAGATTGAAGTACGAATGTAGCCATCTATTTGACCTAGAAATATAGCTGCAAGGGCCAAACTACATGACACAGTTTTAACAACACCGACTTTAAGACAAGGGTCAGCAAACTATAGCAAATGGACCAAATCTGCCCCTAATCTCTTGTTTCTGTCTGGCCCACAAACCATGGATGATTTTTACAGTTTTCACTGGTAGGAGGAACTCAAAAGAAGATTTTGTGATACACAAGAAATGTCTGTGTGTCTGTGTGTGTGCTTAGTCGCTCAGTTGTATCTGACTCTTTGTGACCCCAATAACCTGCCAGGGTCTTCTGTCCATGCAATTCTCCAGGCAAGAATACTGGAGTGGGTTGCTATTTCCTTCTCCAGGGGATCTTCCTGACCCAGGAATCGAATCCAGGTCTCCTGCATTGGCAGGCAGATTCTTTACTGTCTGAGCCACCAGGGAATCCCAACACGAGTATATGAAACTCAAATCTCCATGTCTGCAAATTGAGCTTTATTGGAAAGCAGCCACACCCATTCATTTACAGATTATCCACTGCGACCCTCACAGTCTCAGCACCGTGGAGTTGCTGCTACAGAGACCATCTGGCTTGAAAAGCCTGAAGTATTTACTATCCAGCCTCCTGCTTTAAGAGGAAACCTTCCTGCTTGGCTCACCAGCAACTGCCATTACTCTGGTTAACAAGAAAGCATACGTCAATAGCAGTAGTTCGTCACAGCAAGTTCAATATGCTTTGCACTTACTGGGGGAGCCTTGTACTCCTCTAGCAATGGCAGGGAGAAAGCCCTCTCCTGGGCTGACTTGTTTCAACTCTATTACAGGGCTGGGTGTTTTCAATGCCCACATTACCTTGCAGTAATCATTACCAAATTTTTAAAGCATAAAACAAAACCATAGAAATGAATTACTTGATAGACCTCAAAACACTGTCTTAAAAAGTAAACTAAAAATGGAAGAGGGCTTCCTTGGTGATGCAATGGTTAAGAATCTGCCATGCAGGGGATACCAGTTTGATCCCTGGTCCGGGAAGACCCCACATGCTGCAGAGCAGCTGAGCCCGGGTGCCACACTACTGATTCCATGCTCCAGAGCAAGTGCTCGGCAACAAGAGAAGCCACCACAATGAGAAGGCTGCACAGGACGGCTAGACAGTAGCTCCCGCTTGCCGCAACTAGAGAAAGCCCACACGCAGCACCAAAGGCCCAATGCAGCCAAAAAGTAACTAAAAAATAAAGAAGAAAAATTTTTTTAAAAAATGAAAGAAAACCAAGCTCATTTAGAAGGCAAATCCTCTATAAAGATGCCAAACTATGAAGAATTTATAATAAAAATTTCATATTCGAGCCTCTCACATCTCATTCTACACAAAGTCCTTTGGCATTTGCTAGACTGCAGCTAAATGTTTGTGTTTTTACTGATACACATGCATTTTTAGGATAAATGCCTTTGCCCTCCAGCCTAACCTAAGCTATGATTATTTGAAAGGTTGAAAGCTGAAGTGGGGGGTGGGTATGATGGAATCAGAGTCAAACTGCATTATTCTAGAATAATTTTGTCACCATACAGTATTTAATCTTACATCACCTTTTTTTTTGGGAGGGTGGGGGGAGGCAGGGAATCTGACTTAATGCAAAATACAATGAATCCTCAGTATTTGCTGATTCTGAATTTGAATTTGACTGCTCTGTAATTTATTTGAAATCCAAAAACCAATCCTCACAAAGCGTTCTTGGTCATTTGAGAACAAGGACGGAGCAGCAAACACTAGAGTCGCTGGACACACACAGCCCAGCAGAGGCTGGGGAAAAAAAGGCTCTGCCTTCCAGCTTCCCCTCTCCTGCTGCTAACAACTGTCTTCATCCGAGGCTAAGCGCTCTACGTTTTTCGTCTTTTCGAGCCTTTTACTGGCGATGCTGCTGTTTAAGACAGCCCCCAGCTCAGCACTAAAGTACTGTCTGGTTCTTGCCAAGCGCATAAGGCTGTGATGTGTCTTACAGAGAAAACACATTTGTTAAATAAATAAACGTCCTTCAGGCCTGAGCTAGTGCTCTTGGCCACGTTCAATGACAGGAATCAATGACACACATTGAATAAGGCACCTTGACAGAAGCACACATAAACCAAGGTTATGCCTTGACCTGTCGATGAAAATCTCACGGCCAGAGGCTCTCGTGGTCGGGCTGACGCCCTGTTCCCCACAGAAGCAGCGGTGCGGTGTTTACTAATTCAGCACTCACAGTGATGTTTAGGACAAAACGGCAGGAGTGTGTTTGGATTCACACCGAGGCCTACTTCTATGAAAGTTCTTGGCCGCTGGAAGGACTCGATGCTCATTTCTGCTGCCGGTTCCCAGATGTTATTGGCAGTGGTGGGAAGTAAAGACATGTAGGCTAGACAGAGCCCACAGACATTCCATCACTCAACACATAACGTCTCTGGGGGACAAGATGTTGCACCCCCGGCGTCTTTGGAGCCTTGGGGGAAAGCTGCTGAATATCAGTTAGGAAAGAACCGGTTACACCACGGACTAATGAGTGCTGTTTTGTTTGCTCATGAAGACTCATCCTGGATCTGAGTCCGCCAAAAGGGAAACAGAAAGAGGTTTAACCCGGCAGCATCTCTGGTGCTCCCCGCTTCAGTGAGGAGCAAAATTAGCTTTCCACACTGTCATTTCCCCTGGCCACACGTGAGCAAAGCAAAGGCCATAGGTTACAACACAAACACTCTCCATGGAAGATGTGCTGGTGGAAGCCATCTGTCAGTCCCTAGGACAAAGGGGCTCCCCGTGGCATCTGTCTTCCACACAGAGCCCCATAGCCCCTTTCTGGTTTTGGTTTAAATAAAAAGCTACAGTGTATCACATTGAGGACTGAATTTCAAGCTATGAATTTGGAGGGGGGCACAAACATCCAGTCTATAGTGGAAGTTCAGTTCAGTTCAGTTGCTCAGCCGTGTCCAACTCTTTGCGACCCCATGAATCGCAGCACGCCAGGCCTCCCTGTCCATCACCAACTCCCGGAGTTCACTCAGACTCAAATCCATCGAGTCAATGATGCCATCCAACCATCTCATCCTCTGTCGTCCCCTTCTCCTCCTGCCCCCAATCCCTCTCAGCATCAGAATCTTTTCCAATGAGTCAACTCTTCCCATGAGGTGGCCAAAGTACTGGAGTTTCAGCTTTAGCATCATTCCTTCCAAAGAAATCCCAAGTTAAGACATAATTATTCCTGAGGATAGGCTGTTAATATGAGAGGGGCAGAGGCTGGGAGAGGGGCTAGTCTTTGGAGGAGCAGAGCGTGTTCAATTTCTTAATATGGGTCATGACTTCATGAGCATATTTAATTTGCAAACATTTATCAAAATACATATGTATTACTTATGCATTTTTCTTTACATACTTAATTCAACAAAAATGTAAAATATTTGCCCACATCAGACATTAATAAAAAAAATCTTGACACTCCCACCAAAGGCTAAGTATATCATATTCACAAAAACTGCTACTTTATTTTCCAAACAAAAAACTAAAACTAAAACATACACAGGAAAAGAAAAGTTTCTGTGATAAAGAAGAGCCAAAGCAAAACCACAAATGATACGACTTTAGAAAATCAGGGGAAAAGAACGGAGACCTTTGTTTAGACGCACATATTGAAGTCATGTTAAAACCTACTTTCTCTAGGTTAAAAACATTCAAAGGACAAGCTTCACAGTGGAGCTGATTATTGGTGCTTTGTTATATCACTCAGAACATTCTGAAATGATGCCATGTTTTTTCCTACCAATCAACACTAATTTCTTCAGTTTTCTTGTGTTTTCCCTTTCTCTTTTGAAAAGAGGAAATGTTCTTTTCTAAACTTTTCTACTCATGGCTCAAATGTCCATTCTACAAAATGGGCTATGTAAGCAAATTAAGGCACAGGAAAACGAAATAGGAAAGTGATAAGGAAAAGTAATGAGAAGCTAGAAGCGACAGACCTCAGGGAAATGGAAGACGTTCACCCAGAAGAAGGACCTGTCCTTAATCATCAAATAAGTATAAACTGAGAAGGAAACTCAGAGATATGCGAGTTTTTCACAATAAATGGATAAAACATCATCTTTGAAGATATGAAACTGTCATGTGAATCCCTCTGCTTCCTAAATGCAGCTCTGTGTCTGTAGTAAAGTGACAGCCTCATATGTCCTCTCTGATTTCTTCAAACTCATCTCTTTTTAGCACAAAATGAAGGGGGCGGGGTACCTGATTAGAACAGCTTTCCTGCCTGAGACAGGGCTTCATTTCGCTGCCATATCTAATTTCCTGTGTCCTCCCAGACAGACAGAGCAAGCTGATTGTCTTGCACTTGGTACAAAGCAATTCAATGGTCTCACACTTGGAGTAAGGACCATAAGCTAAGGAATTAATGGAGTCAGGGAGCCTTCTCTTCTTCCATGAGTACATATCAGGATTCCCCAAGTGTGCTCCAGGAAACAACAGGACTCAAGAGATGTTCTGCTAAAGCCCAGGTGGATGTCCACATTTCACCCCAGTATATGCACCTACCATGTGTCACCCATGGGCTCTGAAATGCCTTGTGATACAGGATGCATTCGATTTCCCTTAAATCAGTACTTCTTTCCATTTGGTTGACCAGTGCCTTTGAATCTTCCTTGGAAAGCAGTTTGGAAAACACTCACCCCTGCAGACCTCAGACACTGTCTATCACTTTGGTGACAAACGTCCCTATAGTCAGTTATGGTTTTTCCAGTAAGTCATATATGGATGTGAGAGTTGGACCATAAAGAAAACTGAGCACTGAAGAACTGATGCTTTCAAACTGTGGTGCTAGAAAAGACTCTTGAGAGTCCCTTGGACAACAAGGAGACCAAACCAGTCAATCATATAGGAAATCAACCCTGAATATTCATTGGAAGGACTAATGCTAAAGCTGAAGTTCCAATATTTTGGCCACCTGACGCGAACAGTTGACTTATAGAAAAGACTATAATGCTGGGAAAGACTGAAGGCAAAAGGTGAAGAAAGTGGCTGAGGATGAGATGGTTAGATAGCATCACCAATTCAATGACCATGAATCTGAGCAAACTCTGGGAAGGACAGGAGAGCCTGGCATGCTATAGTCCACAGAGTCACAAAGAGTCAGACCCAACTTAGCGACGAGATGACAGCAACAACTTAGCAGCAAGTGCCTGCTGAGCTGCTACCAACTCAGCGTGGCTTTCGTGACCTTCTCAAAAGTGGGCTGAAGGCTGCCATGTGGGAGTTCAGCTGGAAGGTGATGAGAAGAGGTAAGAAAGACCAAGTCCTTCCTATTCCCTCAAACCATCATCCACCAGGAAAGATGGCAGATGGGTAAAGGGTAAATCTTGGCTTAGCCTCCCTTGAAATGCTAGCCCCTGGGTAAGGTTGGTGTACAGAGAATAGAGAGCAGGGATCCACCTCTCCTCTCCTGCCAGGCCCTTCAGTGCATCTAAGTGATTTTTTTTTACAGGAGGTCTGGTGGGCTACAGCCCGCGGGTCGCAAAAAGAGCTGGACACGACGGAGGAGACTGGTAGGATACAGTCGGTCCGTGGACTCGACTGAGCAACTAGACAACAACAACGAGGGGAGCAACCAGAACACCGTCATCTTCCCTGACTTTCCCATCCTTCTTGTCACTGTTCCCTGCCTGGCATGACCCCTTATTTCAGGAGCTGAGGTGGGGTGGTGGTGGTGGATTTCTAGACCACCTGTGCATTTTTTCCTTTTCAAAACAACCATTTCTGTTAAAGATCACTGCCCTCCTGGCCTCAGTCAGGACTCAGAGCCACTGTATCCAAAAGCAGAGCAGTGAATGTAGGATTCCAGGAGTGTCTCTGGGTGCCCATGGGGTTAGGAACCCAAAGGAATCCATCAGAGGCCTCCAGAAACTTGTGGGGGTGGGGAAGAAGAGAGAGGAGCAGGGAAGGAATGGAATCCAAGTGAATTATTTTCTAAAACCTTCACAACAAAGCAAAATGGAGGAAAATGCTGTTCTTCAAACGGCAGTCAGTGAGTAAATCAAAGCAAGCAGGGGCTACAGCCCAGGTGCCCTGGCGAAAGCAGGTAGCCTGTGCATATGCCGCCCCCCACAGAGCGGCAGCTTCTACGTCACAGAGGTTAGGACAAACACTAATTGAGGAATTAAGTACGTGGTAATCAAATGGCAACCCACTCCAGTATTCTTGCCTGGAAAATTCCACGGACGGAGGAGCCTGGCGGGCTAAAGTCCATGGCGTGGCAAAGAGTCGGACAAGACTGAGACTTCACTCTCACTTTCAAGCTCCATACCCTTGACGGTTTGTGTGTTAATGAACAGTAATTAACCTGCAAGTGCCTGTGTTCCACGCAAATCATCATCCTGACGGGTACCTGCAGTATACTATTTTCCCACAAATAGGAAAACTCCACAAAATGACTACTGTGGCAAGAACACTCCACTCTGCCAAGAAACGTTTTGAAAAGCTACACGTTCTAATAAAGACCATGTGAGCAGACAGGTTATAAAAACAAAGGGATGCCCAAGAGAACAGACTATATTTATCCGAAATACACAGGCCAGTGGTGTTCAGTTGCACTGAAAACCTTCCCAAACCCAATAACTTACAAGACTCAGATTCTGACTGAGATGAGAACTGACTCAGGATCTTGAAGCCAAAGATATGGGAGAAACAGACATTCTTGACAAAAGTAAGGGAGGATCAGAGACAGGACAGATAGAAGGAGCTCAGCACAGCACCCCATTCCTGCCCTCCCCCGCCCAGAGCACCTGCTCCCCAGGGGTAGGCAGAGCACCATAATGCAGCTCCAGGGCTACCTTGCTATAATGTTCTGGTGGCAAAGCCCTGGGTTCTTCCCTTTCACCGAGTATTTCAATGAATGATTTGTTCCCGGAAACTGTTTTCATTGCACACTTTCTGCCACAGCACCAAACACATTTAAGGAGTGACTTAGCAGGAGAAAGCATCAACTCTTATCCACTTCTCCTTTTTTCTGTTTTCCACAAATCTGAATCTCCATAAATTACCACCATTTATTGAGAGATGAGAACATCCAAGTTGTGCTTTGCCTTCCTCTTCACGCCTCGCCCTGTCTTTAACTTAGTCCTGTAAGTAGGAAGGCTCATAAGTTTAAGTTGCCCAAGCTTAAAACCGATTTCATATCCAAATCCAGTTCTATCTGATGCAAAGCACGTGTTCTTTTACTAGATGATGATGCTACCCATTTTGGAGCAATATTATAATGTGAAATCATAACAGTATAAAATGAAATTCCTTAAATTTCATTCACCAATTTTAACTCATGAGATCAAAACTACCTTCAAAAGTGTAAAGAGCCTCTCATAGAAATAAAGTACTATATGAATATAAAGTATTTTAATATGGTAGTATTTTATGCATATGGTCACTCCACATTAATTTGCTAGATCTTTATCATGTATTAATATCTTGTAGCCTAAATAATGGGAGTGTCTGGGGGAAGCAGAGTCCCTGGGCAGTGAGAAACGGTCTCAAAAAGGTGTCACTTCCTTTATTTATTTTTTTAAAATATTTATTCTGTTTTGTTGGGTCTTTGTTGCAGCATTTGAGATCCTTAGTTGTAGCATTCCAACGCTTAACTGTGGCATTGGGATCTAGGCACTGGAATGTAGCCAGTATCAAAACTAAATGTATGCGGTGGGCTCTGGTAGCTGTGGAGGGTCCTGCAAGAGTTGAGTCTTAGAAGTTTTAAGCAGGATGCACCTTCTGATCTTGTCTGGAGGCCAAGCAGACCAAGGAAGACTCTCGTGCAGGTTCCAGATGGGCACCCGCGGGCCTTCTCTACTGTGAGCGCTCAGTCCTCTGCGCAACCCCATGGACTGTAGCCCACCAGCTTCCTCTGTTTATGGGATTTTCCAGGCAATACTGGAATGCGTTGCCATTTCCTGCTCCAAGGGATTGTCCCGACCTAGGGAATGAACCCACGTCTCCCGTTGTCTCCTGCACTGGCAAGCGATACTCGTTTTAACCACTAGTGTTACTGTAGGAAGGTTTCCTTCAAAAGGAGTTTCTCAAAACAGACTCTTAGCTTCGGCCATCACATAGACCCTTCTGACACCTACCTTAGCCAAACCCTTGCTTCCATTTTAATCCAACAAAAGAAGAAACTTTGTCCTAAAGGCCATACTTTTTAATTATGCCCCTGACAGGTTATCAATACATTTATAAAAAAGAAGGATATGCAGTAAGTAGAGCATTTTTCCTCTGGAGGAAAAATTACTGTTTACCCTTTTTTTTGTTTGTTTTATACATAAAAATAGCACATGGGCATTGTGCAAAACTTAGGCTATGACATCTGAAGGAAAGAAAAACTTAAGTCACTAGCTGGAGCTATACCACTTTTTCATTTATTTACTTCACCATATAGTTTAATTATGTATGTGAAAAGTGAAAGTGTTAGTCACTCAGTGGTGTCTGACCCTTGTGACCCCATGGATTGTAGCCTGCCAGGCTCCTCTGCCCATGGGAATTTTCAGGCAAGAATACTGGAGTGGGTTGAAATTCCTTTCTCCAGGGAATCTTCCTGACCCAGGAATAGAACCTGGGTCTCCTGAATTGCAGGCGGATTCTTTTACCATCTAAGCCAACAGGGAAGGCCAATTATATATACATATTTATGTATTAATACATATGTATTTAATTTAAAAGTGAATCCAAAATGATGCTTTCTGATTTTATACCAGTTTAATCCACTTAAGAACATAAGCTTATATATATTACTAAATGATCTTTTGTAATGTTATTCTTAATGGTTGCAAAATGAGTTTTTGTATTGAGGTGGCATACATTAACTCATCCTCTATTGTTAGAAATGTAATACTGTTTCTGATTTTTCATTATTGTAAACACACCGCCATGAATATCCTTGTAGCTAATTAGTTGCAACCGGTCTTCATTATTTCCTTAAGATGAACTCCTAATAGTAGATTGCTAAAATTAGACTTATCTAATTTTTTAACACTTCTAAAATGTATTGCCGAAGTGCACCCTGAACAGATTTTAGCAATTTACATGTGTACTGCTGGCTTCCCAGGTGGCGCGGTGGTCAAGAATCTGCCTGCGAAGGCAGAAGATGCAGGAGAAGTGGGTTCGATCCATCATGGTCCAGGAATATCCCCTGAAGGAGGAAATGGCAACCCACTCCCATATTCATGCCTGGAGAATTCCATGGATAGAAGAGCCTGGTGGGCTACAGTCCATGGGGTTGCAAAGAGTCGGACACAATCGAGCACTGAACACACACACACAACACAGAAAGTTAAACATCCTTACAAACAGTACTTCCTGCCCTGCTACAGATGACTGTTTCTATTTTCTTAACTTGATATATACAAAACAAGCTTAACTTTTTAGCTTTTTACTCATTTCTCAAGGTAATGTACAAACAAAGCTTTAATATATTCCCTATCCAAGAGCACAAACTTTCTTTACCTCCGTCTAAATATACCAATGCTTCTTATCCATTCTCCAATTAGACTAATAGAAAAATGATTTATATTTTCAGAAGTTAGAGGATATTTCAAAACAGGAGATGAAAAATAAAGGGCATACCTGATAAAAGTTAGGCCAGAAGGTACTGATGGCCAGTTCTGCCCTGTTCCATGTACGGTTAGGGTCTCCAGATATATTCCAGATAGGGCTCCCCAAAGGCCCATTATTGACCTTCACGTAGACATTGAGTGACCCAGGGGCAGAATTACTCTTGCTAGACACAAAGTAGTGAAAGTCAATGCAGTGGGTGTCATTCTCCTTCAGCTGAGGTAGGAGGAGGTGGGCTCTCTGTCCCTCGGGTCTCCCAGACGTGTTCACCAACATGAAGGAGCCTGCAAAAAAAAAAAAAAAAATCAAAGGAGGGTCACAATATGAAAAACTACTTCCTGGTCATTTCTGAGAAGCCATCATCATGTCCATGGGTCAACACTGCAATTCTACACACTTGACCTTGGCTTTCAAAGTCCTCTTTCTTTCACCTCTTTTTACCCCCAAAGTGTTCTCAAGATGAGTGGATGGCAAAGTCCCTTGATGTCACTGTGATTAGCCTCCTACGGAACATGCATGGTTTTCTCTGCACTGTTCAATCTGATGGTCACTAGCCACATGTAGTTTTTTTTTAAGAAATTAACTAAAAATCTGTAATGTTGAGTCATATTTTAGATTCCATATGTAAGTGATATTATAGGAAACTTGTCTTTCTCTCTCTGACATACTTCACTTAGTATGATAATCTGTAGTTGCATTCATGTTCCTGCAAATGGCATTATTTTGCTCTATGGCTGAGTTGCATTACATTGTGTGTGTGTGTGCCTGTATGTATCACATCTTCTTTATCTGTTCATCTGTCAATGGACATTTATGTCTTGGCTATTGTGAATTGTGCTGCTATAAACATTAGGGTGTGTGTATCTTTTTGAATTATAGTTTTGTCCAGATATATGCCCAGAAGTCAAACTGCTGGATAATGTGGGGAAAGAATGGATTCAGTGGACATTAGTTTGAGCAAACTCTGGGAGATAGTGAAGGACAGGGAAGCCTGGCATGCTGCAGTTCACGGGGTCACAAAGAGTCAGACATAACTTAGCGACTGAACAACAGGGAAGGAATATTTGGGAGCTTGGGGTTGGTACATGCAAACTATTACATACAGAATGGATAACAAGGTACTACTGTATATCATAGGGAATGGTATTAAATATCCTGAGATAAATCATAATGGGAAAAATATAAAAAAGAATGTGTGTATATATATATATGTATATTTATCTGATTCTCTTTGCCATACAACAGAAATTAACACAACATTACAACATTGCAAATTGACTGTACTTCAATTTTTAAAAAGATAAATAAAAAACATGTATAATATCATATATGAAATGAATTGCCAGTCCAGATTTGATGCATGATACAGGATGCTCGGGGCTGGTGCACTGGGATGACCCAGAAGGATGGTATGGGGAGGGAGATGGGAGGGGGGTTCAGGATGGGGAACACGTGTACACCTGTGGTAGATTCATGTTGATGTATGGCAAAACCAATACAATATTGTAAAGTAATTAGCCTCCAATTAAAATAAATAAAATTATATTTAAAAAAAAAACATTCAGCACCTGGATTAAAAAAAAAAAATCTGTAACATTGAAAGTTTAGATCCTTAGCCACACGACCCACATTTCAAGCACTCAACAGCCACGTGGGCCAGATGCTGCCATAGCAGGCTGTGTAGATTTTGAATTTCTTCATCATCTCTAGACAGCACGATTCTATCATGGTACCACCACTGAGTCACCACAGCCGCTCTAAGATTTCCATATAATCTAGAGAAAGGGAACAGGCTGGTCTGGTTTGAGGAACCTTAGAAACTGTATAGACATGATGATGTTCTTTGTCGTCAATACAGGATGATGATTTTCTTGCAGTTCAGCACCACTGCTCCTCCCCCACTGCTCGCACAACTGGCTCCTTGACCGGAGGTGGGGAGGGTGATGAAGTCTACTGGTCAGTGGTTGTGCCCAGGGATGGTCATTCACAGAAGTCTCTGTAACTCCTTTCATCTTCTCATCCTCGGCACTAACCCACCCATGAATGACCAAGAGTTTCCATACTGACGCAAGCTTCCCAGGCACCCTGATCTTAGGAAAGGTCACTTGAAAGGTTCAAGAAATGGCAAATATAATAATGATAGGAATTTTGTATATCACAATGCATAAGATAAAATCTTCTAGGATAAAAGGGAAAACTGGTCATCACAAGTCTTCTTTAGCAGAGAGGAAAAAATGTATTGAAATTCTCAGAGGGAAGAACAAGTAAATTTGGAGAATCAAAGTGAAAAAAAAATACTACTCAGGGTAGTTGGACATTTCTACTGTGGAAAACGACTATTACCCTCAGTTGACTGTTCCTTTAAAAATTTCCATCACTGTGAACCATAATTTTCAATTTACATGTATGAATGCTTGTGGGTATATATTGGGTTGGCCAGAAAGTTTGTTTGGGCTTTTCCATTACATCTCATAGAAAAACCTGAACAACTTTTTGGCCAACCCAATATATTTTAGTAAATGCTCACATATATCTATAAACATACATACACAATCCTAGAAAAGGTGTGGAGTTTTTCTCTCATCTACATGCTGTGGTTTCTTAAACAGCAAAACAGCAAAATGAGACTACCTTTCTCAGAGAATTATTAGGAGAACTAAAAAAAAATGTAGATATATCCTTAAAAAATTAATAGACTATTATTAAGGGATCAATATTACAAAATGTTTGCATCTAGTTGTTACCTCTCAAGACCACTTTCTGAGATGAGCTCTTGCTAATGCCATTTAAGAAAAACAGGAACTGCATCACAGAGAGACCAGGAGGCATCTTATCCAGGTTTAAGGATGAGTCAGTGGCAAACCCCGAACTTAAAGCCTCTGAGTTTCCATCTCATTACTCATCTCACTACACTCCAATAACCCCAGGTTTCCTCCTGTGCCATGCGAGCACATATGGAGAAAACAAACCCCTTCACGACAGTGAAGGAAAATTACAAGCGCTATTTGAAAATACAGCAATTTTTCAAGAGATGAATGTTATGTACCTGGAAATATGAAAGCCAAGCCACAAGGGAGGGGTTAGGGAACACATATTTCAGTAATAAGCAACAACAGCAAGCGTGGTTGAAGAAAGAGATGGGGACTGAATGTGTGGACGAGAATATCACTGAAATGATTGGGGTTAGCTATATTCTACAAAATGGGTGGTGGGGGGGGTGGGAATCTCTTCAAGAGACACAGGGTTGACCAACCCCATCACAAACTTATAGCTGGCTACGATGTTTACAACAAGACTTAAAAACTGTGCTTTATTGCTTTTAGTAAAATAAGAAAATTGATTCCACATTCCGTCATTTGGGGCTGTGGCATCGGCAACATAGTCACAATCTTGAATGTTCCCACTGATGAGGCCAAGGCGTGACACAGACTTGAAGCCGACTCTGAAACACCAAAACCTTTAGTATCATCACATTGTCAAGAATATTATTTCTGGACTTCCCTGGTGGTCCAGTGCCAAAGAATCCCCCTGCCAATGCAGGGGATAACAGTTTAAATCTCAGGTCCAAGAAGATTCCACATGCTGTGGAGCAATAACTACTCAAGGGCACTCACCCTCCAGCCTATGCTCTACAACAAGAAAAACCCACTCACTGCAACTAGGGGAAGCCTGCGTGCATCAGCTAAGACCCAGGGCAGCCAAAAGTAAAGAAAATAAAAATATATAGAAATATGTTAAAAATATATAAAGAAAATGCACAAAACAAAACATACCAAAAAAAGAATATTATTCCTTGGAGTGTTTCCATCACTTACATGTGGTGACCAGAGGTGGTAAACGTGTTGATGTGCATACAAGGGCAAGGTCTCCTGCATCTGGGGAGGTTGAATCTGGATGTGTAGATGAAGGGTCTCTTTACACAGGCTGGAATAAACTGGGTAACTTCCTATTGTAGTTGTTCAGGAATCACTGGAGTTCTCTAAGATACTATTTTTCCCACTACACAGCCTGACCTTCAATACTGACTCCATTCAACTTCACCCAGCACAAAATGCTCTGTCAGCTTCTTAAGTGGTCTAAAGTATAGAGACATTTTTATCTTGAGGTCAAGGTGAAATTCAGGTGTTATGAACTGCAAATACTGAAATGATCGTGACTTGCATGTGCATATTGAATCACTACAGTCGTGTCCGACTCTTTGTGACCCCATGGACTGCAGACCTCCAGGCCCTCCTGTACTCGGAATTCTCCAGGCAAGAATACTGGAGTGGGTTGCCATTCCCTTCTCCAGGGGATCTTCCTGACCCAGGGATCGAACCTGGGTCTCCTGCATTGCAGGCAGATTCTTTACCTTCTGAGCCACCAGGGAAGTCCTCCTGACTTGTATACTTTCTCCTTTTTTCCCTTTTTGAGCCAGAATGTCATGTTACATGGCATGTTGCTGCAATGCAAATTAGCTAATAGGATTAGCAAACCGGGGTGTGACATCCATAGAAGAGCAGAGTCCCCCTTCAGCTCAAGTGCAGTTTTTGCAGAACATTAAGGTTTTAGCGATCAAGGGCAATTTTTCTCTTCAGTAAAGGGCAACGTGATGCCCATTCGACAAAGCTAAAACTCCTGCAGAAATACCTTTGCTTAGGGTCAAAAGCAACATGAAGTTCAGTGGCTCTTTGGAGCTATTCCTCTTTCTATTCTGTTAAGCTTCCTGGGAAACTGCGAGCCTAGATGAAGAAGCCGTAAAGGTTCTGCTCCCCTCCTGAGTTCAGACAAGCCCGAGATCCTATGTTTCAGCTGGCGTAAAGCGGTCTCCAGCTGAAAGGAGTGACTCCTGGGCCCCCTCTAGTGAGGGGGAGGATGAGAGAGTCCTCAGCACAGGGCAAAAGACGGATTCTCGAGTTAGGGAGATGCGGGTTTGACCCCTGGTTCGGAAAGATCCGCTGGAGAAGGAAATGGCAACCCACTCCAGTATTCTGGCTTGGAGAATCCCGTGGACAGAGAAGCCTGGTGGGCTATAGTCTATAGGGTAACAAAGAATCAGACATGACTTGGCAACTGAACAACAACAACAATCTGTTGCTACTGGTTATACAAAGATGCATAGATTTGAATGGTCAGCGCTGTTTTTCTTACAAGATCTAGCACTTCTGGTGTGCAGTTTTGTGCAGTTAGGCAGAGGGTTTCCAAGGACAGGTGTGTGACATTGGTCTAAGCTCCTGCTCGACCTGGACCGTCTTCCTTCCTAATTTCCTTCTGCCCTCTGGAAGCAGCTGGGTCTGGACTGTCCCCACGGGCACAGGCAAAGGTCCTCCACCTTTAAACAGTTCAGAAACTACCCAAGTAGCTCGTCCACACACATTATTCTTTTTATTGAAGTACAGCTGCTGTACAGTGTCATATAAATTACAGGTGTACCATAGAGTGATTCACAGTTTTAAATGTTTCACCCCATTTATAGATATTGTAAAATACTAGCTATTGTCCTCATGTAGTTCAACATAACCTTTTAGCTTATTTTATATCTAAGAATTTGTACCTCTTAATTCCCTACCCAGTATTGCCTCTTCTTCCTTTTCTTTTTTTTTAAAAAAAATTTAAACTATTTATTTATTTTTGCCTTTGTCTATAGGCATAGTGGGATCTTAGTTCCCCAACCAGGGCTTGAACCTATGACTCCTGCACTGGAAACGTGAAGCTTTAACCACTGGACCACCAGGTAAGTCCTGCCCTTAACCTTTTTCTCTCCTTAATGGTAACACCAGTTTGTTCTCTCCATCTGTTCTCCATTCTCTCCATCTGCTTCTTTTTTATTACACTCACTAGTCGTATTTTTTACATTCCACATACAAGTGACATCACATGGTATTTCTCTTTCTCTAATACTAATTTTTTTAAAAAAGTCTCTCTTTATTTTGTACCTGTTCCCTGGGGAACAAGAAGTCCCTATTTTCTTCCTCCAGAGTCGCTCAACTGCCACATCTATGTAGCCCTCACAAATAACGATTAACACATATAAAGGCACTTTGGACAGTGTTTGCCATATAACACAAGCCGAAGAGTTACTGACAATGATCATCATGTTTACTATGTACTTTAGACCTCCTAATGCCTGGCTTTTCTAAATCGTCTTCAAGTCTTCAGCATTTAGCTCGACATATTTCCACCTGCCCGTCCAAAACCCAACTGGTGCTATCATTTTTCACCTCAAATGGTAACGTTTAAGTTGCCTTTCTTCAAAGGAGAGGAACATTATTACTGAAATTTTAGAAAATCTTCAACTCAATCAGTCTTGCCCCTACATTTAAGCTTTGGGAAGGAACCCTTTACTTCTGCACATGGTCATGAGGAATTATGATGTGGCTTCAAGTCTGTTGTTGAGTTGTTAAGCCGTGTCCAACACTTTGCAACCCCATGGACTGTATCCCACTGGGTTCCTCTGTTGACGGGATTCTTCTGGCGGGAATACTGGAGAGGGTAGCCATTTCTTCCTCCAAGGGATCTTCCCGACCCAGGAATCGAACCCGGGTCTCCTGCATTACAGGCAGATTCTTTACTGCTGAGCCACCAGGGAAGCCCATCCAGTTTAGAAGAGGACACTTCACTAGTACTTCCTGCACTAGAGTTATACGGTGAGTGTGCAGAAGAAAGTGTGAACATTTATGTTTAGCATCTTCTAGCAACTCTGGAATCCTGGGGTGAAGTCCCAGTTGTGCCTAAAGGGATGGCAGGTCAGAGGAAAAGGTGCCTTTTAATTGTCTGAATGTATCACTTGCCTATTATAGAAGTAAAGTCAACTCACAAACTGATGATAAGACTTCAAAGCATTCACATTCTAGACTATTAATTCTGTTTTTAACAATGCCCCTATATGGTTGAATATTTAATTTTCAATGACTACTTCAATGTTTGGATTGTGATAAAATGCATTTTCAAAGAGTCATTGGGTCCCCTTTGTCAGTATGTCCTTATGACAGTCTTTTACCCTACAAAAATACCCCAACTGGGCAAATAAATAAAAGAAATCAGGATTCAAATTAACATCAAAATTCTGTGTTCAAATAAAAAAACACGCTTAAGTCACAAGTACAGAAATGGAGAGAGTATAGCAGGGCCAATAAAAAGATCTCTATGGAATGGAGTTAGCTTCAAAAGGGGCTGTCTCACCAGACAGCTCGGCAGGTCTTTAAGAATCATTATTTTGGTTTCTCTGAAAAGGAAAACTCTGTTATGAGAACATGTGATGTTCGTATTCTCAACTCTTTGGGTGAATTAAATTTAGCTTAATCATACCCATTGGCACATGCATTTGATTAGTCTATCTTCCATCATTGTTGGTGACAGCGGCAATAATGACATACAGTTGGTTACTCCCTTCTACCCTATCATTAAAATTTGCATTGGTGTTCCAGGCTCTAGATTTTTAAAGGCTGAGGAAACCTGAGGGATTCTTCTGCAAAATTCGAGAATCTTGGTGCACAGGACAAATGTAATAGGAAGAGAGAACCTTTGCTAACAGAGAAGCAGCATCTGATGAACTTGAGAGATTTCCTGCCATATCAGTAAACAAGGATGACACAGTCATCAGTGATTGCAGCCTTCCAATGTGAGCCTCAGGGCATCCAGGAAAGAGAACAATACCTGCGATCTAGCAGTCATCAGGCTTCAGCCACTCCCTATGGTAAGCCCCAAAGGAGCTCAAGATGTGAAAACACAGGATACTGACTCAGAATGGCTGAGATGCCCATAAAAGGAATGATTTCAGCCAGCCCAGACTCTTGCATCTTCCCATACATAGAAAAGTGCTAAATTCCTTAACTTGGTATATCTAGTTTTCCTTAATTCGTAATACTCTTTTGATGTTCAGACTACCTGCCCTTTGTTGCAAACCTTCTATGTAACCTGGCTCCTCCCCTCACCTCCTCCTCAGGGAAGTTCCCTCCACATTGAGATGCTGTCTCTCACGCTTGAAGTCTTAAAAATTCCCACCAA
This sequence comes from Oryx dammah, assembly GCF_014754425.2. NCBI lineage: Eukaryota > Metazoa > Chordata > Mammalia > Artiodactyla > Bovidae > Oryx > Oryx dammah. The sequence goes on from NW_024070206.1 coordinate 21,212,955, forward strand.
ATAAAATACAACTTCCAACTTTTGGGTTGTGACCATTTTTTTTAAGTTGATATGATGCCCTTTTTCATGAGAGTTTTGTGTTGACTATATGTGCGTCTGAATGTGTGTGTGTGTGTGTGTGTATGTGTGTGCCGTGCACACACCATCACACATGTATGCTGCCCTACAGCATATGTCTGGTCATTATACTCACATTTCCTATTCCACCCGATTTCATCCTGCAGCATGAATAAGTCATGGACATAACCCACATGGATTTCAGAGCCCATGACTGCTTTTAAGGCTTATGGAAATAGCCCCCTGAGACAATCTAAAACTGAGCTCTGCCTGCTCAGTTAAGAAAGCCTTTTCTTGTCAATTTGTAATTTTAAATTTGATCTCATCCTTCAAACAACAAAATACTTTATCCCTCCCCCGTCTCCCTCAGCTGGTACTAAAATGGTCCTAAAGAATATGTCTTTTCTGATGGGAAACCTTGTGAAATAGGGAAAGTGAAGCCTGCAGAGAAATAAATGAACTCAGGAGCAAATCTCAAAGAGAACAAAACCTCTGCAGGGAGGTGCCACCAGCACTGTAGAAACACTTATTAGCACCCATTTCAGCCTGATGAAACTGCTCTCACCACGGCCACTCTCCTGTCCTGCAGACCAGCTGTCAAGCCTCCTTCTTGGGGCACAGGCTCTTTTGTGCTTCTCTCAAAAATGTCACCCAAGCACACATATGAAATATGTGTTTTGCAACCACTAGAGAAGAAAACTTTTAACAAAAAAATTCTCCCTTCATCCAAATGTCCTCTCTCCCTTTCTATTTTTGCCCTCTCTCTTCTTGCCTTTCTGATGGATTCTCAATAATTACTGAGCAGGAAGACCATCTGTGACTGGCACTGATTTTTGCCACTCTCCTAAAATGCTGATGAAAATACAGTAAGATGGCAGAGGAGCAACACCACCCCATAAGGTGCTCAAATACACTCTCCAACTGCACGATCTCTTCCCTCCTATAGAGTCTAGCACGTGCTCTCAGCAGGAGGGAAACTGGGGACTCATGTGACCTGGCCTCCTTGCAAGTCATGCTGGCCAGTAAAAGGCAGTCTGTGCTCCCCAAGGGAATTTCACATCAACATAAGTGTTATGAAATTAACAATAAGCACTGATCAACTGTTTACAAGAGTCAGGACAGGGAGGCAACCTGAATGTCCATTTACAGATGAATGGATAAAGAAGTGGTGGACATTATCTATCCATCCATCCATCTACATAATGGCATACTGCGTGCCTACATGCCCATTCACTAAGTCGTGTCTGATTCTTTGCGACACCACAGACTGCAGCTCCTCTGTCCATGGGATTTCCCAGGCAAGAATACTGGAGTGGGCTGCTATTTCCTCCTCCAGGAGATCTTTCTGACCCAGGGATTGATCCCTGAACCCATGCTCCAGAGACTCCTGCACTGGCAGGCAGATTCTTTACCACTGAGCCACTTGGGAATCTCCATAACGGAATATTATTCAGCCATAAAAAAAGAATGAAGTAATACCATTTGCAGCAACAGAAATGGACCAAGAGATTATCATACTAAGGGAAGTAAATTAGACAAAGAAAGACAAAAATCATATGGATATCACTTATATGTAGAATCTAAAAAAATGATATAAATGAACTTATTTACAAAATAGACATAGAGTCACAGACTAGGAAACAAAATTAAGGTTAATGAAGGGGAAAGAATGGAGAGATAAAGTAGGATTAACAGATATATACTCCTATATATTAATATAAAATAATCAGCCAAGATCTACTATATATAGCACAGAGAATTATAGTCAATATCTTGTAATAACCTACAATAGGAAAAATCTAAAAAAGAATACATGTATATGTGTAACTCAATCACTTTGCTGTACACCTGAAACATTATAAATCAACTATACTTCAAAAAAAAAAAAAAAAAGCACAGCTCACATCTAAAATGGGTATAAAACAGTTGCTTTAGGACATTTAAACTAAATGCCTCAAAGATAATACAATTGTTAATTTAGTGATTCACAGCATAATTGAATAGGTATTTTTATCTTTATTACTCATAAGAATACTGAGGTGACCAAATATTAAGTCACTTTAACTAGGCACTTTTAGCCATGGCAAGAGGCATCTGAGCAAACATTATGTACTAAGTACTTTGAGAACTTCAAAAAACAAAACTTGGACCAATTCTTCCAGTAAGAATCTTACAGCTAAGCTGTCTTTCATATTTTAAATATTTTGTATCGAGCACAGAAACAAAAAAATTCACCAATTAGCAGATCAGATCCATTAAGTTTACCAAAATATTTACATAACCACAGCATGAAGTAGCTGTAAAATTTGTAGGTTTAGAACCTAGAACTATCAACCAGAAGCTCGCTTTTTAAAAAGAGCTTTTTCCTTTTCATTATGATATAGGCCAAACATGAACAAGAGTGTATTGGAAGCAATCTACATGTTCATCAACAGAAGAAGGACAAAGAAGATGTGGTACATATATACAATGGAATATTACTCGGCCTTAAAAAAGAACAAACTTTAGTCATTTCTAGTGAGGTAGTGAACCTAGAGCCTGTTATTTAATATACAGAGTCATAAAGAGGAAAACAAATTTAGTATATTAATGCATATATATGGAATCTACAAAAATGGCGTTATGCAGCTATTTGCAGGGAAGGAATGGCGATGCAGATATAAAATGAGTTTTGAGACACAATTATCATATGAGAGACAAAGAAGAGTTTCTGGAAAAGGGAAGAAACTCTGTGGGTTCATTTAGAGAAGTAACATCTCTCCTCTCATAAAAAGTATGACAGTGAGAATTTACTTACGGTGTGTCATCTAGACACACTGCTCTAATGACTTATCTGGAAAATACTAGGTGTGTGATTTATAATTTATAAGTAAAGAACAAACACACAGTAAACACAACATTTTAACCATCTGATGACTCTAATGACTGTATCTCAGGAAGTGAGCCACAGGTACTATGATAGGAAAGTGACAGGTAGCTGGTTATGATTTCTCAAGAGGCTGCTTAATTTCCCATAAGTTGGGCTTTTTATCAGTTGACAGTTTTAGAAACAACTTCACTTTTGTTCTAAGTCTCAGAATGACACAAGCCATCACAATTTAAGTTACTGCTTATTTTTTCCCTAAATTACTGTTAATTTAGAGACGATTTTTTTTCACATGTGTATCCAGTGATAGACTGTCTACCAGCTCAATTATGTCTTGCTTTAAGAAGACGTTCCCAACAAAAAATAAATAAATAGCAAAAAAAAGATTTTAAAAAGATTTTACACAGTAAACCTCTATATGAAATGTAAACAAAACTGAAATATTTTTAAAAGTGCATCATCTTTGACATTTTCAGCTTAAGGAGCTACCCTGCCATAAAAAGTAGTCCTCCAAAGAACTCCAAGGGTTCTGTTAACATCCCCAGCAGGGAGCTCCCCATATTCCTGAAGAGGAAACAAATGATTTTGCATAAGATGTTTCATTAGCCTGCCTGGGGTCACAAGACACAGCCAAGGTAGGATTCCTTCAGGATCAGAGAGCAGAAAGGAGGAATGATTAAAACATAACTAGGGGTGGGGGCTTCCCTGGTGGCTCCGTGGTAAAGAATCTCTATGCCAACGCAAGAGACACGAGTTCAGTCTCTGGTCCAGGAAGATCCCACATGCTGCAAAGCAACTAAGTCATGGACCACAACCACTGAGCCTGTGCTCCGCAACAAGAGAAGCACCACAATGAGAATCCCACGCACTGCAACAAACAGTAGACCCCACTCACCACAACCAGAGAAAAGCTGGAGCAGCAAGGAAGACCCAGTCCAGCCGAAAAGTAATAAATTAAAACAAACAAACAAACAAAAAACTTAACAAGGTTAATCAGTAGAGGAAATTAACCTGGTCTCTGCATCACACTGGTGATACAATGTCAAATTTATAAGTGATCAAAACCGTCTAGAATTTTAAGGAATCTGCTGGATTAATTAACCAGAAAAAGCATAAAGATACTGATGTCTTTATTTTATATCAATAATTTCATACTGATTAGTAATCGATATGAAAAGGCAGTTTGTATCAGCAGAAATACAATTAGAGAAGAGATGCCTGGGAAAACATTCATCCTCACCACGAAAATTAAAGCACCTATTGGGGATATTTTAAAACATGAGTAAACTTCTTAAATACGTAAAAACTTCAAACCCACACGTTTGTAAGGTTCTGGCAAAGCTCCTGCCTGTACTCAGGAAGGAAGCGCAGTGATGACGCCTGCATTTCTACCATAAAGACCATACCCTTCTGAGCAGGTTGGGGAGAATCCTGAGTAGATCCATCTAGAGATAAGAGTGCCCACTTTGAAAGAGGTTCCGAGGGCTGTGTGGACCAGGACAGGTGAAGGATTCCTTCTGGTGCAGGACAGGACACAGGAGCATCTTGACCTTGGTGGGCAGGGCTAGGGCTCTGCAGCCAGATGGCCTGAATCTGGATCCTGACTCGGCCACTTGTTGGAAGTCATGAGCAAGTTACACTCCACTCTGTCTCCGTTTCCTAACCTAGGGAATGGGTATAAAATTGTGCTCATCTCAAAGAAGTTGTTCAGTGAATTGATTCATTGAGGGAATTCACTTAGAAGGCTTCTCAGAGGAATGCCTGATACAGAGTAGGTACTTAACCAAAGATTGGCCTTGGCCCTGGTTTTTATCCAAATGTATTTGGTTTTAGCTTAGGGAGACGGAATAGCTGAATTCCTACTTCAAGGTAATTTCTGGCCCTCCTGTTGTCATGTGTCTCAATGTTGCTAAGTAGCTTCAGTCATGTCCGACTCCATAGATGGCAGCCCACCAGGCTCCCCCGTCCCTGGGATTCTCCAGGCAAGAACTCTGGAGTGGGTTGCCATTTCCTTCTCCAATGCATGAAAGTGAAAAGTGAAAGGGAAGTCGCTCAGTTGTGTCTGACTCTTAGCGATCCAATGGACTGCAGCCTACCAGGCTCCTCTATCCATGGGATTTTCCAGGCAAGAGTACTGGAGTGGGGTGCCATTGCCTTCTCTGGTATCTCAATGACCATGTGATTATATAGACTATACCCTCATGCTTTCAACTTAACAAGGTTAGAAATACTCGCCAGGTATGGCATTCAGATTCTTTCCAATGTCCAACAATAATCTTCAAACATGTTTAATCATTCTGAATATAACTTGGAAAGAAATCTCTGAGTTGAAATTTTACCAAATCCATGGAATTATACATTTTTATTGAAAATGTACATTTTTTATTGAAAGGGTAAAATTCTATAATAATTAATGGTGATTGCCAAAGCTGTGAGTTGTGTTTACAAATTTTCAGATATATGAGTAAATATGTGTGCTCAGTCAATGTCCGACTGCTATTTTCTCAGCATTTTCAACCTGTAGGAACTATAGTTTAATTAAAATACTTCAACTCATCACATCTTGATTTAGTTTATTAGGTAGGTGAGCTAGAAATAAATTCAGATATATTATCCTATCACTGAGCTTGGTTGGGTAGAAAATTATTTTTATAGGAGTTCCACTACTTAGCTTTTAGTTGCTCTTTCCTTTAGAATACAATATAAATTTTTACACTCTATTAAGACCTAAGGTTTTAAAATGTCTCTCTCATTTTTCATGAAGTTCTGAAGAGGTTTGTTTTTTCCCCCTGTCTCTAGCATATTTTATTTTTCCTTTTAAATCAATTGAATATAGCTTAAATTCTAACCAATTTAAATTATTCATTGTTATTAAGCTCCTTTCAAAATGTACTCACTTGATGCTGAATTGATCTCCTTACAGGAGAAACAACTGTGTACTTGGGAAAAGCTCAGGGAAAAATCTATAAATTTGCAAAGAAATGGATAACCAAAATTTAAACATCCTTGCATACTCTTTTCTTTTACAGAGACCTAGATCTTTCTTTCTCTGTGCTTTAACTTTTTCCTTTAATTTTTTAAAATAATAGAATTAATATATTCATTATAAAAAGTTGAAAATAAAGGATTTCAAAGGAAAATTAACTCCTTCTTACTCAAACAGCCACAAACTTACCCCAATAAAACGTGTATTTCCTTCAAAATCTTTGTTTATATACATACAAACATATATTCACATACATGATGTATTTTTCAGCCTTTTCCTATGTTTTTTAAAGATTAATAATGTGACATGTTCCTTGGAGTTTGTTTTGTTCTTAACCAATAATATAACATGGATAACTCTTGAGGCCAATACAGACACATGGACCCAGCCTGCTGCTGCTACCACGTTGATTCCAATAGAATCCATTTGAACACACTATTTCCCCATGGAATAGAGCCCTACAAATCAGGCTGCCAAAACGTAGATGCATTTCTAAGTTTTCAGTGTTTTGATTTATGGAATAAAAATACTAAACAACTGCTCCAGACATGAAAAAAGTAATTTTTTATTTATTAAGGATAACAGCCAGTGGTTTGCACAGAACGGCCCAATTACTTCAGGGAAGAGTGGGTTGGCTAAAGAGACAGTGGGTCTGAGCCCAGAGGAAGCTGCTTCTTGGCCGTCTCTGTTTCCAACACAGACACTCACCATGGCTTCCTCTGCATGTTATTACTGCTGTTGCTGTTGGTGGTATTCAGCTTCCCCAGTGGCTCAGTGGTAAAGACTCTGCCTGCAATGCAGGAGATGCAAGTTCGATCCCTGAGTCAGGAAGATTGCCTGGAGAAGGGAATGGCAACCCACTCCAGTATTCTTGCATGGGAAATCTCATGGACAGAGGACCCTGGTGGGCTACAGTCCATGGGACTGCAACAGAGCTGGACATGACTCAGTGACTAAACAACAACTGCTGTTGGTGTTACTGAGTATTTACTGAGTACTTGCAATGTGCTACTTGCTCTGTTAAACACTTTATTTTTTTTAAGGCAGTTTCCTTTTTATTTATTTATTTTTGTCTGTGCTAGGTCTTTGTTGCTATGCTGGCTTTCTCTAGCTGCAACAAGCAGCCACAGCTCTTTAGTTGCAGTACACGGGCTTCTCATTGCAGTGGCTTCTCTTGTTGTGGAGTACAGGCTGTAGGGCACGCAGGTTTCAAGTAGCTGCAGCTCTCAGGCATAGCTGGCCCAAAGCATGTGGGATCTTCCTGGACCAGGGATTGAACCTGTGTTGCCTACATTGGCAGGCAGATTCTTATCCACTGAGCCACCAAGGAAGTCCTGCTAAGAACTTTATATCCATTCTTTTATTTGATCTTCTCAATAACCCATGGGTGGGGGAATATTATATTAATTCATATTCAGAAGGGTTAAAAATCTTCCCCAAGGTCTGATTCTAGGGCTAATGTTTTAACTCAACATACAATCAAGATTTCATAGCACGTCTCTGAGTGAAATAATGAAATATTTGTGGCACATGCTCTTTGGAAAAAATTAAAATTAGGGGGACTAAAATGTACTAGAAGCTATTAGGATCAATTTCAACTTTGAATTAAAACTCTTAAAAATAAGTCAATTCTAAAATCATGTGAGGTATTCTCTTATTGAAAAGCAAAAATTAAAACCTACCATGTTTAAGAGGGCAGTATTGAGACAAAATTAGTCACTTTTTCTTAAGTAAACAAGAGGTAGTGACCAAAATAAAGAGATGAAAATGAAATCTATTTCTTTAAAAGCTACCAGGGTTCACTGGAAAATATGAATTTTAAATAAGACATTTAATATCATCTAAACAATTAGATCAGCCCCTGCATCTCTTCAGAAGCCCAGAGGATATTGTTTATTCTGGTTCCTTCCTAATGCAATAAAATGATATAATAACACCCATGTGGTTTTACTTAAAAATGTGATTTGAGGTCAAATTATTCAGAGCAGATGTCCAATTTCCTTAGCTTACACAACCCTAGAGACAAACATTATCTGCTAAAAGAGCTAAAAGAGTCTGGGGGTCAGACACAGGTCCACAAGGACGCTTAGAAAACTCTGTCTTCTTCCCAAAAGGAGTCCCCCGTTCATGTGTTCTGTCCAGGGTCACCATGAAGGGCTAACCTGGAAGTCCAGTGGTTAAGACACCACACTCCCAAAGCAGGAAGCATGGGTTTGATACCTGGTCAAGGGTAGGAAATCCCGCATGTCGCATAATCAAATTAATTAATTAAACCTTTAAACAGTTCAACCAAAAAATAAAAATAAAAAAGAATCACCATAAGAATCATTCCTAACATTCATTATTGTACAAAGAATTCATTTGTGTCTGCTGGTAATAAGAAGGAAGGAGATGTAAGAGTTAAAAGTATTGAGTATCTCAAGTATTTTTATTCAAGACTAATTGGCCAATATTATTTTGTGAATCACTTAGACAAGATATTGCTCTTAATCTAGATGGATAAAGAGACCATGGATAGACTTACAAAGAAACATGAATATAAGTGAATGAACATATAATTTTTGAGGCACACAGGACTCGTGTGAAGAAGAGGCCAATGAGAGCAGAACAACCTAGGCCAACGACGCTAGAGAAGTGGGGAAAGACAAAATGGACATTGTGAGTTACAATCACAGCAGTTTACGTCTGAAAAGATGCTGAGAGGCTGACAAGCTGATGCTGTCCAGTATAATCCTGAACCCAAATGATGTAGAAGAACAGAGATGCTATATCACACTACCAATTGAATTTTCCCTGACTAAAAGCAAAATAGTAAATGTTGTACTTCTATTTCCCAGCCTTGCATATTATCTGACATACAGTAGGTACAAGATTATGTTCAATCATGTCCAACTCTTTGCAACCCCATGGACTCTAGCCCACCAGACTCCTCTGTCCGTGGGATTTTCCAGGCAAGAATACTGGAGTAGACTGCCCTTTCCTCCTCGAGGGGATCTTCCCGACCCAGGGAGCGAACCCTCATCTCCTAAGTCTCCTGCATTGCAGGCGGATTCTTTGCCACTGAGCCACTGGGAAACCCTCAGTGTATGTCAAGAGATATACTCAATCATTCGGTGGTAGACATGCACTGAAGAAAAGATTGACTAATGTAACTCTAGGATAACTGTCAGGATAAATTAAGAATTCCAGCTGGACCATCACTGGGACATCTTAAAGCAACACAAATGCAAAGAATGATCATCCTTATCTTAGAAGATGGAGGAATACTTGTAATTGGCTTTCACTGTGCAAATGTTAGCAGGATTAACCCGCAGGCAACAGACAAAGATGGAGATGTGATTAGACACACCCACGCCCATTTCAGGAATCACAGGATGTCTTTCCAGGATGGCAACTGAGCTCTTCCGGAAGCAGTGGTGGTTCACATTAGCAGGCTTTGTTCTTTCCAGAGTGGGGCTTGGCTTTCACAAAACTTCTTTCAAGAGCTGCATAGCTGCCTTAAGTGGTCTTCCAGGGAGCTGAACTCCCACCTGGCTCACAGATGGGTCAGATACTTTAAAACTAACTATTACTGTGAGGGCTTTGGAAGCTCCTTAACCCCCGTGGGAGTTAACTGCCAGAGAGGCAGTTTTTTTGGAGAGCATTGTAGAGAGCATCTTTAAACCTTTTCATTACACAGAATTACTTCCACACCCAGAGGAGAAAACCCAGCAAAATGCAAAGAATACTTTTTAAATGTTCAGGGAAAAAAATCTTAAATGGGTTTTATTATATTTTCAAATAAAAATTATTTCAGAGGTTGTAGTTGCCAAGGGAGAAGCGGAGCAGGAGAGGGATGGTTTGGGAGTTTGGGATTAGCAGATGCAAACTATTATATATAGGATGAATAAACAGCAAGGTCTTATTGTATAGAATGAAAAATCGTATTCAATATCCTGTGATAAACCATAATGGAAAAGAAAAAAATATAATGAAATGCTGAAAATCATTCAGTAGATTTAATATTTTAAAGTATCCATCAGACTTTACATTTTGTAGATGAGCAGTGAAATGAAGAGATGGGGGGGTGGGCATCATGTATTTTGAAGTGAGTCATATATCAGCAACATGAACATTTTAGTCCCAGAGAGTAAATACACCAAAATAAAACTCTGAACATCTCACACAGATGTCATCAAATGCCTGCATTATTCAGATGACCCAGAGCCTGCACTTGGCATCACAGGAAAATTATGTTATTTGGTTTCTTAACCTTCAAAAATTCACAAGCAAGGAAGACTGAACGCAGGTATGTAGGCAACAATGAGGAAGAAAAAGTATCACAAAGGGATATATGCAGGCATGCTCAGTTAAGTCCGATTCTTTGTGACCGCATAGACTGTAGCCTTGCCAGGCTCCTCTGTCCATGGGATTTCCCAGGCAAGAATACTGGGGTGGTTGCCACTTCCTCCTCCAGGAGATCTTCCCGACCCATGGACCCTCTTAGACCTCCTGTATTGCAGGCAGATTCTTTATTGCTGAGAACACAGGGGAAAAGGGGAATACAGAGACCTCCCTGGTAGTCCAGTGGCTAAGACTCTGTGCTCCCAATGCAGGTGACCTGTGTTCAATCTCTGGTTGGTGAACTATCCACACCTGTCAACTAAAAGAGCTCACATGTCACAGTGAAGATCAAAGGTCCCGCGTGCCGCAAGTAAGACCCAGCACAGCCAAACAAATAAATAAGCAAATTTTTTTTTTTTTTAAGGAACACATTAAAGACAGCCAGGACAAGTCTCAGCTCTGTAGCCAATGGCAGTTATGAGCATGGTAACCACTTTGCTGCAGCAGGTCTGTGAAAAACCTGTTTTCTTAATGATGACCTCAGCTTATCACCAACACACCAGCTTATGTCAGCAAGGCAGAGGAGTGTCTGATAGAGTTCAGGATGATTTTTATGGAAAAGTGGTGAAAATGGTAAGTGATACTAACAGTGATCAACTGTGAACCATCTTGGAAACGAAGCTTCCAGAACAACTTCGTCAGCCAGTGAAGGATGAGGAGAACAGGATCTGTGGTGTGACTTCAACCTTGATTTCACTTTCACTGCAGAACCGTGACCTTTCATGACCAGGTGGCAAAGATTACCCTACCTGCGCCCCAACCTCTCACCCACAGGAAGAGATATGACCTAGCTTCTACTGGAATCTGTGAGATTTAAACATAAAGAGATCCTAGATCCATAACCATGAAATGTCATCCCAGTGGTGGGATAACCAAAGGGTCATCTGTACTTAAACCCCAGAAAGCATCCAGCAAATACTTGCACTGAAACATGTTCATATCAATCAGCCATCAGTTTAATAATGGCCACTTCAGGAAGAAAAGATAATTTCTTACCTAGGGAAGCTTAAAAACTTAGAGCCTATTCATTCACTACCCACCTGAAACCACTAAGCCCCAGATCAATTAAGTCAAACTCATAGTTTATATTACATTTTTATACTTAAAAAAAAAAAGACAAGCCCTTAAGTACAGGGTGGTAAAATTCTGATGACTAATGCTATTGCTAAACTCTTCCCCATTCTAAACTTAACAGAGGAAGTATGACTATAGGAGGCTGTTCAGAGTTTTCACAGAAATCCTGCTGAAGGATAAACAACAAGGTTCTACTGTGCAGCACGGAGAATTATACTCAATATCCTATAATAAACCAGAATGGGAAAGCATACAAACAACAGTGTATGTGTGTATATAACTGTATAACTGAATCACTTTGCTATACAGCACTAATTAACACAACATTGTAAATCAACTATATTTCAATTAAAAAAAATTTTTAAGGAAATTTTGCTGAATAAAGTATGTCCATGTTTCATTTTTTTCTGGATAAAGTTTCTATCCTTAACCCTGGGTAATCTAACCCACTTAGCAAAGCCACAGGCTGCCTCCCTAATCCCCAAGGAACTTCCCAGGCAGGCTGTCCACTGAGGCCTGCCTGATGCTGGAGACAGCCTGAGTCTGTATGAAAGTAATAATTATTAATTAATCATTAATATATTCATAAACAAAGGATCCTCTCCCCTTAGATTCAAAGGAGGGTGAAACTACTTAAGACTTTCTCACATTTACTAGTAACTGCAACACACAGTCTGTTCAGTGTGAAGTGTGTACGTTCAGTCCCTCAGTTGTGTCTGACTCTTTGCAACCCCATGGACTGTAGCCTGCCAGACTCCTCTGTCCATGGGATTTTCCGGGCAAGAATACTGGAGTGGGTTGCCGTTTCCTTCTCTAGGGGATCTTCCCAATCCAGGGGTCGCAGCGTAGTTGCCTGCATTGGCAGGCAGATTCTTTACTCCTTGCACCATCAGAGAAGCCTCCTGTTTAGGGTCATGGGTACCAAACTACTGGTCAGAGCAGAAGGAGCCATCAGAAGTGTCAAGTTCTTCTCCCACCTCCCCGGTCCCCTTGTACTTATCTTCTCCTGCATCACCAGGTCTTTACATTCATGTACTTAAAGCTGTCTTTAACTAAATTAGAAAAATCCCTGGAAGGCGTTCTGGACAAATTTCAGGAGGCTCATGAAACTGGATGAGAATAAAACTGATTCTGAAATTTCAATACCTTTTAATTGACTGTAGTATTTCCTTCAAATGCAATACAGGCAATAAACCACCAGCATGTTAGCAGTACTTCTGAGTCATCAGACAGAAAATCACATGATTTTCATATCAAGGTAGCATGTTAGATTAAACACTTTATTCATGCAATGGTTTACAGACATTGTTATAACTATGTCATAATGTTTTTTAAGATATGGATTCCTCCATTTCAATTTAATTGGTTCACTGTAGTCTGATGAATCTTATTTTATCCGTTTAGATATGTCATTCTGAGAAGGGGTCTGTAGGGTTCACCAAGCTGCCAAGGGCGTCCACGACACAAAAGCAAGGATCCATGTTCTGAACACTTTAGCCTGTCTATGATTCACCTTCCCTTAAGAACCACTGGCATTTTAAAAGTGTTTAGAGAGAGAAGGGAAAAAAAAAAAAAAAAGAATTTCAGGCACCTAGAAAAGATATAAATCTGGAGGAGAGATTTTCTAATACTCCATCGAACATTTACCTATAAATTCGTCTGCATTTTTTTCCTGGTGGATGCTCTGCCTCTCTATATCAGGATTTTGGCTTTGAGAATATATGAGGATTCTCTCTCTTTCTGTTATACACACACACACACACTCGCTCTCCATCTGACCTCCTTCTCCAAGAGAAGAGTGTGCAGCGTTGCAAGTCAAAGGTAAAGACCTTTTTGTGTGGATTCTGTCCACCAGAGGATTGAAGTCTGCTTGCCCAGCTGTGTACTGGCCCCATCAAAACACACCTCAACACAGGGGCTGATTTAACAGAAGCCTTCAAAGTGTGATGGCTTTTAGGCTTCTTTAGGGTATATTTTGTAGAGTTTTTAGGCTCATTTCCATTCTTCCGAAATAAGCTGTTGCAAATGTTCATTAGGTACAAGTATAAATATTTTAAAATATTATGCTGTCACTCGCGAGGCTCTGCTGCTATAAGCCAGATTGCACTCAAATATTAAAGATGTGAAAATCCTTGGTGAGGAACGGTAGCCTCACTTAGTTTTCATATCTCTGTAAATAACTGACTGTGTTTCATTGTAATCCTTATTCTGTTTATAAGCAGAAACTTTTAAAAGCACAAAGCATAGTCTTAAGGGATTTACAGAACAGCATACCGCCAGTTAAAAAAAACTTTTTTTCTTTTTTAAAGCCAAGTCTGAAGGCAGAAACTGTTGCTACCTCACCTCTAAGGATACATGTATGGTTAACTATCAAAAATCACCTCCTTAGAAAAACAAATCTGTCAAACAAAGACCACACATGTGGTCTGCTGCATGAAGCGGTAAGAAATGAAACTTCTCTTCCATACTCTTTACATCATAAAGTTTATAGGAAAATTCTAGGTCATTAAAAATCCCTCCCCACAAGAACACATCAGTGTAAAAATAAACAAAACTAACATTTCAAAAAGTTTAAAAATTAAGAAGTCTCCCACTCTCTCAAACCTCTCTCAATTCCAAGACACAGAGGTGACCAAACCCTAACATCTCATGTGTATACTCCCAGGTATTAGGTCCATCTTTAAATAATATTTTAAGGTTAGGAAACAAGTGAAAGGATATTTCCATTCTGGTACCTGTACTGTCAAGTAATTGCCAGTATCTTATACTACAAACTTTCCATTCTTAATGGAGTTTTAGGTAAAATAAAATTAGGCTCCATTTTTCACACTAAATTTTTTTGACAAGACCTGTCAAAATTTTACATAGAAAATCACTTAATCCTTGTAGAAGTTAAGGATAATGTTTGCAGAAGTTTAAACAGGTACTGCACTAGATCTTCATTATTTCTACTTAAGCCAAAAGAGGGAAAGGGAAGTTAACCAGCATTGGAAGTTAACAGAATTCTTTCCCTACTACACTTTTATTTTTCCTACATTTCAGCAATAAAAACCAGAGATCACATGATAAAAGAAGAAATACGATGAAGGAAAAAAGTAGACAACAATTTCTTTAAAAGCAACTACATCCATCATTTCCCTTAGCTACATGTGTTGCTGGAAAAGATGTTTGAGAGTCCCTTGGACAGTAGGGAGATCAAACCAGTCAATCCTACTTGGTTTGAAATCAACCCTGAATATTCATTGGCAGGACTGATGCTGAAGCTCCAATTTGTTGGCCACCTGATGCGAAGAGCCGACTCATTGGAAAAGATCTTGATGCTGAGAAAGATTGAGGGCAGGAAGAAAAGGGGCCACAGAGGATGAGATGGTTGGATGGCATCATTGAGTCAATGGACTTGAGTTTGAGCAAACTCCGGGAGATGGTGAAGGACAGGGAAGCCTGCTGCCTGCAGTCCATGGGGTCGCGAAGAGATGGACACAACTTAGCGACTGAACAACCACAACATATAAAGATTAATATTTCTGTTTAAATCTTCTGTTCTGCAGAACCTCAGGAGGAAATCCTGAAATGCATTCTAGCAAACGGCCAATTCAGCAGTCTAGGTCCAACAGATAGAGAAAGATAATCTTACAACTCATTTTTCTCCCAACACCTGCACTCATTAGCTAGGCTTCTTTGAATGAAAAGACAACCAGACTGAAAACGTAATCCCACTGGCTAACAATTTACAAAATCAGTTTTCATTGAAGTTCAAAGCTATCAACCCGATTAGAAAAAACAGCTCTCTGATTGAAGCTGTTTATCTTGGTGGACAACAGCAGTTCTAATGAGAATCAGCTCAGTAAAGGTTATTTTAAGCTTTTTCATGAACACTTTTTTCCCCCAAGCTCTATATATCCCTTCCAAAGGCATATACTTGTCTTCATCACTTCTACTCAATGGAGATGGCTTCCTTAGACAAAGAATAACTGGAGTATAGGAAAAAGAAGGAAGAAAAAATTCAGATACCTAGTGTGGTTTTCTTGCTGCTCACATTTCTGATACACCAGATGAGATGCCAAAAGATGAGCAAAGTTGGGACTTCCATTCTTCTTGAATCCTTTCCCTTTACCTGGCTACTTATGGTGTCAATGTATTTCTGACAAGATTTCCACTAACAGCAGAGAAGCAAACAGCCTTACTACCAATACTGAACTCTACTTGAAGCCCCAGGTGTGGATCCCACATCACCAACTTCAATCCTTGGGAAGGCAGATCAAGTCTGTTCTCTCCAACTTCACCCTGAACCCTCCCCTCCATGTCCTCAATGACACAGCAGTTGTTGCTATTCAGTTGCTAAGCTGTGTCCAACTCTGCGACCACGTGGACTGCAGGACACCGGGCCTCCCTGTCCTTTACTGTCTCCCTGGAATTTGCTCAGACTCATGTCCGTTGAGTCTGTGATGCCATCCAACCATCTCATCCTCTGTCGCCCCCTTCTGCTCCAGTCCTCAGTCTTAAACTTCTGCCAAAAGACCTGGAGCATCAGGTCTTTTCCAATGGGTCGGCTCTTTGCAACAGATGGCCAAAGTATTGGAGCTTTAGCTTCAGCATCAGTCCTTCCAATGAATATTCAGGATCTATTTCCTTTAGGATTGCCTGGTTTGATGTCCTTGTAGTCCAAGGGACTCTCAAAAGTCTTCTCCAACATCACAGTCCAAAAACATCAATTCTTTGGTGCTCGGCCTTCTTTATGGTCCAACTCGCACATCTGTACAAGACTACTGGAAGGACACAACTGAGGGGGCAGAAAACATTCAACTCCTTTAAAGGAACTACAGAAAGGAGTGACAGGCTGAATTTGAAAGCTATGTATAGATAGAGCCATTATGAATATGTTCCCAATGCCCTGACAGCTCTCTGCTCTGCCCTTGGCAAAGTCTATTGTTTACAGTCAAGCCGCCAGAATATTAGGTAATGCGCTGTCTTTCAGAAACGTTGAAGTTATGCTGTCAGATAGATAACATATAAAAGGGTTCTATTTTCCTGTTACCTTGGGTCTTTTATCAGTGTAAAGATTCCTATTTCTACAAATGCCTTAAATCCTTTTTTTTCTGATTTCAGTCAAATATGCTAGTTTTTCTTTGGTGTAGGAGACGCAACTTTATATTTTCACCCTTTGTTTTTACATTTAAGATACGCTGGCCATAAGCAGTAAAACTGTCTTCCTTTTTTTCTGTTTTGTTTATCCAATCTGACATCTCCGCCTTGGAAGTGGAGATCAACCTCATGTATAGTTTTAGCTATGCTACCGCTGCTGCTGCTAAGTCGCTTCAGTTGTGTCCGACTCTGTGCGACCCCAAAGATGGCAGCCCACCAGGCTCCCCCGTCCCTGGGATTCTCCAGGCAAGAACACTGGAGTGGGTTGCCATTTCTGGTTCAAATTGGCTGTTAGAACTTAGACAGCATAAGAATTCATTTCATTACTGGTCCAGTGGGGGATCATTTTACTACCTACATCATGGGGAGTTGTGAGGATGTAAACAAAACACATTGAAGTCTTTAGGAAAGTACATCCTACTACTTGTATGTAGTACACTCTCAATAAATCTTAGCCAACTCTTACGATTAATATTATCATAATTAATATGAACATAAATAGCATTCTTTAGAGCATGAATTCTTAAAGAAAGTTCCATGGTTTATACTGGAAGTTTCCTTAGAATTTCTTACTTCTGGTGACACTGTCATTCCTATATTTTGTACTCCATCTTTGCTGGGTAAAGTGAAAGAAAGTGAAGTCTCTGTCATGTCCAACTCTTTGTGACCCCATGGATTGTAGCCTACCAGGCTCCTCCTTCGATGGGATTTTCCAGGCAAGAGTACTGGAGAGGGTTGCCATTTCCTTCTCCAGGGGGTCTTCCAGACCCAGGGATTGAACCCGGGTCTCCTGCATTGCAGGCAGATGCTCTACCCTCTGAGCCAGCAGGAAAGCCCCTGCTGGGTAAAGGTGCATCTAATTGCTGATTTCTGCAGTGTGGCTAGTCTTTGCTTCTCAATTTGCCCCACAGTTTTCACTGGCGCCTCATTATTTTAAGGTGTTTCTAAACACATATCAGAGCCACAAACACACATATCAATGGACAACCCAATCTCATCCGTTTCATTTAAACTGAGACACAGACGAAAAGCATAGCGACCACCTTGTATCTGGGGCCATCGTGCTCAGAAGAATGTGCTGGTCAACATTTATGCTCAACTCCCACTCAAGCATTGGAGCTAGAGTCACATATATTTTTAGAGAGCTACCAAATCTGAAAATTTTCAACTATATATTCTTAGGCAGACAAATCTAGGATTCATTCTCTTTCCTTAATAAAGACTGCAAGGGCAGGGGGTAAGCATGGGGTGAAGGAGGAAGGCATAGGGAAAAAGTCATTAAAAGACACACCAGAATTCTCTGAGAAAACAGCACTTTCTTGATACCTTGAAACAGTCTGGATCCCCACTGAAATTGATGAGACTTTTTGCCTGCAATCGTAAGCATAAGGATTCCACGCAAAGCGAAATGAACAAAACATCACAGTTGCCCACTGGAGGAAAATCCATTTCACAGGTAAGAGGCAAAGTCAGAATCATTCTGGGTGCAACATATTCTACAAAAATATATTTATATTAATGAGACAGATGCCATCTCAGATAGAGCCAAGTCAGCCACACGCTCCCCTGGGGGACCAGAGAGGAAAAGAACCAAGAACTTTCCTATTCCTATAGGAGCCAGATCAAGGCTGAAACACCCTTGACAGTTCATTTATAAGGAAATTTGCCACAGTTACAGGGAAAACTATTTAATTTCCAGAAGTTAATGTGCTACTTCATTCAATAAATCAACCGAGTTTTAAAAGAAAAATGTAAATATTTTATTTTAGAAACAGTAAGTGTAGCCGCGGGCTTCCCTGGTGGCTCAGACAGTAAAGAATCCATCTGCAATGTGGAAGACCTGGATTCGATCCCTGAGTTGGGAAGATCCCCTGGAGAAGGGAACGGCTACCCACTCCAGTACTCTGGCCTGGAGAATTCCATGGACTGTATAGTTCATGGGGTCTCAGAGAGTCAGATAGGACTAAGCAACTTTCACTTTCACTTACTCTTCACTTTTTATACAGTAAGGATAAACCTGCTTGCATGCATGCATGCTCAGTCACTTCAGCTGTATCTGACTCTCTGTGACCCTGTGGATTGTAACCCACCAGGCTCCTCTGTCCATGAAATTCTGCATGCAAGAATACTGGAGTGGGTTGCCATGCCCTCCTCCAGGGGATCTTCCCAACCCAGGGATCGAACCCAGGTCTAGGACCCATGTCTCCCACATTGCAGGCAGATTCTTTACCAGCTGAGTCACAAGGGAAGCCCTCTGTATAAAAAAAAAGACCCCCAAAGCAAATTTTACTTTCAAGCAATTCCTTGTCATTTGAAACTTAATGAAAACAAAGACAATGACAGTAAAGTGCATCTTTTTTTTTTTTCATGTGAAATATGGTGATTTGCATTTTATCTCATGAGTCAGGTTAATCAGCAGCATGACAATCTGAACGGTAAAACTAAATTCACCATTTTCCTACTGTTTCTGCCAGGCCAACCTTATTCTGAGATATGTGACTTATTTAAGAAGGGAGGCAAATGAAAATCTGACTCTCTGGCTTCACTTTCCTCCAGGAGACATTATGCAAGTCTCTTGCCCAGGACACAGGAAGAGATACAGGGTCTGCTGAGGAGGGAAGGGAAGGGCATGACTGACTCAGAATAAAGGCAGCAAATACAGTGTGAGTATGAAGCAAGGTCCCAGCTTTTCAGTCCACTGTAGGACAAGGAAACAAACCACGAACAACCTGGTGGCGTAACAATGACACTGGGCACAGGTTACTGCTCAGACGCCGGGGAAGCCCACCAGCCTGGTGGAAGGATGAAGGCATAGCATCAGATGCTAGCTACCCGGTGATACCCTGACCTTCTAGAGAAAAACAACTGTTACCCATTGTGGAAAACAGAAAAATGGTCAACAGTGTTTCAAGTGCCTATAATTCTTGTGCAAAGGAAGACACTGCTTTATTCCCTGCACCATGAAATAAAAATAATTCTTCCTTAGTAAGTTAGAAAGAGAAACACAAATACTATATGATATGAATATCATTTATATGTGGAATCTAAAATATGACACAAATGAACTGATCTAAGCAACAGAAATGACTTCCCAGGTGGCTCAGTGGTAAAGAATCTGCCCACTAACACAGGAGATGCAGGAGGCTTGAGTTCGATCCCTGGATGGAGAAGATCCCTGGAGAAGGAAATGGCAGCCCACTCCAATGCTCTTGCCTGGGAAACTCCATGGACAGAGGTCCCTGGTGGGCTACAGTCCATGGGGTCCACTCAAAGAGTTGGACACGCAAGCACGTAACAACAACAGACTCACAGACACAGAGAACAGACGTGTGGTTGTCTATGGGGAGGAATGGTGGGGGGATGGCAGGAGTTTGGGATTAACAGATGCAAACTATTACACACAGGAGGGAAAAACAGTAAGGTCCTGTTGAACAGCACAGGGAACTATATTCAATATCCTGGGATAAACCATAATGGAAAAGAATGCAAAAAAGAACGTATATATGTGTATCACTGAGTCACTTCGCTGTACAGTAGACATTAACACATTGTATGTCAACTCTGCTTCAGTAAAAACAAACAAAAATTCTTCCTTGATTTAATAATGAAAACAAACATATCCACCCAAAGACCATCTGCTCTATCCTATGAGATCTCTACCATGACCACATGTGCGTAATTCATCTCTCCTTCCTCCACCCCATTGTGTTTTAGGTACACGTAGTGAAGACCGATGTGCTCTCCAGATCCCTGCCCACCTCTAGGACTGAAGGATGTGTTAAGCCAGCTGCAGCGAATCCCACTGGCCACCAGCTGTCAGCCTCCATCACTGCCTTGGTTGACGTCACCCAAGACAACTTGGATCCACCAGAGCCAGTGACTGGTCGGCCCTTGGGTAGGAAGATTCACCCTCCTCACCCCAACTCGGGACAACTCTGAAAGGGCATTAGCACTTGAATGTTTCAGATGGGGCTGGCTGAGGCTTCAGAGCTTCAGATGGGGTCAATGGAAGCCTTTGTTGATTCTGTATCACATGACTAGGCAGAGAGGGAAGTAGGGCTGCTTCCCTCCCCTCCCTTCTTCCCTTCCCTAGACTCTGATCCTAAGAGCATTACCCCCAAAGACACTTGCGCGCATATCTGCATCCCTGGGGACCCAACCTGCAACAATGTGCCCTGTCTGTGTATACCACGGACGGATGCTGCAGGGATTCTGAAAGAAGGAAAGAAACTCTTGCTTCTAAATGTCTGCTATTGAAAGATAAAAGACAAGTGAAAAAAGGTACTGCCAACCTCATAGTAGAAGGGAGTTTTGTCTATAACTGTAAAATGGACAAATCAATAGCTACACAAAAATATCACTAAATAGGCTGTTTCATTGATCCCATAGATATTTAGGCTTCTGTGTACTGAACAATTTTCACAAACAAAAAGTCTGGATCCCAGTCCAGCATTTTCACCATAGGCATCTTCTTTTGATGGTATTTACTTATTGGATGACAACTGCTTTACAATGTTGTGGTGGTCTCCACTGTACATCAATGTGAATCAGTCATAATTATAATAAAAGCTGGAAAGGATGTGGAGAAAAGGGAGGCTACCGCATTGTTGGTTGGAATGTAAATTGATACAGTCACTATGGAGAACAGTATGGAGATTCTTAACAAACTAGGAATAAAATTATCACATGACCCAACAATCCCACTACTGTGCACACACCCTGAGAAAACCACAATTCCAAAAGACACATGTACCCTAGTGTTCATCACATCTTTGCTACAAGCATTTTCACTACAAAGATTTTCACTGCATGACAAACTGGCTATAAGGCAATTTTGCTAGGAAAGATAAAATAACTGGGTTTTGGTTTGACAGTTTGGTTTCAACTGGTTGAAACATACTAACATTTCTTCGAGTCAGTGACATTATTGATGGTTTTACTGAGCTGACAGACCGGTAACATTTGACCCAAGAACTGGTTTCTTATTTTGAAATACAAGCTTTGGAGAAGAAAGAGTCCCAAAGCCTCAAGGGTACAAAGTTGAACCCACATTTCCCATAGAGAGCTGGAACATCTATCAACAGTCTTGGGACAATGTGCCAAGAACACACAACAGTGTAGATGCTTTCATGACCCAATACAAAGCTCATAAAAACATGAGTCCTAGTGTGTGACAACTCACCCCTCTTCTAATGAAGGAAGACATCTCAGTGAAAAGGAAAAAGTGTGATACCAAATGATGACTCAGCTGATGGTAACAAATCCTTCAGGATGTGTAAAGTCATGAGAAAGTGAGATACTTTTGCATAAGTGAGAATACAAGTGTCCATCACTCCATGAAAAAGTGACTGAACACCCAGCTGAGCTTCTGTGAAGCCTATGGGTCTGGGCATTTTTTTCACCTTTTCATGAAATTCTCAAGGTGTCACACATTTATCCATGACTCAGCCAGTGAAAGCTCATGCAAAGCAACAACTGGCTAAACACACAATTGGTCATACTCTAATTATTGTCTCAGGAAAAGTAACTTTAGAACCTCAAACTTTTTTAGTTTGTAGTATGCCTCTTCTAGCAGAGATAATAACAAATTCTACCAGAAAACAACTTTCACTGATGAAACTGAGGGCACCCTATAAAACCCTTTAATAAGATCTTGGAAAGATTTAAATCACTACCTTGGAGAACTGGGCCCATAGACGCAAGGCACAGATGCCGAGGACACTGTCTCTAAACACAAGGATGACATCCCAGGGCTGATCCCAGAGAGATTTATGGGAGTGGCTTTTGTTCTATGGAGGGAATCTCAGTAAGACTCACATTTTTAAGCAAACTAGGCTGAAAATAACTGCCAGCTCCAACTAAAATGGACAGAAATAGTTCTAAGGGAAAGAAGCCACTGGATGCCTAAACTACTGTAAGCAGCAAGCAGGCTGGGAAAACTACTCCTTTCTTATGGAAGAGGCAGATGGGCTCAGATCGAAGCCCAGGGTCACAGAGAATCATGCCTGCCATAGGACTCCACCAGGATTAAGCAGTGGCTACCGAGGCCAGGTGGTGTTTCAGAGCTTCTATGTGCCAGGGATCCTGCCATGCTTCCTGCTTCAGCACTTTCTGGATGGAGGTTCCGCGAGAGGCTCTCCTGTGCCTGCCCCACCATTGCATGTTGGTGGAAGAGGGCAGATAACTTGTCCTTTAGTTCAAAGGTCTTCTGACTGAGAAGACCTGTACTTGAGCTTCACAAAACCACACCAGAGGTGCCTCTTCTGCACCTGTATCTGATATAGATGGTGAGATCCTGGGCTTCCCAAGTGGCTCAGATGGTAAAGAATCCACCTGCCAATGCAGGTTCGATCCCTGGGTCGGGAAGATCCCCTGGAGGAGGGTATGGCAACCCACTCCAGTATTATTGCTTGGGAAATCCCATGGACAGAACAGCCTGGCGGGCTTACAGACCATGGGGTTGCAAAGAGTCAAACACGACTGATCAACTATTACTTTTTTCCCCACACCCTGGGCTTTGAGCTGATGCTTTTATTTTTTAAATAATTTTACTTGTTATTCATTTTTGGCTGTGCTGGGTGTTCTATGCTGTGTGTAGGCTTTCTCTGGTTGCAGGGGGCAAGGGCTACTCTCTAGGTGCGGTGCTCACACTTTTCACTGTGGTGGGTTCTCTTTGTTGTGGGGCACAGGGTCTAGAGACCCGGGCTCAGTAGTTGCGGCTCACAGGCCTAGTCGCTCCACAGCATGTGGGATCTTGCTGTGAACCTGGACTCGAACCTGTGTCCCCTGCACTGGTAGGAGGATTCTTAACCACTGGACTATCAGGGAAGTCTCACTGATGCTTTTATGAGCTGAAACTCACAGGTCTTTGGAAAGATGTGAAAGTATTTTACACACAGGAGGATGTAAGATGAAGGGCTGTGGTCCCAGGACGCTGGGCAGACTGTATTCTCTAAGGATGACCACGTCAACATATATCCTGTCCCACAAATTATTCCTTAAAAGGCAATGATGACATGCCTCCACTCTAAGTGGACTCTACGATCCCTCAGCTTAACCCTGGAGGCCTTTGCAACTACAGTGCAAATGATGCTACATCCTGTCCAGGGCTGGGTCATAAAATGCAAAGCAGTGGCCACCCCGCCCCACTAGGATACTGGCCTTTGGAACCTGGTTTCACGTGTGATCTCCCCATGTGGCCTGGGGTTCCTTCCAAGACGTGGGTGCTCCAGACAGCAGCCCCAGCCAGGGCCCCATTTGACCCAGCATCAACTGCTAGATGCATAAGTGGACAAGCCTTCATGAGATCAGGCCCTGACCTTTGAGACCTCCAGCCGAAGCCTCAGTACCATGGGGCAGAGACAAGCCTTTGCCACTGTGCCCTGTCTGGATTCAGGACACACAGAAACTGCAAGATCACAGCAATTGTGGCTTTGAGCCACGCAGGTTTCTGTGCCTCAAAATGTTGATCTCAACTCTAAATTCCATACAGAAATGTACTTTCACTGCAATGTAAAAATGAAAGTCTGAGTATTTATCATGGCTGGTACAGTTTATGTCCAGAGGGTCACCATTTCCAGCAGGCTTGGGACACACCAGCCTATTTTGTCACTTCTGAATTGGCACAAAAGTGATTTTAATACTGATGATCTGTCAGGAGGCTGGAGGGGACCTCCCCTGAAAGATCTGCCAGAAATTCTGGAAAATTCACAGGGATATTCCATCATATGTCCTGACCAAAGTTTAGACAAGGGAGATTTAAGAACACCACATACTCTCCAGGAGAAGAGTCTGTGCCTATAATGTTGATTAAAAAAAAAAAAATTCATCACAAAGACTTCAGTGGATGTTCAGAAACAGCTCAAAGTTCTCAGTAACAATGAAGAGTCTCAGCAAGAAAGAGACCAGTTGAAACAAAAATCACAAGAGGGATTTTGCTGGTTGTTTTATGTTTTTTTCTTAAGACACAACAGAGTTTAATGGTCAAGAGCTTGAGATCTGGAGTCCAGAAATCAAGGCTCAAATCTCCCATTTTCCATCCATGAACCATGTAACCTGACTTTAGATGAGTTCATTAACCTCTCCAGGCCTTGCTTATGTCTACATAATAGGCATTGCATGAGTTCTTCAGAGAAACAAAACCAACAGCATACATTGGTTATATAGTGGTATATATCAGAGAGAGAGAGATTTTAAAGAATTCTCTCCTGTAATTGTGGGGGATGGCAAGTAATAGTCCACAGAACAGCAAGCTTGAAACTCAGGCAGGAATTCTCTGGTGTCTTCCTGAAAATTTCTTCTTCAGGGAAACTTCCACTGATTGGATGAGACTCACCCACCTTGAGAAAGTTTTACTCACAGTCTACTGAATTCAATGTTCATTTTAATTCAAAGTCCCCTGATTTAAATGCTAATCACATCTAGGGACTTCCCTGGTGGTCCAGTGGTTAAGAATTCACCTACCAATGCAGGGTACACGGGTTCGATCCCTGGTCCAGGAAGATTTCACATGTTGCAGGGTAAATGAGCCTGGGAGTCGCAACTACTAGTCCCCAGACGGCCCTGGTTTATACCTACAGCTCTTATACAATTATAAACAGTACCCAGGTATCCCTTAAATATTACATACAAATGAATCTTGCAAACCAGAGGGTCATTTAGTCTTACACTTCACCCACCGTTATGTGAAAGTGACTCTAAAGGAAAAAAGGAAGGGGCCCCACTGGGGGTTTGTGAGGAAGCAGGTCCAGGACACCATCCTCTTCACCTCTGGGTGCCTGCACCTGCTCCAGGAACTAGACCTCCAGTCACCATCCCTCATAGGAACTGGGTATCTGAATTGTCAGTCAACAGGGAAACTCAAATTATGTCTACTGTATCTCTGTTTTGAGCATCATTCATTTTAAGGAAATAAAAGGTCCTCCCAATAAAGCTAAATTCAAAATGTTGGTACTTTCGGTGTTAAACTCTTAAGAGTGACTCCTTTCTCAGAATCTTGAAAGTTTAACTATTACTTGCCCCAGTAGCCTCAGAAGCAGTTTATGTCAGAGAATTTTAAGCAACTCTGTGCCAGAAAATCTACAAACTGCTCTCTGAATAATCAGGTGCTAATCATGCCTTTCATTAAGCAACAATTTGAGCCCAAATGCCCTAATCTGTCTGACCTAACGTTAGAAATAAAATTATTCTGTTCTTGGAAAGAAGCAGAAAAATGGCTCCAAAATAACCCCTATATCTTTTCTGAATTATACAATTTTACTGACATTATGATCACTTACAATTTACCATGAGCTTCAGCGTTGATAGAAACACGTTCTGTATAATCTGCTTTTCAACTCAAGGGGCTTAAAATAATGCCACGTGACTAAACAGCAATGAACCTGATTTTTGCACAAAGCTTCTCTAAGTACTTTCACTGTTGGGCTTCACAAATTGCACCTTGTCTTTTCATCTCAGATCAACTTCAAATTTAAAAACAAAGACGGGATGCCTGTCTCATACAACAAATGTCCCAATAAAATTTACATGAAGTTTAACACAACAAACACATTGACCAAAGCATCTTGGATTTTCAAGGGCATGTCAACGCCAAATAGTAGCAGCTTCTGGAGTTACAACAAAACAAACAAATTCTGCAGCCAACTGTCATACCATATGTTTCTAACGGCTTTTTTTCTGCGTAAAGCCAATTCATCGTCTGAAGAAAACTCAACATTGCAGGGGCACATCTTCACCCAAGGCACATTTCTGACCATTTGTCAATTTCTTACTACTGGCAAGCTCTGAAGGAGGAAGGAACACGAAGCTGAACCCTGAAAATAATGGACAATTGCCAATGCTTTTCCACTGGAGACCCTGCCAGAACTATGACAAATCTGGATTATTTTTCCTGTGAACTTTTGGAAGTAGACAGACAGGCAGATTATCACAGTCCCACCCCCTAAGATTTTCCCCCAAAAGCTTTAAGATATGACACCTTCAAAAGAAGAATTTGCCTGATGACTATATATGCATATATTTTCTCTCATAGTTTAACTTATTCCTTAGCAAATCACATGTATATTTTGCTTCCTTGCAAATTCATTTCAAACAAAATTTTTAACTCGGGAAGCCATCCTCTGTCAGTCAGGGATCTTGCCGGGAATGTTCATTGAAATGTTCAGAAAATAAATATATTTTTGTGTTGGTATAAGACCGACAGGATAAGGAAGGCAGACTTGCTCCCCAAGGGTTTTATTTCAAAGTAAAATATAAACTACCTTTGGCAACATTTAAAACCACTACTCCACTTTCCAGTACAGAGAATCAATAGTTGACAGCTGCAAACTAGCCTTTCTTGAAATTAAAAGGAGTGTGTATTTTCCTCCAAACTAAGTGCAATAAGACTGAAGATTGTCCAAGCCCAGAACTTTTAAGGAACTTAAGTTCTCCCGCACCTGATAGCACATTTCTTCCTAAGCCTTACTCTGGAACTTCAAAGAATACATTTTGAGCCAATCCCTCACGAAGTCCATAACCTCAGTTGAAATTTTTAAGTACAGTCAATCCTCTGTGCTGCATTGCAGACTCAAACCAACACTGGCTGGAAAATATATTCTTTAAAAATTCTAGAACCTTTATTCTGCAAAAAAAAAAAAAAAAAAAGCTTAAATTCTGTATTTAAAAAAAAGTTTAAATTCTATATTTCCAAAAAAATTCCGAGAGCCAAAACCTGAATCTGCCGTTTGGGGGCAACTATTACATAGCATTTCCATTGTATTTACAACTATTTACATAGCACTGACTATGTAAGTTATTAATATAGCTGTTTACATAACTATATTAAGTATAGATGACCCTTTCTATTCAAGGACTGCATATCCATAAAACACACTGGCTACATCCTATTACATTTCATTTATCAATAAAGTGTATTGAACTATGTTAATGAGATTTAACTCACAACCATTGGAATAAAGGAGGCATTTCATTGAGGTCCAAGTTAACCAAAACATTCATTCTATAAAGTATAAGATACTATTTGTTAAAGTGATTATTTCATTACTACATGAATAAGAATGAAGATAAATCAATACTCAATTATTAAAATGTCCAACACCAAAAGGAGAGCAGAAGTGAATAGATAAATAAGTAAATAAACAGAAAGAAACGAAGGCGAAAGAAGAAAAACACAAATTCCCAAGGGAGAGGGGACTTGGTTAAACAGTTTTTTCCCAAGAATGAACCATCTAGTTTCCCCTAGAAATAGAAGAATTTTAGAAATATGACATATAAGTCTTAACTTTTCCTTTTTATGACCAAAGGAAAGGATTTCAGTGCATGAGACCCACAATTATACAAACTCTAGTGTTGTACAAATGATCTTGCGGATCTTTTATGATACTCTTGAGATTTACATGTCCAATTGACTTGAGACATCTTTAAGAGTGATCTCACAGCCAGGATTTTCAAATCTCAATAAAAACACAATCACATGTTTGGGCTACTTATACATACAATGTTGCAATTTACATTCGAACTACCTATAAGACCATGATATAAAAATGCCACTTTACATTAGCAATCTAATTTTGGCCACCTTTTCCAGAATACAAATACCTTGATTAGGTAAAGTAGAATACACTAGTATTTTCCGGGAAGTAAAATAGGCAACGATTGTTATCTTGAATGTGAAGAGAGTGTCAACTTGAATTCTAAGGCAGGCAAATATATAATTATTATGTACTCAGGTTTTCAGATTTCCTGAAAATATTATGCACAAAAATATCTCCAACATTTATATACATTATTTTGTTTGTTCCTCTCAACACAGAAGTGTTCTGAACCAGATACATCGTCACAAAGATATCACTACTATTATCATCCACATTCAGGTTTCCATTATTTAGGATAACAATAGGACAGATAATCCAAATGGCAGGTAATAAGAAAATCATTTCAGTTTGATTTCAAAACACAATTTGGTTTTCACAGTCAATGCACGCCTCTGATACCATGGGACTCAGCAGTACTGATTATGAATTGCTAGAACTTACTGAAGGCCAGACCAAAAAGAGAAGAAAAGTGGTTCATTCTTGAAATACTTATAGGATACCATCACTCATTTCTGGAACAATTTTTCTTTTATTAACAGATTTCATACCTCTTATTTCACTTATCTTTTCAAGAATACCAAATATACCGGGACAGGTATTATAGTGATCCTAATACCAACAGGGCTGGCTGTACATTTGAGTCCTGAGAAGGCTTCCAAAACATGAGTTCTCTTTACACTGGAAGGCTCCCCTTCTGTGTAACACTTCTTGTTTCTCATTTCAGTCAAGAAAACAGAGCATCCTTCACCCCAAATGCACAGCATAGTTAATTCCATCACTCTCAGCTCAATTCAGCAGAGCTCAGGAGTGAAGGGTCTTCCCAGCTGCACGGGTGGAGGGGTCCAGCCCAGAGCCTACACAAATGAGGAAAGCAGAAGACACAGCCCTCCTGCAAGGATTTCACAGTCTCGTGGATTTTAGGTTTCCACCTCCCCTCTCACACACTCTGCTTGGTGCCATGGATTCCAGATCAGTAGTTTCTAAACTGTGTGTGCCACTCACCAGAGCCACGAGAAGCTTTAAAATTCCAGATTCCTGCACACATTCGATTTCAGTGAACATGCGGTAGGACCAGACATAAATGTGATGCACACACACCTGTATTTACACACACACACACACACACACACTTTTTGATTAAAAAAAAAAAAACAACTTCCCAAATGGCTCCGCTCTTTGGCCTGGATATGTCAGCCACTGCCACCTGGATATGTCACACCCTGCTCTGGGCTGTGAACTCTCTGTGATTGTGGACAGTCTCTGGCTCCTCTAGCTGGAATCCCTGAAGCATCTGTACAATACAAGTGGAATGTGTCTACAGATTCTCAAACAGGTAACTGACAACGTCCACAAATGGGAGAAAACTGTTTCTTGACAGTATTAGGACATGTGTATCCTTGATGGATATGCAGATGCTGTCATGGGTACATGTGCTCACGTGGAAAGTTAAAACCACCCCAGTACAACCATGAGGATGGGCCACAGGGATGGACCATGGACTCCCCGAAAACTCAGTGGGGGCTGACTCCCTTTGGCTTCCACTGTCAGAGTTCAGGTGACCCTGGGCACTCAGGGTCCCAACCAAGATCCATGGATCCTGGAGTGAGGCTCTATCAGGAAGGACATACAAAGAGTTACAATTTTTCGAGGGTAAAAGATGTACACAGGATAGTGTATGCAAGTGTACTTATAGTTGTGTCCAGCTCTTTGTGACCCATGGACTGTAGCTGCCAGGCTGCTCTATCCAAGGGATTCTCCAGGCAAGAATCCTGAAGTGGGTTGCCATTCCCTTCTTCAGGCAATCTTCCCGACCCAGGGATTGAACCTGGGTCTCCTGCATTGCAGGCGTATTCCTTCTGGGAAGCCCAAACAGGATAGTACATAACTGCAAATAATCTACTCTCCAGAGAAGGAGAGAGGCTTGGAAACTAGAGCTCAGCCGTGGGAAGCACTACACAACAGGGAAAAACAGCAGTAGATGTTTTCTTGTGCTTCTGTCACTAGGTAAACTTTAATGAGATGGTTGGATAGCATCACCAACTCAATGGACATGAGTTTGAGCAAACTCCAGGAGACAGAGAAGGGCAGGGAAGCCTGGTGTGCTGCAGTTCATGGGGTCACAGAGTCAGACACAACTTAGCGACTGAACAATAAGGCCACAGCTGTCTTTAATGACATCAGTTCCAAGAGAGGACAAAGGACAGCAGGCTGGAGGGGAATGTGTGGCTTGAGGGAAGCACTGAGTTTGTTTAGGATTCAGGAGATGACTATGCGCCTTTCTTCCTGCCTGTATTAATGCGGCGGTTACACCAAATGTAACCAAATGACACCAAATGTGACCCCATGTGCATCTTCCACACACGATGTGACCTTGTCAAAGAGAGGGAAGCACAGCTTTGCCTGGAGAAAGACTGAAAGAACATCAACCCAAAACTAGAGCGCTGTTTTCTGTGGATGCCATGGCTGCTGTTAATCGTGGTACACAGCTTTCCAAATTTTCTAGGATGAGCAAGTATTACATTCGTTACAGGAAAGAGAATAATAGTGGGAACTGTTATTTCATGGAAATTTCATTTGATACAACAATCCACCATTCAACACCTTTAATTTCTTAGTTTCTGTTGAATTCTGCTCTTCTAGGAGACCCCTGAGCCCAGCAACAAATGGGAGAAAACCATTTAGCTTTGTCCAGCTCAACTTTCTGAAGTCACAGCCCCTAAGGACAACAACGTGCCTGGAAAGTAAGCCACTCCTCAGTGTGATCAGAAATTGCTTGGGTGGCACTGCTAGTTGGACAACCACATAAATACACCACGTTGTATTTACAGGAAGTCCTAGAAAGACACATTACCAAGGGACATGACCACCAGAAAGACTTAACATTTCGCTAAAGCAGCTTCCATTATGCCTGAACCATAAATCCCACACATGGAGATGAGGACACGCTCAGACACATGTGTTTTTTGACAAAGCGAAGGGTTTGGTTTGCTGTGAGATAACAGAGAGCAGGCTCACACGATGGGATCAGAGAATCACAGTGATTCATGTAAACGGACTAATGGGACCATGTTTTGCTCTAAACACTGCTGTCTTGCTTGACTTCTGTCAGGTCACTGAGGACACTCTCCAATGAGCAGGAGGATTAAGGTGGTTTGAGAATCGCCATCACATCAGATGCATGTAAACAGCAATACTACTTATACGTATGGAGCTAGTTTTGTCAGGATTAAATGAGCTAATATATGCAAAGCTTTCAGAACAATGTCTGGCTCATGGTAAGCACCAATAATATCCTATTAGATATTATTCCAGAAAAATGTATGCTTCAAAACATTGGGGATTTATTTCTGTCTGTTCTGCTTGCTGCCGTCCCCCCATGTAGGTGCAGCCGAGAAACCTTTAGTGGATGAACAGATACTGGGAGAAGAAGGAAGATGCAAAATGCTTGGTCTGAGGGTTGTGGGGCCCTGGTGACCGGCAGGGGTGGGCATGTCAGGCTCTCAAGTCAGAAAAATGAAGAAATCTCTAGTCCGGAGCCCCATGGAGATCAGTGGCCACCAGCCACCCTGGATGCTTGTTAGGTTGCTCATTCTGATCCAATTTCCCACCTTCCAAATCTCCATTTTATTCTCTGGCCCTGTCCATATTGCTCCTACATCCCACCCACACCCAGTATTAAAGGGCCTTCGTTGCTCAGTTAGAGCAGAAGTTCCCAGATTTTCTCTGTTCTGTGCTCTAAGAGTTTCAACCATACTTTTCAAGGTGCCCCTAGGGCAAAGGAAATAGCTCAAAGCTCTGTTTATTAATATCTAAATAATGTAATAGCAGTCATTTGCATGATGTCCAGCCCATGTCACTGTGTTTCCCTTGAAAATGCAAATATTTGGCAATACCCCAGAAACAGGGGGAGAGATAAATTGGGAGACTGGGATTTACATATACACTATTCTATACAAACGGCTTCCCCAGCAGTAAAGAATCTGCCTGCAGTGCATAGCCATAGGAGATGTGGGTTAGATCCCTGGGTTGGGAAGAACCCACTCCAGTATTCTTGCCTAGAGAATCCCATGGACAGAGGAGCCTGGCGGGCTGCATAGTCCATGGGGTCACAAAGAGTCGGACACGACTGATATGACTTAGCATGCACATTCTATATAAAATAGAAAACTAATAAGAACTTGTTGTATAGCACAGGGAACTCAACTTAATACTCTGTAAAGACCTATATGGGAAAAAGCCTTAAAAAATCTGAATATATATTTACACAATATTGTAAATCAACTATACCCCAATAAAAATTAAAAAAAAAAAAGAAAAGAAATTTGCTACCATGCTCCAGGGTGCCCTGGCACACAGATTGGGAACCAGGGCCTTAGCAATTAACCGCTCCTCTCTTGAGCATAAACTGCACGTAAAGCAGGAATGCCACATGGTGCCAAACATCCTAGCTCTCTGCCACTTCCTCCTTTAATAGCCAGAGAAATACCTTGGCAGTGCAGCACTGATGACCACCAGAGGTGAGACAACAGTGAGCCAGCCTTAGAGCAACCTGAGCGGGAGGAGACCTGTATCTCTGTGTCTTGAAAACAGACAGACGTGTCTGTGTGAGCAGCACAGACCCATGAAGAAAGGCTGAAGCCTGGAAAGCGCAGTGATGGTCGGTTCACCCAGGGGTGCCAGCAGGCAGCTGTACCACATAACACAGCAGGGCACCCCCAGCCTCCAGGAGGGACTTGCTTCCGACAGCAGGTGTCTGCCCGGCGCCCAGTCGGCCTGGACGAGGCACCCAGGGCCACGATGCCTCCCCCTTTCCACCGCGGCCCCAGAGAGAGCCATATCTGAGGTGGCCTCTTGTTTAACTATAAATGGCAAGGCAAAGTTTTTAACCTTAGTAATTGGACCGGGAAGTACAAAGTACAACTGAATTTTATTCTATTTTTTAATTGAAGTATAGTTAATTTACAATGTTGCGTTAGTTTCGAATGTACAACAAAGTGATTCAGTTATACATACATGTGTGTGTGTTCAGTGGTGTTCAATTCTTTCCCAACGCATGGATTATAGCCCATAAGGCTTCTTTGTTCATGGGATACTCCAGCTAAGAACACTGGATTGGGTTGCCATTTTCTTCTCCAGCAGATCTTCCCAACCCAGTGCTCAAACCCACATCTCATGTATTGGCAGGCAGATTCTTTACCACTGTGCCACCTGGGTTTATGTATATATGTGTGTGTGTGTGTGTGTATTTTTTTCATATTCTTGGCAACCACACACGTGCATTCCTGCATCCACTCTGTCCATAACAATAAGATTGACATATTACCATTGAAAAAGGTTGTGGATTAAGCATTCACTCACAATCACAGAGTAAGTACTTCGCAGACATTTGATTTTGACCATAACCCTGTGAGTAGGGCTTATTATTTTCATTTAAGAGTGTAGAACCCTGGGCTAGAGAGGTAGAGAACTGCCCCCAAGACAGCATCACTACTAAGAACAAATCAGGATTCAGATGTGCTTAAGACAATTCTTATTTATCCCTTCCCAGAATCTGTTATGTGCCAGGGTCTATGGTAGATACAAGGATGAATAAAACCTGAGTCCACAGAGTGAAGAGAGGCTATCTAAGGATGCACTTACCTGTCACAGGGGTCAGGATGTCAGTCTGTACCTGGGAGGATGAGCCACGAAGAAGTGGAGGATTCATTTTGCCTTAGGTTGGAGTCATGGCTGTTCTCAAAAGACTGACTGAATGTGCTTATATACATTTCAAAGTTCTCATGGAGAAGCATAATATCCAGATCTAGCCAAAAAATTAATAATGCTTTCTTTACTCTCTGAGCTACTTTTCACCCCAAGTCTCTTAAAAAACAAGCTCAGCTAATTTAGAAGAAGCAGTGTGACTGTCTGGAATCAAATTCCCTAGAAATTAAGTTACATCCTTCTCTGACAACTTTCCTTAAAAGCTCCCTCTGAAGATGGTGCTGGCAGAGACAAAAGCAAACTAAATTCACCCTGGGGGAAGGAGCAAATAATCTATAAAATCCCTATGCCAATCTGAGCCATGAGCGTGAAGTGAAGGACAGACACCATTTTCCCCGTGGACCATCTGCGTGGCAGAGCATCTGTTTCCGGCAGAAAGCCTTTTTCATCCTTGGGTGTTGTGTGTTCAGTCACTTAGTCGTGTCTGACTCTGTGCAACTCCATGGACTGTAGCCCGCCAGGCTCCTCTGTCCATGGGATTCTCCAGGCAAGGGTACTAGACTGGATTGCCATTTCCTACTCCAGGGGATCTTCCTGACCCAGGGAGTGAACCCATGTCTCTTGAGTCTCCTGTGTGGCAGGCAGGTTCTTTAGCACAAGCACCACCTGGGAAACCCTTATCATCCTTAAGTGCTTAGATAGGGAGGGGGGTAGCCTTGGTCCCTACTGGCCTCCCTGCCATTCATTCCAAGAGAAGAACATCAGTGAGATTAACGCCGCCCAGAGCTGCATGCGCGTGATGGCTGCCCTGAGCCCAAACTGCACAACTTCTGAGAAACACACAGTACAAAGACAAGTCCAGTCTTACAATGTGACCTCAATTATACTACTGGAGATGGTTCTATCCATCATACTGACCAAAATGCTTCCCTAGACAGGCACACATCACTTCACAGAGTAGATCTGACCAATAGAAGAGACATCATTTGTAAATGGAATCTTTTAAAATTCTTCACAAACCCAGGGATTCTTTCGTTGTAATAACAGGCATATGTTATATTTTATCCATTGTGCAAGTTTAGGCCTATGTAGTTGTCACCTGTCAATTACCAGAGGAGAGCAGGGAAAAATGTGCTTGGCCGCTAGTCGTGTCCGACTTGAACAAAATCTCTACATGTTAAAGAATTTTTTCATGACTTAAAATGAAAATAATGGTTCTCACATGATGATGGTATTCAGATTCCAGATGACACATTTATCATACTTATATTACTATTGGTATATTATCATTTATAGAATAATTATTCATTTTATATCAAAATGTCAATATTTATAATTTATTGGAATTCTATCCTTTATACATATTGCAATTTATGATGAAAAACTTTGTATTCAACTTATAAGTGCATAAGGGGAGTACATTATTGCTTAAAAAATTTCGAGTTTGAAGACAACCAGACTGAAGGCTCACAGTGTCAACTCTCTAAGCCACGTCAACTCTGAGACTCTCGTTTCTAAGCACTAGAACATCAGATAAATATCCCTTAGCCAACAGAACACCACTTCCTCTCCTGTTAACAGGAGCATTTTCCAAAGGCAATACTAGTCCAGTTACAGACTCTTTGGAAAAAGGGATCCATTCCTCAAAATCTGAAAAATACTGGGACTTCCCTGGCAGTCCAGTGGTTAGGACTCTGCACTTCCACCACAGAAGGAACTAAGGTAAGATCCTGAAAGCCAAAAAAAAAAAAAAATCTGAAAAACACCACGAAATCTGAAAAACACCACAAAGAGATTTCTGCTTCCCACAAAGATGGAGTAACACAGGCCAGATTTATCCCACAAGGAACAAATAAATTACAGACAAAACACAAGAAACAACAGCTTACAAGATGCTGGATTCCTGGGAATGAAGGACACTGGTCCTTGAAAGATGGGTAAGAAAGGAAGTGAACCCTACAATCACCCATTACTCCCTTGGGAGGGTCTCCAGGCTGCACGCAGCCAGGGGCATTCTGGAGTCCAAAACATGCCCTGGGTTGAAGGGACAGACAGAAAGAGTCTGGAGAGGCCAGGTGGTTAGGGTTTGCAGGACAGGTCACTGGAGAATACGGAGCTGCCCAGACAGCGAGCTCTGGAGACTCACAGCGCAGCCCCCTCAAGGGCCCACCTGAGTATTCACCAGCATGTGAGGAAATCACCCACGGCTGGAGCAATAAAAGGTAAGTAAAAAATTTTAACATCTATCTAATGAGTGCTTGTGTGTGCTTAGTTGCTCAGTCGTGTCTGACTCTGTGACCCCATGGACTGTATGTAGCCCACCAGGATCCTCTGTCCTTGGGGATTCTCCAGGCAAGAATACTGGAGTGAGTTGCCATGCCCTCCTCCAGGGGATCTTCCCAACTCAGGGGTCGAACCCAGGTCACCCACATTGGAGGCAGATTATTTACCAATTAAGCCACCTATGTAATATGAATTATGAAAAAACTGAGAAAGTAACAGAAGAGAAATAATAGAAGAAAACCGTCCAGAGTTGAAGGCACCTGTTCTCAGTGAAGAGAAGCCAGGAAGGTCCAAGCAGGAGGAAGCTATCAAGGGTCTCCATCTGGACAAGAAGCTCCTGGGAGCTGGGTCCTCTGTCTTAAACACTAGAAGCATTTCTTTGTGGATACCAGAAATGTTGCATTTAAAGGATACTCCTACTTAAACCAGAGTATGGAAGGAAGAAAGCAAGACATGACTCTGTCCTTGAAAAACGGCCTTATTGGCTACTGAATCCAAGCTTGTATTCTGTCAATCTTATGA
Source organism: Oryx dammah (assembly GCF_014754425.2). Classification (NCBI taxonomy): domain Eukaryota; kingdom Metazoa; phylum Chordata; class Mammalia; order Artiodactyla; family Bovidae; genus Oryx; species Oryx dammah. The sequence goes on from NW_024070206.1 coordinate 21,249,565, forward strand.
AGTTTCCACTGCAGATGTGCTCTTGAGATAACATTTCACGAACGAGCACCTCCTGAATATCTTTAGAGTTACACTCACGTTCATTCTCTTTACTCTCATTTCTCTCTGCTCCTTCCACCCCAACTCCTTGACCCCTCCTACTTTCATTTCCATGCAAAACCTTGGTGATTGGCCTTGGCACCTGTTTATCTTATGGGGAAATTGTGTAAGAGATCCTCCAGAAGGGAAACCTCACCAAAGTGGGCGTGATCTGCCGTCGTTTGCAAGTCACAGGGGTTCATGCCTCAAATGATGTCTCACAAAAGGTGTGGCTCAAACACTGTCAGCTGCATTCTACGTGAACAGCACAAATGAGCTGGCTCAGGTGTTAGCACACCCTTCTCTCTGGTCCAGTCCAGCCTCAGACTGACAGGTTCCACGTGTGCCTCTACATGCCTGCTGTTCACTGCCATTTTGCACCCCTCCACGCACTGTGTAGTTGTACCTAGCACTCACTCTTCAAAGAGCTAGACCCAGTTTCTCCTTCACAAGTAAGTGCACTTTGAACAAGTATCACTACAAAAGAAAAAAAAAAAAAAAAACTTTCGAAGTCTCAATATTCAGCGGTAAGTTGGCAACTAGATATTTTAAATTCTGGACTGATTGCCCAGCTTTCCCATTCTGCTTTGTAGAGTTTTATTTTCATACGTGCCATGAAAATCCCTCACATTCTGTCCCCTAAGGGAAGAGAAAGAACCCACCTTTTGATAAACAGCTGCAGGAAATTCTAGGGGCAGATCGAGCCCCTTCTGCCCTAAACCCAGGGAGCTTAAGATCTAAGCAGAGGCTCACTTCCCACTGTGAAGATCATTCCTCACCCACATCCAACAAAGCTTAATGGGGCTGCCGCTAGGAACTTTGACTGGGAAGAGAAAAGCAGCTTATAAGAAAGGCTCTCGCTTATGGAAGGAGAGAGATAAAAGGAAAAGCACGGATAGCACACAATGGACTTAACAGAACCAACACTCTCATTAAAATAATAAAAATGAACTTGAAAAGTCACTTGCAAAGCTGAAATTAGGGGAAACACAAGTCTTAAGGAAAGTAAAGGATGTTCGCAGAAGAGCTGGGATTTCAGGACTGCTGCTGCTGCTAAGTCACTTCAGTCGTGTCCAACTCTGTGAGACCCCATAGACAGCAGCCCACCAGGCTCCCCCGTCCCTGGGATTCTCCAGGCAAGAACACTGGAGTGGGTTGCCATTGCCTTCTCCAATGCATGAAATTTTAAAGTGAAAGTGAAGTCACTCAGTCATGTCCAACTCTTAGCGACCCTATGGACTGCAGCCTACCAGGCTCCTCCGTCCATGGAATTTTCCAGGCAAGAGTACTGGAGTGGGGTGCCATTGCCTTCTCCAATTCCAGGACTAAGGGTCCACAACTAGACAGCATCTCATTTACCTAACAATGTTATCATGGAGATGGGGGTGCCAATGAAAGCCCATTAACCTGAAATGATTTAATTCATTTTGTCTTGAGTAGCAATCAGTTGACAAGGGCCTTGATGGACAGGAACTATCAAAGAAAGGTTTCAGAGTCAGAGTTCATGGTCACCCCAAGATCATATGCTAGAATTTCATTTTATAAAAAGTAACCCCAGATGTTAGCCCATCTGGGGTCTCTCATCTAGAGGCCGCCATGTAAGCAGATGGGCTAGGACGTCCCTGGAGAAAGAGAACCAGGCATGGCTTTCATGAAACAGAGAGCCAGTTTGGGATCTAAGCCTGGCCACAGTGCTTGCCCTTCAACAGCTCTCAGTACCTAATGATCTTAAGGGTCAATTCAGTCAGTTCAGTAGTTCAGTCATGTCCACATATTAAGGGTGGGGAAGGAGAAACAAGGGAGGAGCAGTCCAGAAACAGTGGTGCAGCCTTGGGGCAGGGCCCTGGTTCCTCAAGGGACACCTTCGAGTTCTGCAGGAACTAAGGCCCCTACCCCGGTGGAGGCTGGAATGATGCTGCTGATCCTCCTGACTTCAATCAACTAAAGCCCTGACTCTGTCAACCACTGCCTCAATTTTATGCCAAATTCTCTGCTCAAGCCCCCTCATGAATATGCATGTTCCCTCAGTTTAAAACTTCCCCTATTTCACCATTTGGGCAGACATCGCTTTGAGAGAGATCTCTGGTGTTCTCCTTACTTGCTGCAAATAATTCCTTCCTTCTCCTGATTTGGCTTGGTTATGTCTACTGGCTCAATATCTGCACCAAAGGGAACCCAGTTTGGGGGTAACAGCCAAACATGTGCAGCTACCCAAATCCTGGCTATATAAATTCTTTCAAGTGCTATAACTGGAGGATAGTACTCCCTGTCAAAAAATCACTGCTGGTGTCACAGTGCCACAGGGAAGACAGGCCCTGGGCCCTCAACCTTAGCTCTCAGCCCACACTTGGCAGCCTGGGCCTGGGTACAGCCATGCTGCAGATATCTTGGCTTTTCAAATGGTACTGCATGCCATTCATGACTGGGCTTCCAGTGGTAAAGAACCAGTGGTAAAGAACCCGCCTGCCAATGCAGGAGGCATAAGAGACAAAGGTTCAATCCCTGGGTCGGGAAGATCCCTTGGAGAAGGAAATGGCAAGGCACTCCAGTATCCTTGCCTGGGAAATCCCGTGGACAGAGGAGTCTGGTGGGTTACAGTCCATGGAGTTGCAAAGAGGCCCCTCTTGCCTCTCCCCTGCTCCCTGCAGAATGGTGCGCAACCTGATGGACGCTTGCACATTTTATTTCTATAGGACCGTTTCCGGAAGCTGCAACCTGATTTGTGGCAATTCTGGCCCAATACTGATCGAAAAAAAATGCTGAGCAAAGGCAGACTTGAACAAAGTATTCAATTGTTCAGAAAAAAAAAATGTGAACTGTGGATAAGCACTGATTTTTATTCGTTGAAAATGAAGTTAAATTTCTCTCTTCATTGAAAAATAGCATAAAGTATAAAAAGTATTGAAAAACAGAGTGGACTTTGATAAAAAATCTAAACTTTTCATAGAAAAAAAAAAGTTACTTAGAAAAATATATCCTCTGGTTGAAGCCTATTTCAAACAAGATGGGCTTGACAAGAACAATGCATTCTACTGAGTCACGTAGTTTAGAAAATTTGCTAAAATCATTCCACAGTTTTAATGCCCCCCACCAAACTCCAGAGACAGCATCTCCCAAAGTCTGTTCAATTTCCAGCCTCTCTTCCTCTCTGTTTCTCTCTTGCACACTCACACACACACACACACACACAAACTCATACATTACTAAGTAGGTGTCTTTCTCAGGAACTCAGTTCACACTATTGCTGGCACGTCTGAAGCGTTATGGGTCAAGTGCAAAAGTACATAGCCAACTGCTCACAAACAGGCTTTGCCCAAGAAAATTCATTTGTAAGCAGGCACCTAGAGATCCTAACAAATGTTCTTAGGGAAACTAGGTATTTCAGGTAATTTGTATCCCCAGGCAATTCACCATGACTCACATGACCCACTGTGTGCCCCAGGGTTAGTGTTGTCACACACTCACCACTAAACCTGATCACCAGGTAACAAAGCCAACCAGGCAAGTGCCCTTGCATTCGGGGGACCTGGCTCCATCCACACCTCAACGCTTGCTTGCACAGGGCAGTCCCCGAGGCCAGAGAAGCAGGGACTGGAGCTGAGGGAGGGGATACTAAAAGAGTTGCGGGGGGTCAGGGGGGCGTCTTTGCTCTTGCGGGTCTCTAAAAGTAGGCATTTCTGATTCCAGCTGCTTCTCCAGCTGCCATTTTTATTCCCCACGCTCAGACTCCACCTCCGTGTGCCCTGCCCAGAACCGGGAGAGCAACACTGGGCCCAAGAGCAGCCGTCTAGAGGAGAGAGTGCTTCATAGAAGCTGTCCACCCTTCCAAGCTCTCTTTGTATATTAGCCCCCTGGACCCCAGTGAAGAGACAGGGCTATAACTTACAGATGAGAAATGGGGCCCAGAGATGCCAAGGAGCCTGCCAGAGCCACAGAGCAGGAACTTGAACCCAGACCCACTTCAGAGCAGGCTGCCTCCCCCACGTTGCTCTGGAGGCATCCAGAGAAGACTGGGTGATTCCTGGAGGATGAAGTCAGGGAAAACAGGCTCTAGGGACTGAGACTGTTCCTCCACCTCTTAAGCCCTGGAGCCCTTCACTGCTCAACATAGGTAATGAGATTACAGAGAATTAAATGTGCAGGAAAACAACAGAAGATCAGACTCAGAGCAGGCACTCTAATAATAATTGGCTACTATTATTATTATTTAAATCTGAGCATCTAAGAACACCTTCCGTTTCTTCCAATGAAGAAAATACTATAAATCAGATGTGAATATCCTTCTACAGAGTTCATATTGACTTTTAATATCATAGAATATTAGAGACATAATAGTAACAAAGCTAAGAAAATATTCTTTATTCCAAGAAACTTCTCACTTCTCATGTTTAGAACTGAACTGCATGCCCAACTGATGGAATACCTGAGATCACCTGAGATCTGCAGATCACCTGAGATCTGCTGCTGCTGCAAAATATAATTTCAGGCTTCTCTGGTGGCTCAGCAGTAAAGAACCCACCTGCCAATACAAGGGATGTGGGTTTGGGAAGATTCTCTGGAGAAGGGCATAGCAACCCAGACCAGTATTCTTGTTGGGGAATTCCATGGACAGAGGAGCCTGGTGGGCTACAGTCTATGGGGTTACAAAAGAGTCGAACATGACTCAAGAGACTAAACAACAGATGTATTTTCAACCATTCAACTTCTGTCCTTTGTCAAACAGGAAGATTAAGCAGAGCAGGAACAGAATCACAAGTCTTTTCACCAAATTCAGGCCCATTTTCTACCTGAGTCCAAGAAGACTCAATGAAGAATTAAAAATTACACAACTTCTTGCTTTAAACCTCACAGAATTCTCTTGAGAGGCGCAGGCATCTTCTCTACATTTTCCACATTTACCCAATTACCTGGAAACACAGATTTTCCTGGAATCACTCCCCAGAATTTCCCGATGAAGAAGAGCTACTTCCCCACAGGTACCACGTTGCCTCTCTGCCGCCAGGGATGGTGGCTTCCTGGTCTGTCCACCCACCTCTCTTCTCCTCTCGGCTTTGGAAACACTTCCTGATACATTTCTCATTCTTCAGGGGAGTGTAAGAAAACATTAAAAGGGAACATGAAATTCCACTCTGTCAAGTTTATTTTTATGGCACAGATTTGATGAAATAGATAAGAAGGAAGAAATACTGGCAATTAGGAGGTTGAGGGGAAATGCCGTTAATAAAACCATCCAAGCTCCTCCCAACACCCTCGACGGACCGACTCCCAGCATTTTATGAATGTGCATGGGGCCCTGGGACACAGGAAAACGCATCTTTTCCTGGGAGAGCCACAGAAATTTACTAGTCAATCATTAAACTTAGAAAAGAATATTAAGAATCTGAAACAGAAAAATAAAAGGCAATGCCTGCACTTCTAGAGTACTTAATTATGTGAGGCAAGACTGACACCCATGTGACAGACAGTAAACTTGTGCAGACTTCACCCACACGGAATCAAATGTAAAAATAAAGTCAAAAATTACACACAGTCAATTATTTATATCTATTTCCTCAAACACATAAACCCACCCAAACTCAATAATCAAAGTCTCAGTAGCTTAGCCTGCACTGATTTTTCACTTCTCAACAGAGTGGTGCCATTTTTGGTCATTTGGGGGGCTTTCTGGGTAGTAAAAAAAATCACAAAAATAACTAAGACTACAACAAAAAAGAAAAAAATCAGGCAACCACTTTTTAGGAAAGGATACATTTTTTCTCATATTCCTTTTCAATATATAAGTGTGTGCTAAGCTGCTTCAGTCGTGTCTGACTCTTTCCAACGCTATGGACTATAGCCAGGCAGGCTTGGCCATCCATGGGATTCTCAAGGCAAGAATACTGGAGTGCGTTGCCATTTCCTCCTCCAGGAGGTCTTCTCAACCCAGGGATCAAACCTAGATCTCTTCTGTCTCCTGCATTGGCAGGTGGGTTCTTTACCACTATCACCACCTTTTAATTAAGCATTCTTGATAGAGGAATACATAAGATACGAGAAGAGAACAGAGCATGTGGATCAGTAGCAAACAAGCTTTTTAAAAGCCTACAGGTATCATATGTGTGGGTATAACTGAATCACTTTGCTGTACAGCTGAAACACAATATTGCAGATAAATAAAATAAAAATAAAAAAGACATGGAACAAATAAGTGTCATCAAATAATGCACAAGGGCTAAGAAGTTCAGGAAAACTGTGTTTAAACTTGTCGCCAAGAGGAAGAGTGGGGTACAAGCTCAAGTCTCAAAACTATTTGGACTTTAATGTTTCAGAAAGTTTTTCTCTCACTTGTAGTGAGATTGATGTGAAAGAGATTTAGACAAAAGCACAGCAAGTTATTGAAGAGGTTCAGAAAATCTAAAAAGTCAAACAGGTTGGTAGCAATCATTCTGGAAAGAAATGGGTAGAAACTATGCGGGAAAAAATGAGGAACCCTGGTGACTTTAGAACAGGGGGACAGCACAGCGGAGAAGCTAAGATGATGAGGTCAGTTTCAGAGATGCTACGTTTACAGAAGACTCATTAGTCACAGTTAAACGTTAAAGCACAAGGCTATGGGGACTTCCCTGGTGGTCCAGCGGCTAAGACTCTGAGCTCCCAATGCAGGGGGCCCAGGTTCCATCCCTGGTTGGGGAGCTAAGTACCTACATGCCGCAACTAAAGATCTCACATACCGCAACTAAAGATCTCACATACCGCAACTAAGACCCAGCCCAGCCAAATAAATAAATACATATCACACACACACACACACAAAGCTGGGAATGTGGAAGGAGAGAAAGGTGTCAGATTCAGAGCTGTTTTTCTAAGATTCATTTTCAGAGAAACGTGGATGAAGGCTGAGTCGGGAAAAGCAGAGCTTCCCAAAAGAAGATGGTAAAGACGGGAGTGATTTCAAGTATTTCTGTCACTTTCACATAAATAAAACCAATCAGAGAAATAACCACAGTCTAGTATATTTTCCATTTGCTCAATAGGAAATTGTGCCCTTAAAAGAGTCGAGATGGCCCATTTACAAACGTGAAAGCACAAATGGCAGAAACGCTGGGAGCAGGGTGTCATTACGTACTCAGTGTATGAAGAACATGGAATTATCCTAAAGCACATCTGTATTTAAATGAAGATAATATGACTGAGAAGGATTTACTGGAAGTGAGATTAAATCTGCTGACAGAGACTGAAAGAGACCGTCAGTTGCTTAAGGGAAGGAAGCGATCTCAAATAAAAGCATGATTTTATTTCACTTTTATAGGAACTTTAATTAAATATTTCCCTTTTCAATGTCAGGCAAATGATATCCATTACCAAAAGCCTTGGTGCTGATTTTAAAGGATAAGTTTGCAGAACACAAGCGTGGACATGTTAAGATTTCAAATCCAGGTCCATTTGTAGAAAGCAACTAAGGTCCGTCTAGTCAAGGCTATAGTTTTTCCAGTAGTCATGTATGGATGTGAGAGTTGGACTGTGAAGAAGGCTGAGCGCCAAAGAATTGATGCTTTTGAACTGTGGTGTTGGAGAAGACTCTTGAGAGTCCCTTGGACTGCAAGGATATCCAACCAGTCCATTCTGAAGGAGATCAGCCCTGGGATTTCTTTGGAAGGAATGATGCTAAAGCTGAAACTAAGAGCTGACTCACTGGAAAAGACTCTGATGCTGGGAGGGATTGGGGGCAGGAGGAGAAGGGGATGACAGAGGATGAGATGGCTGGATGACATCACTGACTCGATGGACGTGAGTCTGAGTGAACTCCGGGAGTTGGTGATGGACAGGGAGGCCTGGCGTGCTGCGATTCATGGGGTCGCAAAGAATCGGACACGACTGAGCGACTGAACTGAACTGAACTGAACTGAATCTAGTGGTAAAGAACCCGCCTGCCAATGCAGGAGACACAGAGATGAGGGTTTGATCCCTGCGTCGGGAGGATCCCCTTGAGGAGGGCATGTCAACCCACTCCAGTATTTTTGCCTGGAGAATCCCATGGACAGAGGACCCTGGTGGGCAACAGTTCTGAGGGTTATAAAGAGTCAGAAGGCAATCAGAGACTAGCAATAAATATGAGAATTCAGATTCACACTGATGATAACACAGGATAAAGAAATTCAGACAACATACCCATCTGAGCTGGTTTAACAGAAATATGGTGACAAAGCTCCTCACAACTCTCAAAACACACTGTTACTATCAGATGCAAACTTTCAAAACATCATTGTCTAAAAGTCAGAGTAGACAACTATGACTCTGGCCTGTTTGAGTATCTCATATGGGCCCTGGCCACAGAGATGGGCTCAGGAAAGAGCACAGGACTCAATACTAGGACTTTTCCTTGAACTTTTGGTCCCCTTCTTGGTGCTGGTTGGCTTAGAAAATGCTGATCAGTGCTGATAAGAAGGCAGAAGTCACACATTCTTGTACTCTGTCTTTGTGCAATTATGCCCATTAGGGTAGTACACAAGGGTATTTGTAGCAGCATCATTCCATGACAGCTTAAAAGTAGAAATAACCCAAACATCTAGCAAGAATAAGATGGATAAACAAAATGAGGTATTTTCATACAGGAGGATCTTCAAGCCGTGTAGATGAACTAACTACAGTTACATAACTATCTTGAATCTTAATGTTGAGGGAAAAAATCTAGTATATAAGCCAGCAGAGAGTGGAAGATTCCATTTAGACAAAGCTCAAAAGCAGACAAAATTGAAATGGACTGAGGTGTATGTGTGTTTAAATTATCCTAATAAAAGCAATAAAGTTAAGAAGCTAACTCAAGACACTTGTTACATCCAGGGACAGGGAAGGCAGTTGTGAATGGAAAGGATAAATGCTCTGGCATGAGATTTCTTTGATTTGGACAATGTTCTGTTTCTGAGTTATGGCTAAGTACCATAGCTATTAAATGGTACTTGCATGCTGCATGGTAAGTCACTTCAGTTGTGTCTGACTCTTTGAGACCCCATGGGTTGTAGCCAGTCAGGATCCTCTGTTCATGGGATTCTCTAGGCAAGAATACTGGAGTGGACTGCCATGCCCTCTTCCAGGGAATCTTCCAGATCTAGGGATGGAACTCACGTCTCATGGCTCCTGCATTGGCAGGTCGGTCCTTTACCACTAGCACCACCTGGGAAGCCGTATTTAATGATACATTCATATTTTAGTCATTTTATTGTAAGTATATTTCACAATAAAAATGTCTTAGAGACACCAAAACTTCAATAAATCACATAAATAAATACATAGGATACCTCAGTGAGACCCTACACTGAGGCACCTTGAATACTGGATGTTGTTTCCTCAAATCTCCACATTAAAAGTTATTACAAGTATATATAAAGTTATTACAAATAAACAAAAATGAGTGATCTTCCTCTATGATCACTGGTAGGACATAACTAAGAAGTGGCCGAAATGTGAGTCTTAGGGAGGCAAACCAGAGGTAGTGGATGCATAGCCATGGAAATCATGAAGTATGTCAGTCTTATGATCATTATTGTCAAATAGTATATGGTGAAAAGAACCCACATTGGAACATGGCATATGATTGATATAAATTAGCTGAAGACAGGCATGGTTAGTGTTTGTTCAATACTAAGATGTGTCAAGAATCTGAGAACACTTACAATAATCTTAAAGACAAACAACAGATAGAAGAATTTAGACAAGAATAGATTTTTCATCTCAAATCTATGAAAAGATGCTGCATTCTCCATCAAGATAACACAAAAGGATCATTTAATATGTTTCTCAACTAGCTTGTCTTTGATTCAATCATTTTCCAGTTTTATGACTATGGTATAAGGCACCTATTTAAAAGATTATTTTTTTACAGTCACAAAAGCAGATAACATGAGTATTAACATCACTATGCCAAACAGTTGGAGAATTAAAGAGCTTTAACATATCTGGTCCAACTTCTTTATTTTACTGCTTGGTTGAGTTGTCTGCCCTTTTCTGGAAATTGCATTAGTCAAGCTAATCTATACATCTATTTCTAAAACACTTTAAAATATTCAAACACTGATTTTTTGCTACAACTGCATTCGTGAAGACAGACTGATATGGTTCAATACTAATCCGCTTGCAGTATTTTCATTTTCAAGATTGTATGAGCAATAAATTGTTGTCTAAGATATTAATTAAATGAACAGTAATATACTATAAATAGATTTTTAAAATACCAAGAAGTCTTACACTAACCATTTTAGTGCTGGTTAAGGCAACAGATAAGCCTTTATTTCTCATTTAAGCACACAAAGGAGGAATTAAGGACCTAAAGAAAGGTCGTTAAAAAAAAAATAGCAAGCTACTACCTTAAACTGTCATCGTCAAGACCTTGGTTATCTCTTTCTGGATACTATCTGTGTGTCTGCATTTTTGCAAAATGCAATCACACCATATCATTTTGTAATCTAACTTTTACCTTGGCTAATATTATAAATCATTTAAAATGTCAACAAATGTGTGCCTACAGCCCACTTTAACGGCTGGGCTATGCTAAGTCACTTCAGTAGTGTCCAGCTGTTTACAACCCTATGGACTGTAGCCTGCCAGGATCCTCTCTCCATTGGGTTCTCCAAGTAGGAATATAGAAGTGGGTTGCCATGCCCTCCTCCAGGGGATCTTCCCGACTCGGGGATCAAACCATGTACATCTCTTATGACTCTCGCGTTGCCAGGTGGGTTCTTACCACTACTGCCACCTGGGAAGCCCTCTAATGGCTTTAGCACCTTCTAATACAGGGAAACCCCCAAGTTTAATCAACCCCAGATAGCTGGACATTGAGATTTCTTTAAACATCAAACCACAAGATGATTGAGAACAGGTTTAACTACCTGAAGGCTGATTTCAATTTTGTTTCAAAATTCATACTATGCATTTATAGGCAATGTTCAAAATAGGGAAATCTACAGAAACAGAAAGACTAGTGGTTTCCAGGGAAAGGCAGTGTGGGGGTGGGGATGGGAAATGACTATTGATGGGCACAGAATTTCCTTTAGGGTAAAGAGAAAGTTATGGAACTAGCCAGCAGTGATGGATGGACAGACTATGAATACATTTTACCACAATAAAAACTATGAATACTAGAGCTTCAACACAAGCAAACAACAACAACAAAAAAACTTACACTAAAAATACTGCCAAGTGCTCTAATTTTCCTCTAATTTTATAAATCAAAACCAAACCTGGGTGCTTCAGATATTCATTTTTAACCACTTTGTTGTCTTGACTACTAGCTGTTTTCAGTGAATGTATCAGAGACTGGCAAACATAAGACATGAATGCAAGTGCACCACTGAACACCTTGAATTTGAAGTATGTGTCTAGTGGGCACCTAAAAATGTCTGATTACAGAGAGAAATACAGCCTAAATATCTATAACCAGATACCAGAAGCCAACTTGTAGTAAAAGAACAATGAATATGTATGAAATATTACATAAATTCTCACTAATACAAAAACATCAAAATTAATATGAGCAAATGGTAGAAAAATTAACTTTTATAATGCATATTGATTGGGTCTGGAGAAGTCTCTTTTAGCCTACGGAAATGATTAATAAATTTGCTTCTAAATCCTCATTCATCACCAACCCTCGGAAACCAAAACTTTCCTTCCAAGGAGTAAGCATCTTCTAATTTCATGGCTGCAGTCACCATCTGCAGTGATTTGGGAGCCCAAAAAAATAAAGTCTGACACTGTTTCCCCATCTATTTGCCATGAAGTGATGGACTGGATGCCATAATCTTAGTTTGCTGAATGTTGAGTTTTAAACCAACTTTTTCACTCTTCTTTCACTTTCATCAAGAGACTCTTTAGTTCTTCTTCACTTTCTGCCATAGGGTGGTGTCATCTGCATATCTGAGGTGATTGATGTTTCTCCCAGCAATCTTGATTCCAGCTTGTGCTTCCTCCAGCCCAGCCTTTCTCATGATGTACTCTGCATATAAGTTAAATAAGCAGGGGAACAATATACAGCCTTGATGTACTCCTTTTCCTATTTGGAGCCAGTCTGTTGTTCCATGTCCAGTTCTGACTGTTGCTTCCTGATCTGCATGCAGAGCTTTCGTGCAGCAGAGTTTTACTAAAGTGAAAAGGGACACGGAAAGCTTCTGACACAGACATCAGAAGGGGGATGGAGAGTGCACCCCTGCTAGTGTTAGCAAGGGAGTTATATGCTTTTATAATTAGTAATTACAACAAATCAAAAGAATGCCTCAAGGTTGGAAAGATCTTACTAGACCCACTCCCATAATTTACATTTTAAGATAACAGGATTAGCCAGAAGGTTTTCAGGAAGGAGAAACTGTCCAAGCAGGATACATTGTTGTTGTATAATCCCTAGTACAGAGTTTGAACTGAGTTGTTTGTTGTGTAATCATCAGTTCTGGGCTTAAAGAGAAAAACGTTTTATGTGACTAAGACTAAGAAATGTAGAGAAAACAATGATGTTTGTCTTTTCCTCCTCCTTGAGAATTCCAGACCTCTATCTCCTCTTCGAGAGCTCCAGACCCTTTTCTCCTCCTTGGGCACCCCAGACTTCTTATCAACCTGTCTAGGAATTGACTCTCTCATTATCACACTTTGAGGTCCTCCAGGAGCCAGCCGCAAGGCTGGTGAACCAGATTATGTGCGGAGAGAAAGCAGAAGAGAATCTCTGCGTCTAATGACACTGTTGGCTACCAAGCTAATACCAAGATACAAAGGCCACAGAAAACCCAAGCGGTAGAGTGGAGAAGGACGACGGCTGCCCACAGTACCTGCCGGGAGATAACCACTGAAGGCAGCCTGTGAAACAGCTCTAGAACAGACTGGGTTACAGGAAGAACTTCCTACAACTTTCGGGCTTCCCTAGGGACTCAGCCAGTAAAGAATCCGCCTGCCAATGCAGGATCCCTGTGTCGGGAAGCTCTCCTGGAGAAGGAAATGGAAACCCACTTGTCTGGAGAATTCCGTGGATAGAGGAGCCTAGCGGTCTACAGCTTCAGGGTTGAAGCATTGAGGCTGATGTTTTTTGAGGCTTGTTTTTTAATTTAATTAATTAATTTTTGGCTGTGCTGGGTCTTCATTGCTTTTGCGCAGGTTTCCTCTAGTTGCAGCGAGCAGGGGCTACTCTCAAGTTGTGGTGTGCGGGCTTCTCTTGCTGTGGAGCGTGGGCTCTAGAGTGTGTGGGCTCAGTAGCTGAGGCTCCCAGGCTGTGAAGCACGGGTTCAGTAGTTGTGGTGCAAGGGCTTAGTTGCTCCCCGGCATGTGGACTCTTCTTGGACCCGGCATCAAACCCAGGTCCCCTGCATTGGCAGGAGGAGTCTTATCTACTGTACCTCTAGGGTACCACTGTCCCTGAGGCTTGTTTTGTAAGACAGGGTGTGACATGGAAAAGTGCTCAGGATCAGGTCATCCTCCCGGAGGCCTGGCCAGGCTTCCATCAAGGAGCTAGGAGTGTCCTCGGGTGACCACCCTGCATCCTGATTTACTCACAGGCAGATGGCACCGGAAACTCAGAGTCAACGAGTGCAGTGCTATTTTTAAGATCCTTGGCCCATTAAAAAATGCAGAGATGCTAAGATATAATCTTTCAATGGTGTAATTTAAATGTTTACATGTGAACACTTCGAACACTGAAAATATTATAATGCAGTAGAGTTATTTATAAGATAATAAAATAGATTAAAAATACTAATTTCAGATACATTGTAAGCCATGTGATCCAGCAGTGAGATATAGATTTGGCCATATGAAGAATAGAGTCTATTTTCACTCTTGTTCACGTGTCTTTGTGTGCTAGAATTTATCCTTTTTTGAAGATAATGTTGGAAGTCTTCAAAGCATGCTAATAGCTGCCTGCCTGTTGGGTGTAATACAGAGAGAATAAGAACCCACTCCTGATACTTCAATAGAATCAGAAAATATTTTCTAAAGCTGAGTGCAACCACACTATGCTTTAGGGATCTACGTATTATTATCTCCAAGTTTTGAAATATCCAAACTTCCAGACTTAGGGTGTGAGATGTCCCTAGATATGGTCCTAGCATGGTCCGTGGGGAGAAACCTCAAGGGCCAGGTTTTTAGGTAAGTGGAAAACAGATGTCTTTTCAAAGACATCAGGAAAGAAACCACTTTTATTTTTGCCAATGTACAATGCAACCTTTCAACATTTACCTTCTCTAGTCAGGATTCTGTAATCACCTAAACGGGAAAAGACTTTGAAAGAGAATAGATATAATATGCATATGTTTCACTGAATCATTTTGCTGTACTCCTGAAACTAACATGACATTGTAAATCAACTAGACTCCAATATAAAATAAAAATTAAAAAGAAAATAAAATTTGTGAATGACCTTTAATTTCAAAAAATGTATTATGTGTCAGTCATATGATCAGTGTGCAGTGAAAGTTTGTGAAATACAAGCCCATATAATGAGACAAACGAGCCCCAGGAAGCTGCGCACAGCTGCTGTCAGAGGACTGATAGGCTGAGAGCCATGAGACCCCAGAGAAGCATTGTCAGAGAAGAACAGAATGAAAGGGAACGGAAGTGCCTGTGGGCTCTGCACCCACTGGAGTTTTCTTGCACAGAAAGAAAATCCAGAGTGGTCCTGACACACCTCTACAACACACCACCTCTCCCGACCCCAAGGCTAAAAGAGAATTTGGTACATCGCACCCGACTACCATGAAGAATAATCTACTAAAGTGATGATGACGTCATCTGTAAACACCCATTGGTATCAATAGCTTTAAATTATGAACTGGCATTCAGGTTTATTAGGAAGCTTCTTCGGATGTATTAAGAATCTGTTTACTCTCAATATCGATTTTTTTTGATAAATATATTATCCAGAGAGGTTATATACAGTGATTTCCCTGGAAAAGCTGACATTTATTCAATGATATTTACTTTACTGAATTAAGTAGCAATATATGCTCATATATCTTTGCTGTATCTGGGAAATTATCTTCTCACAGTTAAGGTAAGAGATTATCTATTTTAGAGAAATATTACGATCTGGTTTAATAACATAGGGCTTAGGAAAGTCTCATGATGTGCAAGATCTACCAGTTATGGATTAATTCTTCACTGACTTTTCTATTAAGACACCATAAAGATAAGTTCCCCAAAGTTACTCTTGATCAATTAACTTGACTTTTTAGTTACTCTTGATAAATTAATTCCTCCTTTAAAGGAAAAGAAATCCATCATTATATTCAATTTAAAGTGATTTTCTCTTATAATAATTTACCAGGAAGGATTATGACCTTTTCTTAAATAAAGGCCAAATGGACCTTAAAGAAAGCTGAGTGCCAAAGAACTGATGTTTTCCAACTGTGGTGCTGGAGAAGACTCTTGAGAGTCTCTTGGACAGCAAGGAGATCCAACCAGTCAATCCTAAAGGAAATCAACCCTGAATATTCATTGGAAGGACTGATGCTGACACTGAAGCTAAAACACTTTGGCCACCTGATGTGAAGAGCCAACTCATTGGGAAAGACTCTGATGCTAGAAAAGATTGAAGGCAAAAAAAGAAGGGGGCAGCAGAGGATGAGATGGTTAGATAGCATCACTGACTCAATGGACATGAATCTGAGCAAACTCCAAGAAACAGTGCAGGACAGAGGATCCTGGTGTGCTGCAGCCCTTTGGATCAAAAAGAGCTGGACACGTCTTAGCAACTGAACAACAGCAACAAAAAGGCCAAGTGTGGCAGGGACTGCAGGTGAGTCACTCGGTGCTTTTTTTTTTTTTTAATATAAATTTATTTATTTTAATTGGAGGCTAATTACTTTACAATATTGTATTGGTTTTGCCATACATCAACATGAATCCGCCACAGGTATACATGTGTTCCCCATCCTGAACAGTGTTAAAGGCCCCAACATTCGAATCATAGGAGTCCCAGAAGGAGAAGATTTTTAACATTTCAATTTCTTTAGAACATTTTTGAATACCCAAGGTCTCTATTTTTCTTTTTGCACCAGTTTTGGAATTTCATGTTTCTGTGAATTTATTCATCTTTCATTTCAATTTCTTAACTTACATTTTTCTTACTATTTTTATTCATTTTAAATATCTATATTTCTATAGTTGTCTCCCACTTTTATTTTTTTTTTAAATTTATTTATTTATTTTTAATTTTTACTTTACAATTCTGTATTGGTTTTGGCATAGATTGACATGAATCCACCACAGGTGTACATGCGTTCCCAAACATGAACCCCCCTCCCACCACCCTCCCCACAACATCTCTCTGGGTCATCCCCGTGCGTCAGCCCCAAGCGTGTCATATCCTGCATCAGACATAGACTGGCATTTCGATTCTTACATGTTATTATACATGTTTCAATGCCATTCTCTCAAATCATCACACCCTCTCCCTCTCCCTCTGAGTCCAAAAGTCCGCTATACACATCTGTGTCTTTTTTGCTGTCCTGCATACAGGGTCATCATTGCCATCTTCCTAAATTCCATATATATGTGTTAGTATACTGTATTGGTGTTTTTCTTTCTGGCTCACTTCACTCTGTATAATTGGCTCCAGTTTCATCCATCTCATCAGAACTGATTCAAATGTATTCTTTTTAATGGCTGAGTAATACTCCATTGTGTATATGTACCACAGCTTTCTTATCCATTCATCTACTGATGGACATCTAGGTTGTTTCCATGTCCTGGCTATTATAAACAGTGCTGCGATGAACATTGGGGTACATGTGTTTCTTTCAATTCTGGTTTCCTCTGTGTGTATTCCCAACAGTGGGATTGCTGGGTCATAAGGCATTTCTATTTGCAATTTTTTAAGGAATCTCCACACTGTTCTCCATAGTGGCTGTACTAGTTTGCATTCCCACCAACAGTGTAGGAGGGTTCCCCTCTCTCCACACCCTCTCCAGCATTTATTGCTTGCAGATTTTTGGATCGCAGACATTCTGACTGGTGTGAAGTGGTACCTCATTGTGGTTTACTAAACGGTACACCCTCTGGCCTTTGCAGGTCATCAAGATCCCATGACTTTTTCCTCTCCCATTCCAAATCTGTCCATAAAAGCCTCCCTCATCCACCCTCCATGACTTTGTTCTTTTTCAGCTAGATGTTCACTTGAGAGCAATCTTGGAGGACACATGCTAAAGATGGCAGATCCTTTTCAACCTGAATGTCTGTCTACAACAGGGTTCCCAAGCCCAAAACCTCCAGGAACCACTCTAGACTGTTATATACAAGGAAAATAAATGCCTCCAGTATTGAAACACTGAGATTTTGAGATTTATTTGTCATGGTATCTAGTACACCTTTGTACTCTATACATTTTCAGGAAAAAAGAAAAAAAAAAAACACAAAGAGCTTCATTTTCTTTAGAAAGTTCTTTAATTTGAAAGTAAGGAAGTAGATCACAGGACCTATTGAGTTGGGATGAATCCTATTCTCAGAACTCATTCAATAATTCAATAGACATTTGTGGGATCATCATTGCATTTGCTGTACAAAGACTTACAAAGTAAATGAAAATGCCTCTCATGAATGAAATTAATGATTTGCCTTGGAAAACAACCTATTTGTAAACTGCACCTTCAAATTATAGATTAAAGTCTAATAGTACAAAAATATGATTAGCTTCTTAAAGAACAAAGCCTTTGGTCACAATTGGATTTTTTTTTTTTTTACTTGCTTGGTTGTTGAGTTGTTTTCCAAATATTGATATTTTTGTTAACCAAATTCTCACTTGCAGTTCTCAAGCTTAGCAGCTGCTCCCATGAATGACTCCAGGATGTTACCTTTCTTTCCCTTCTAATGCACCAGAGGAAAATTTAACAGCTCAGAAAGCACTGGACTTAAGAATCTGAAAACCAATCATGTTCCCCCACTGATTAGTAGAAAGAGCAGGAAATGCAACAAATGTCAAGATTTTAAAGGCCTTCCCTACAATTAATATTTTTGGAAGGTTTCATGGAGTCTGTCTTAGACGGAAGATCTCTTCTTTAACTCCTGAGTGGAATGATCTAACTTAATCAAGAGGGAAAGAAAAGAAACAAATCACTTGACTCAGAAGACTCCTTGGAACCAGGACTGTTTTCCATTCCTTTGTGTGGGCAAGGAGATCAAACCAGTAAATCCTAAAGGAAATCAACCCTGAATATTCATTGGAAGGACTGATGCTGAAGCTGAAGCCTCAATACTTGGGCCATCTGATGCAAAGAGCCAACTCATTGGAAAAGACCTAGATGCCTGGAAAAATTGAGGGCAGGAAGAGAAGGTGACAGAGGGTGAGATGGTTGGATGGCATCACTGACTCAACGAACGTGAGTTTGAGCACACTCTGGAAGATAATGAAGGACAGGGAGGCCTGGCAGGCTGCAGTCCATGGGGTCGCAAAGAGTAGCGCATGACTGAGCAACTTAACTGAACTGAACTGTTTGGGTGGGTGTGTAAAGACGCAAATGAGGATACTCTGTCTGTACTCTGGATGTGGAGCTCACAGAATCTCTGACCAACGTCAACCCTGCTGGCTGAACAAGATCTGACCTCTGGGGTTTACTCTGAGTCAGCACACAGAGGGGTGTGGCCAGTGGGGAGATCACAGAAGGTTTAAACCTCCTCCCTGGGGTGCAGTGGCTTCTCTGCTCTTGGCTTTGTTGTGTGTATGTCATCCAAGAAAATACTGTTCTCATGTGCTGGGGAAGGTTGCTAATGATGAAGACCTTACAAAACGCAGAAATAAATAGGAGCTCTTAACCAGGCATAAGGGGGTGGGGGGCGATGGGGAGCAGAGAACACGGCTGCTAGCTCACCTGTAGAACCTGACACGGCATTTTCTCTGCATCTTGAAGCGTAGCGTGATCACAGGGGCAAGAAGCAGCCCCTACAAAGAGCAAGAAAACTGCACGTCTCCACCTGCTGGGGGACTTGAGGAATTGCCTGAATTAGAAAGTGATTTGGCTACAAGTTGATTAAAATCTTATTAAAGATACACTGAATCACTTTGCTGTACACCTGAAACTAACGCAACACTGTACATCAAATATTCTCCAATATAAAATAACCACTTAAAGTTCTTTAAAAAGATGCATTAGTAAGAAGACAAAATATTATTCCACTTTATTTCCGGGGTAAGAAAGTGTGACTGGCCACACCAGTCACAAGTATATGCTTCTGTTACTTAAAGGTTGAAATGAAAGAAAACACTCCACTTCTGGGATCAGTATGAGTCAGGCTCAGGCATTTTATAGAGAGGACTCCATCAGTGGAGGAGCCCTCCCTCCATGCAGTTCTACCTAAGAAAGGAGAAGGGTGTCTTGGCATCTTAGGGCAGCTGTTGGTGCCTGCAACAACCAGTGGGCAGATGGCCACTTCTGACTGTACATCACAGCCATCAGATCTTTTTCAGTTCAGTCGCTCAGTCGTGTCCAACTCTTTGCAACCCCATGAACTGCGGCACACCAGGCCTCCCTGCCCAACACCAGCTGCCGGAGTCTACCCAAACCCATGTCCATTGAGTTGGAGATGCCATCCAACCATCTCATCCTCTGTCATCCTCTTCTCCTCCTGCCCTCAATCTTTCCCAGCATCAGGGTCTTTTCAAATGAGTCAGCTCTTCGCATCAGATCTTCTTAGGAAGTCTGTTAAAGCGTTCTCAGCCTGCCGGGACTCCGAATAACAAGGACTTTATAAAGTGAGTCCCAGGCTTCAAAAGCCACCATAATGGGTAGGTAATTAGTGATTAAATTAATCCTTAGTGAGTCCCTGCCACTGCACGAGTTTAATTTTCTTGTCTTCCATTCAGTGCGCTATTCTATTTTAAAACTTTGTCAAGGAAATACTTTTTGTCAAGGAAAACATTGCCTCCTTGCACCTAGGTTGTTCATGACATTATCACTTGGGACACAAAAACAGTGCCTGCCCACAGCAGGTGCTTCCTAAGGATTTATTGAAAAAGGAGAAAAGTTTCTAGTGCTAGAAAGAACTAGAAAGGTCATCCACATCTGTCTTCTTCCTCAAGCTTGAAAGTGCTCAGTCATCTCCGACTCTTTGCAACCCCATGGACTATATAGTCCATGGAATTCTCCAGGCCAGAATACTGGAGTGGGTAGCCTCTCCCTTCTCTAGGGGATATTCCCAACTCAGGGATCAAACCCAGGTCTCCCACATCCATCTGCAATGCAGGAGACCCTGGGTCAGTAAGATCCACTGGAGAAGGGATAGGGTACCCACTCAACCAATTTTCTTGGGCTTCTCTTGTGGCTCAGCTGATAAAGAATCCTCAAGCTTAAGTATTAACTATCTCTCAAAGTTGTAAAAACCTGTAAAGATCACTAGACTTCCCTAGTAACTCTTTCCATGACTATATTAACATTAAACTTAGGAGATGTTTCTCCATCATGCCTTTTAGTTCAGTTCAGGTGCTCAGTCATGTCCAACTCTTTGCGACCCCATGGACTGCAGCACACCAGGCCTCCCTGTCCATCACCAACTCCCGGAGTTTACTCAAACTCATGTCCATTGAGTCGGTAAATGCCTTTTAACTATTACCAAATTCTTGTTAGAATTCATGTCTTTGGAAATAAATGTATCCCCTTACATAGCAGGGCTATTGATAGGAGCTGTGTGACTGGTAAGTTCACCTAAGAATTTGCCATCAATTCCTATGCAATTTCTATCCAGCACAGTTCCTTGAGTCACCCTGAATGCTGCTCAACCATCTTTATATCACTGTGTCACTATGCACTTCATAATAAAGGGGTTGAAATTATTTTATCACAACAATATATACAACAGTTCCACAGTTTAAAATCTCAGAAGCGGCACTACTGAATGACTTTATACAGGCTTACTCATAAAGAATGAGTTTAAATAATTCACTTTATCCAACCCACCGCAGTTCAGAAAACCAATACTCAAATAACTTCAAATATACGAATATGAATCCTACTCTTAAATTTTTCTACAGCATGACACTTCATAAACCCAACTTCAGAGAACTAGTAACATTCACAGTTATGTGGCTTTATACAATGAAACTTGTGTACATTATTTCACTTTGAATGAGTATTTATTAGAATAAGGAAAGAATATGTTGCAATGATAGAAACAAACTAGTTACACTGTCTTTATTCAGAAATAAAATGTGAATTGTGACACTCAGGGATAGCTTTTTTTGCAATACAACTGACCCTTGAACAATGCAAGGGTTAGGGGTATAGACCCTCCACTCACACGAAAGGTCTGTGTATAACTTAGAGGTGGCCCTTCTGTATACGCCATTCAGGTCAGAACCAGTGATTAAACCAACCTTGACTCCTGCAGCATTGTAATGTTTACTACTGAAAAAAAAAATCTGCATGTAAGTGGAAGCACACAGTTCAAACTCATGTTGTTCAAGGATCAACTGTATTTACAAAACCCTTCCCTCTTTTTCTTTTCTTTCCAGACTCCTCCAAGCCTTTAACTGTTAATCATCAAGGGAGATGTATCTCTTAAGATGGTCTAGGTTGGTGGTTCTCAGAGCATCTTCTAGGGACCCCTGAAATCCCTACGAGTTCACAAGGCAAAACCACTTTCCTGATAATAATAGGGCATTGTTCAGTTTTATTATTCTCATTTCACACTCAACTGCTAACAGCTGCACATCACTGTTCTGATGACTAATGGAATGTATGCTGATGTACTCTGTTTTCAAAATTATTCAGTTTAACATTTCAATCCAGAAAATATGAATATCAAAAGTGCTTTGGATATCCAAAAAAAAATGTCCTAAGACCAAAAAGTTTATGAATCATTCAAAAATAATCCCAAGGGACCTGCTTGGCTGTTCAGTGCCTACGTCTTTGCGCTCCCAATGCAAAGGGACCGGATTTGACCCCTGGTCAGGGAATTAGATCCCACATACCACAACTAAGAGTTCACATGTTGCAACTAAAATCCAGTGCAGCCAAATAAATGAATTAAATTAAAAATATGAAAAATAAAAACCCACAATGCCCAAATCTCAGGGGCTTCACACAGAAAGTTTTTCTCTTACTCGGGCATCTGCCCCCAGTGCTCAGGTGTGCATGTATATCTGAGTGTGTTGGCAGCAGGGGGCTTTTTTGGGGGGGGCATCATTTCTACATTTTGTCACTTGTGCTAAAAGCACCTGAATCACCAAGGCAAGACAAAGGGAAGATATCATGGGGAATCTGACTCTAGAAGCTTCTGCCTGAAAGGGACAGGTGTCACCTGCACACACAGCCGCCAGCCACAGCAGGTGCAGCCACACTCACAACAGAGGGCACAGGGGTGCACGCACCCCCCCCCCCGCCCCCTGTTTTCAGAACAGGAGAGCTGGCAGCTAGTCTCCTCCCAGGATCTCTCCCCAAAGCTATGCACCCTCCTGACCATGTATTCACAGGGCCTCAACAACCATTTCAGGAAACATGCGGAGAGATGCTATTTAAATACCACACACATGTGTCATTTAATACCACACAAAAACCACACACATTCACATATCTCAATCATTTTTAATTTCAAAACAACTGCAAAACATCAAACCTGAACAAAATATGTCGCCAAAGCTAGTATACAGTACTACTGTGTAAAATGAATGTTCTAAATGCCTGATTGACTGACGTGTAAAACAAATTATTCATAATCATTTGTGCCATTACCCAATGTCCAACACCTTTTTATAAGAGCAAGACCCAGATCAATTCAAATAAATTAACATTCCTGTCTGAACTGACTCATCCAGACCCAGTAACAAATTCACATGTCAATGGTGGGCTGCTCCTGTGACCCATCCGCTGAAAAATACAAACTGTATCATTTTGTTTTCCAAATAACAAGCATTGATTGCAGTGTTAGAAAGGTCACTTGTCATCAGCTCAGTCATTGACCTGCTGGCAAATTGCTGCCTGTCACTCCGCAGTGCGCTGGGACCAACGGGGGAGCTCAGGCACATTGTGTTTATACAGTACAATTGGGGAGGTGACACCATTTCCACACGGTGTGTGTTTAACAGAACAGGTGTCATGGTCAGCAGAGATGGGAAGATTCGGAAGCAGCAGAAAAGGGCTGACTGTGAGAGTGGGCTCATCCCTTCCCAAGATGACGACCCCCGCCCCTCCACCCGGCCCGCCTGCATCTACCAAGAACTCATTGATTCCTCCTATTTGCTTCAAAATTGCCTGGACCAAACCCAGTCTATGCCTCCAAGCCTTATGCCAAAGATTTCAATACTCTGTACATTTTCTCTGGGTCACAGAAGAAAAGATGCTCCCTAGAAGGCGTCGGGGAAAAAAATCAAATTAAGAAGCAGCTCTGTATTAAAAAACGTGAAGCACTCAAATAAGAAGAGGATATTGGAAACACCAACTTTCCAGGGCATCCTCTAGGAGGGTGCCAGTGTATTCGCGTGTGGCCCTGTGCATCTGGCATAGAGTTGGCAGAGTGATCAATTATCTGGGTGTGCCACCCACCACCGAGGGGAGCGAGGATGTCCAGCCGACAGTTAATTAAATAGCTGTATTTATTTTCCTTTCAGCCACTTAAGCTTTCAAATTTCACTTTAAGATATAATTTATCATCATCTCCTCGGATAAAATCTCAGTCAACTATGCATTAAAGGCCACTTATTTAAAATAATGATCTACACAATCATTTCGCAGAGCTTGCCAAGAGATTCTTCACGAGTTTTTCTGTGCTCAGTCCCAGATTATGGACAGGATACAAATGAATGCAAGTATGTATCCAAAAATAAAATGTAATAACTCCTTATGTGTCTTCTTACAAAGTTCCAGTTAGCCACCAAAATAGCTGCCAATGGGATAACGATCTTTATAGTTGGTTCACCCACTGAGGCATAAGACTGCAGCGTGAAGCATCCATCCCATTTTAGAAAGCCCTAAAATTAATTCTCTGAAGTGTGTCACTTACATCGGCCCGTCAGCTCCACTAAACCTCTCCAGGAAAGACCAAGAAATCATCCAGAGATGCTCAGAAGAGAAAACAGGGGTCAACTTGGGTTTTTTAAATATAAATATTTTCAGTGAAATTCGACAGGATAGCTTTTTGCCAAAGAGGCATTCATAGATGAGAATCATGTTGGTATGAAGTCAGAGAAGCTCTCTGTTTCTTTTGTTTCCTGTTTGTATTGCAAATTTTGCTTAGTTTCGAAACTATAGAAAAGTTGAAAAAGTAGCGTGATAAATGCTCATATAGACTTCACCCAGATTTGACAACTGTTAACACCTTTCCAGGTGGCGCTAGTGGTAAAGAACCTGCCTGCTAATGCAGGAGATATAAAAGACGCAGGTTCAAACCCTCCTGGGTCTGGAAGATCCCCTGGAGAAGAAGACGGCTATCCACTCCAGTATTCCTGCCTGGAGAATTCCATGGACAGTGAAGCGTGCCGGGCTAAGAGTCAGACATGACTGAAGCAACTTAGCACACACACACAACATGTTACCACGTGTGCACACATACTCTGTCACACATACACACACACACTTGTAACATAAATCTTCTAAGAACTAGGGAATTCTCCTACCTATTTCTCTGCTTTGTGATACTTATTTACTAACCAAGTTTTCTTCTTCTATCTTTTTCTGCTCCCTCGTATGAGAGATTCTTTCTCTCTGTCCATACAGAGTCAGTTTGCTTCTTGCTGTCTCTAATCAGAAATCGGGAGTCACACTGCCTCCTTCCTAGGAATCCTCCACCAGCTCAGGGCGGCTTCTGTGAAGGTGCGGGGTCCTTCCTCCAGCCTTGCCCGCCAGCCCCCTCTTCCCTGTCCACAATGCCTGCAGTCCCAACCCTCTGCAGCTCCTGTGCCCTGCCCTCAGCCAGCACTGCCTCAGACAGGGCGCTCCTTCCGCCCGGCCTGCCCCCTGCTCTGGCCTGCTCCTCATGCTCTCCTGGACTCTTTTGGGTGCCGCCTCCTCCTGGAGGCCTTCCGCCGGCCTTCAGCCCCTGGCCTCTGACTGGAGAGCAGCCAGGCCCCCACTAGAGCTGGCAGAAACTCTGGGAGACTGGCCCCATGTCATCACTACATCCAGTGCCCAGAGCGCACCCAGAGCTTCATAGGCTGGAGCCCCAAAGAGGGAAGGGTCTTCATCTCCCTCTCGGTCTTAAGGTGAAAAGAACAAGCCATGTTCAACTAGTTCATCTTTGAAATGTATTCATTCTCTTCTGCTTCTTGAACCACGGAAGGCTCCGAGGGGCTAAAAGGAGACCTCGCCCCTGTGAAGGTCTGGCCTGACGCAGGCTGGAGACGGGGGTGACCAGAGCCCCTGGCCACACAGAATGGCCCAGGCACTCCCCATGCCAGTGTCTGTGTGAGGGCAGCTTCACGCCACTGTCCACCTGCCAGCCAGCACCCCAGCAGCCCACCCCAAACCCCTCTAACCCAAACATCTACCCTCCAGCAAGAGAGGCTGCCGCCGGCTGGACCCGAGGGCAAGACTACCTCAGGCCACGGGTTCTTGGGTCTTCAGCCCAGCCCCACCCGCTGCCCCTCTGCCGTCCGAGGTAGCTTCCTTCTCTCCAGCCTCCTTCATTCCAACAACAGGGCCCGGCCCAGCCCCAGGGCACCAGCACAGGGAACAGAGGAAACGGAGGTGCCTACCAGCTCCTCGGTGTGCACGTCTCAGCCCAGCGATCACAGCTGCCTGGTGGCCCCATGCCCCTGGACCCCAGCCCTCGCCCCTCTCGCCCTTCCTCCACTCAGACTCAGAGAGATTTACAGTTTCTGTCACCACTGGTCTGCCTGTTTATTCCATTACTTGCTCTCACATAACTCATGATGTCATCCTGTACAATTTTATGGGAAATTAACCAAGAAATAAACCTATGTTAAAAATACATACAGGCTGACTTGCATACTTTTTAGCAAATATTTAAGAAATAGCCAGCCACTGTTCTTCCTTTTTGTAACAGTTTCCAATCGGACAAGACAGGAATTTAGAATAAATCTAAAGGAGAGCATTCATGGGAACACTGAATATAAATTATTGAAATAAGTAGTCTTACAGAATACACTGGCCCCCTTGGAACACTTAATTATTAAAAATCCAGAAACTTTTCAAAAGAAGACTTTTTAAGTACTTATAATATTTTTTACCATGAAGTTAAACTTATTAAGAAAAATGTGTGATATATAAGTGACAGGACAATTACACCAAATCCCACCATCCTGGCAAAAAAGGTTTACATTTTAATGGGCTTCTTTTAGCTTTCTATTTAATCCATACAGAAATTATACCTTTTGTTTCTTATTTGGTATCACTTAGAATGGCATCCCACTCCAGTACTCTTGCCTGGAAAATCTCGTGGATGGAGGAGCCTGGTGGGCTGCAGTCCATGGGGTCGCTGAGGGTCGGACACGAGTGAGCGACTTCACTTTCACTTTTCACTTTCATGCACTGGAGAAGGAAATGGCAACCCGCTCCAGTGTTCTTGCCTGGAGAATCCCAGGGACGGGGGAGCCCCCATAGACGGTGGGCTGCCGTCTATGGGGTCGTACAGAGTCAGACATGACTGAAGTGACTTAGCAGCAGCAGAAAAGAAAATAAGAAATCAGCAGAAACTATCCACTTCACAGAGTTCAAATTAAGCTAAGAGATGGATTCATGCCAACTGCTCTTGAAAGGTCACTTAATAATGATAAAAGGAGGACTTTTCTTGAATGCCGTGCTGGGCCAGGTAGGAGGCAAAGTTCCTCAAGTGGACCATTTGGTCTCCCCTGGTCAATCGCCCCATGAGGTGGGTTTTAGATGCCTTCCCAAGACCTTGGGGCCTCTGTAGGGCTGATGGTCCCCTGCCCGCAGACCAGCCCCCAGGTCTTTGTCCCTTTGGGAGGCCCTGGCCTCCTATCCCCAAGGGTACCCCATGCTTGCTCACAGAGCAGCTGTTCTTATCTGCTGCTCCCATCCCTCGCTAAGCCCTGTCCTGTTCAGTTTTCCTTCACGGCTCTTAGCATGTCTCCCCATGGTGCTATAAAGTGAAACTTGCTCAGCTGTGTCCGACCCCATGGACTGTAGCCCACCAGGCCCTCTGTCCATGGAAATCTCCAGGCCAGAATACTGGAGTGGGTAGCCGTTCCCTTCTCCAGGGGATCTTCCCAACTCAAGGATCGAACCCAGGTCTTCCACATGGTAGGAAGATTCTTTACCATCTGAGCCACCAAGTCTATCTGCTTATCAGCTGCCTGCCTTCTGCCTCTGGGGGACTCATTCAGCAGAGGGAAGACTCCACTGTTGCCGCTGCAGCCCCGACAGTCAGGCCCCTGGCCACCACGCCACAAACGCGGACAATTAACTCATCCTACACCCGTGAGGAGACTGGGGACCCAAGAGCTAAAGAGCCTGGCAAGGTCCATGACTGTGAAGACCCAGAGCCAGAATCTGACCCAGAGGGGGCACAGCCCCACAAGGAGAACCTCTGTGTGCACTTTAAGGTGATCCACACAGCTCCCACCTGGAATGAAGGCTGCCCCACCCCCACTAGAGGCACGTGCTCTGGTGGGATGTTTACCCTCAACACTCAAAACAGCAAAACAGGGGTTTTTTCCCTCTCACCTATAAGCCTGGGGTGGAGAAGGCAATGGCAACCCACTCCAGTATTCTTGCCTGGAAAATTCCATGGATGGAGGAGCCTGGTAGGCTGCAGTCCATGAGAGTCCATGAGAGTCAGACACGACTGAGCAACTTCACTTTCACTTTTCACTTTCATGCATTAGAGAAGGAAATGGCAACCCACTCCAGTGTTCTTGCCTGGAGAATCCCAGGGACGGCGGAGCCTGGTGGGCTGCCGTCTATGGGGTCGCACAGAGTTGGACACGACTGAAGCGACTTAGCAGCAGCAGCAGCAGCATAAGCCTGGGGCAGGTGTACTTTCTCTGAACTTGAGTCCTAATAAGGTGTAAAACAGGGATAATGCCATCTGACCTCCCAAGGCCATCACAAAAATCAGAGGATGCACAGCAAAGAAGTAAGTGCTAGCAATGGCTAGGAGTTATTTGGGTGCACAAGATTACTTTGGTTGATAAGGGAGAATTACCAGAAGATACTGTGCTGCCACTTGCCTGAGGTTTTAATTTATATATATATATTTTTTTTGGCTCGGCTTTTGTTTTTTTGTGTCTTTTTAAGAGATAGCACAGCCAAGAAAGCTATATTGATGCTACCCTGTGCTGAGTCTGATGAACTGAATTGTATATTACCTTTTACGTTTTTACATCCAGAAAGTCATTAATGAGTGAGGGGGAAACGTGGTCTTATAGGATCTGGTCTCTGGGCAATGCAAGAATCATCTCACCAGAATGTGGGAGCATTGTCGGCGAAGGCATCCTTATTGGGTTCACTCAGTGACGAAGCCCAAGCCTCTAGAATGATGCCTTGTACACAGCGGGTGTTCGATAAATATTTGTGAATGTTGACAGATTCAAAGAATGAATGAGATAATTAAACAACTGTGTGACTGCTCTGTGCCAAAAATATTACCCACCAGATACACACTGAAATTTAAGGAGGAAACATGTCTTTTCAAGCCCAAAGTCGTCTGGTCTTTGTCGCTCACTGAGCCCCGTAAGAGCTCTGAAGTGTGAATACACTGGGACATCTTCCCCAATAAGAGGAAAGTATGCCTGATGAATGTGCCCCAAGAGGAAACTGCAGTTCCTCTGACTGTTAATCTATCATCTTTCCCAAAACAAATACATGCAGGCAATTTTTTTTTTTTCCCCTGGGTCATCGAGCTAAGAGTCTACCTTGCTCCTCCATCCTGCACGGGCCTCTCTCTGCTTTTCACGTGGGCAGCCGCGGAAATGACTGAATCCTCACTCACAGCACCTGCATGAAGACTGGCAACCCTGCCAGTCCCAATTGGCATTATGTAAAACCAAGCTGTGGGGCCACGTGAGGTTGCCCAGGAAGCACACTACACAACCTGGAAGAGCACTGAGGTCTCTCCAGCACTAAGGCCCCATTTCCCCTGGAGAAGGAAATGGCAATCCACTGCAGTATTCTTGCCTAGAGAATCCCATGGACGGGGAAGCCTAGCAGGTTACAGTCCACGGGGTCGCAAAGAGTCGGACACGACTGAGCGACGTCACCTCACCTCACCTCACCTCAAGGCCCCATTTACTTCATTACAGCCTTCTAAGAGGTTATTTATACCATGGGGGTATAAATGCCTTTCTTCTTGGGCTTCCCAGATAGCTCAGTTGGTAAAGAATCCACCTGCAATGCAGGAGACCGTGGTTTGATTCCTGGGTCGGGAAGATCTGCTGGAGAAGGGATGAGCTACCCACTCCAGTATTCTTAGGCTTCCCTTGTGGCTCAGCTGGTTAAGAATCTGCCTGAAATGTGGTAGACCTGGGTTTGATCCCTGGGTTGGGAAGATCCCCTGGAGAAGGGAAAGGCTACCCACTCCAGCATTTTGGTCTAGAAAATTCCATGGACTGTATAGTCCATGGGGTTGCAAAGAGTTGGACATGACTGAGCAACTTTCACTATTCACTATGGTTGTAAGCTGCCTTTATGCCAATATTATGGATGAAATTATTTTCTATTTAAAATTTTACTTATTTATTTGTTTTTGGCTGCATGGGGTCTTTGTTGTTGCACACAGACTTTCCCTAGTTGCAGCGAGTAGGACTTACTCTCCAGTTCAGCTTTCTCACTATGCCGGAGCACAGGCTCCAGGGCATGGGCTCAGTAGTCATGGCACATGGGTTTAGCTGTCCTATGGCATGTGGGATCAATCCTCCTGGACTAGGGATTGAACCCATGTTCCCTGCATTGCAAGGTGGATTCTTAACCACTGGACCACCAGGGAAGCCCCATGGATGAACTTATTCTGTAAATTTTTTTATAAACAGGATCACACTTCTAATACATAAGATATGGAGCATGTTAAATATTCATTTCATAAAACTGGAGCCCTGAGGTCCAAAAACACATACTTTAACAATATAAGAAAACATTAACCATTGCCAACTTGTGTGGATGTTCCTGCACCATGAAATACTCAATCGATACCTTTTAGTCTACATGTGAAATCACATGATGCACTGCAATGCATAAAGTGATTGGATATGATATCACTTAGGTGCAGAATCCAAAAAAAAAATGGTACAAACAAACCTATTTACAGAACAGAAAGACAGTCACAGATGTAGAAAACAAACTTATGGTTACCAAGGCGGAGGAGGGAGAGGGATAAATTTGGATATTGGGATTGACATACACACATTACTATAATATAAAATGGATAACTAATAAGAACCTGCTATAGGGACTTCCCTGGCAGCCCAGCGGTTGGGACTGCACCTTCCGATGAAGAAGGTGTGGGTTTCATCCCTGGTTGGGTAGCTAAGAGCCCATGTGCAAAAATCCTAATGTGAATCCCCAAGTTTTCTATTAATCAACAGAAGTGGAATAAATTCAGGAAGAATATTTTAAATGCCTCCACTTCATTCTTCCAAAGGCAGAAGGGCCTTCAAAGGCCAAAATTTGCAAAGTCACTTCACCTGTGTTGCTTCAATTACCCCATCGATTGCTCCAGAGCACAGCCGGTCTTTGAGTGTGTTATCATCTTTGTAATGGCCTCAGCTAGAAACCCACCCTTTCTGTGTTTAAAGCCTGGACAGCTTGGTCTGAGATGGTCTTACGGAACATCACAAAGAAGAAAAGGATGAATGGTAACAAGAAGCTATTCCTTGCCCTCCTTTGTGGGGAGAGGTAGGTCATCCTGTAACAAAAATAGAGCCAGTGGAGGCTGTTGAAGATCCAGCATTACTGAGGTTCTTTTGTAAAAGTCAGCGTTTCCAAGTGAGGCTTCAATCTAAAGGAGTACGAAAATGCAACCAAGTACCTACTGTGGAGAATTACAAAATGTTCACCAAATTTGAAAATAACAAACAAAGAAAATCCAGGTTCACTCTTGTGGAGAAAACGCCCAAGACTGAGTCTGAGTATCCTCCCGGCCTCCCTGGACCCAGGCTCGAGAAAGAGACTGAAACGGAGCAGGACCCTGTGTCCTTGTCCCCCCACCCTCCTCCTCTGCCTGCCTTCTGTCTGTGGGAAACTTCAGGCAAAGGATACATTTATTCAGAGCAGTGAGAGATGCTGAAACAAAGGAAAACAGTGGAAGGAGACTAAATAATAATGTAGCAATTAAGCATAGTCAAGGACCTTCAGTTCTTTCTCAGGGGCTATAGATGATATTTTGAGCCATATCCTGGGAGCTGTCTCATAGATACCAAAACACCAGGTGGAGAAGTTAACCACACGGTGACCAGACTGTCCACAGGACTTGAGCTGCCACAATGCTGAGACCTGACTGCAAAGAAACGGGAAGAGATGGACCCTGGAACTGAGATGAACTGTACTTGAAACAACCATGGTGTTGCTGGTCAGACCATTGATAACCGATTCAAAGATGACTGTTAGAGAGGACTGTGCTGTTTCTGCATGTAACCCCTTCCCCCACCCCATCTATAAAAGCTCTCACCCCCTGCTTGTGGGGGCTGGGAGTCAGTCTTTGGACAGATGTCTGCCACCCTCCCCGTCCCCCTGTCAGCATCTAAAATAAAGCAAACTTTCCTTTCCACCAACCTGGCCTGTTTACTGGTTTTTGAGGTCCAGGCACCTAACTCCACACACACATCTTCTTTCATTAAGAGCAGGTGAGAACAAAGGCCTTCAAGATGAGAAGCCTCTTGGGAAAGGTCAGCTCCCCCAAGGGGGGCTGCTATGTCCCTCCTCCAGCTCCCCATCACTGACAAGAATGAAACCAGATTAGACTTGAAAAAGAACTAAAGAACCACTGACTCAAACACAACATTCAATAGCACTTACCTACATGAGAAAGAGAGAGACAGAGGAGGAGATGGTCAGCTATGGGGAAGTCACCAAGAACTAGGGTAGATTTGAGGTCCAGTTGAAACCACAGTGCTCAGGAGCTCAAGGTTCCTCTCTTTGAAGTTATAAGGATTTAAATGTGGGAAGGAGGTGGGAATAACGTGGTGGGCATCATAACTGTGAAAGTTTCACCAAACAACAGTAAACCCTACTTCATGTTCACACGCTACCTTTCCAAGATTACTTAATAAATGTAAATACTGCTACATTTAGACACATGAGTGAAGACCTCAATAGCCACTGAAAAAGTATAAAAATTGTGCTTTATCTGAAACCCAAATTAGAGTAACATCTCTTCCAGCTTGAATCCTGAATGGGGTATACTCATCACCCCATTTGTTAAGTGAATCTAACATTTTAAAGGGATGGGCAATGCACAGCCTAAAATCGGTGTCTATTAAAATGATCAACCTCTAATCTGAGTAGAGTCCATAAGTCATCATCTTCCTGCTCTTCCTTACAAAGAAGTAGAATCTTGCTGGTCAAATGTTTCTCATTCATCAGAAAACTTACTAAGCGTTTCTACAGTGGAGAAAGGATCCACACGTACGCAGACCTTTTTATCCAAATGCTTTCGAGACCACGAGCATCTTCCTGGATTCCTCGGGTGCAAGGTGAATCACCTCCCCAGGTCTCCTATTTGTGATGGAGGCTTTGTTATCTGGATTCCCCAGCTAGAGTTCTAACTACCAGACACATTCACCAGAAGAGACATCAATCTATTTCCCATAATTTCTGCTTCCTGGGAAAGGATCCCATTGGGTGATGCTCATTAATCTAGCAAGGATGAATCCAAAGATAAAAGAAGTAAACTTTAATTAGACTTTAAAGGTAAAGATACAAGGGTCAACTCTCTGTCATTGGTTCTCTTGAACCATGCTTATAAGATAACCAGCCTTCGCCACCAAACTCAAAACCCAACACCCTCACTCATTTGACCAGCACCCAGGGGACACTGACTGTGATATTAAGACTCTTCTGCACTTTTGTTTTTAAAAAGAGAACTTAAAACTGAAAACAAACCTGATGGCATCCATGGGTCAGAGGTTGGTTTGGTCAAGGTGTTCACTTGCTCCCAGTTGAAGTCATCATCTACAGCCTGGCTGTATCCACACGTGCTGTAAGGCTCATCAAAGAGGCAACCACCTAAAATGTAAAAGAAGGGAGAGTGATATTAATAATGACCAAACTTCTGGGATAAACTACAATGAATGCAGGGAACCGTAAACCCACGGTTGATGCTCAACTCAATTTGACCCTGACCCCACTGCATCCTAAGTAAGTGTTATCTGAGTACTAGTCATGCCTTGTCAATAATTCTAAATTATATTGTTTCCCAAAAAGACTCTGACATCTTTATAATAGCCATCAGTTGTGTCTGACTCTTTGTGACCCTTTGGACTAAAGCCCACCAGGCTCCTCTAGCCATGGGATTCTCCAGGCCAAAATACTGGAGTGAGCTGCCATGCCCTCCTCCAGGGAATCTTCCAGACCCAGGGACTGAACCCGTGTCTCCTGTGTCTGCTGTGCGACAGGTGGATTCTTTACCCGCGAAGCATTGGGGCAGCCCAGTTGAAAGTAAAAATGAAGCAAATTTGTAATTCATATTTTCCAGATTCATATGAAGTTGGCATAATTGACCTTGTGTTCAAAACTTTAATAGAACCATCCTAGGTGTTCAACATGTCTTCAAAAGAAAAACAAATTATACTTTGTCCAAAAAATGAAAAGAGAAATACTTCCATTGTAACACTGGGCATACTGGTCAGGGACAAAACAGTAGAGATTGTAGACCTTGCTTGAAAAATATTTGTCTAAGGATTATTCTAAATCTAATGCAAAAATGGGTTTTGCTTTAATACTTTGGAGATTTGAAGTCTCAAAATTAAAAGAGATTATAAATTTGCTTACAGTCCACACAATTTTTAAAGGCAAGGATAAATTCAAAATTAAACATGGGGTAAACATCTGCTGGATGTTGAAGCTAAAAATGAAGCTATTTAAATAAAGAAACAAAGAATAAAAGAAAATGCAGTATATGCAAAGCAGGTCCGCTGTTTCAGCATCTGGGGACACACTGATGATTCAAAAAGTCCCACTCACATCCTCTCAAATGTCTCTTGTTACCCTGAATTATTATAGCGTCAAGTCTTTCCCCCAATGTTTCACATTGCCAAAGTGAAGGATTATATCAATCATCTTAATTATCATGAAAATTCTATTGCCCATTATCATAGAATGTTATTAATTATGTCAACTTAAAAGATTAATTATAATCACTTGCCAATGATGAGAATTGAGGGTCTGGTCAAGAAAACACAAGTGTAAGAATATAATTTCACTGTGGCTGTACCGTATGCCTTGGCAGCAAGAAGATAAATAAAATAATAATAATAAAGTAGTTGCACAAACTAAGACATGGGGTCCCCTCGTCCAATTTCCATCCACTTGCTTACATCAGTTCTACAACCTTCTGGACAGACAGCTTCCGAACAGGTGCATGTGTGCTCACTCCTGTCTGACTCTTTGCGACCCCACAGACTGTGTCCCATCAGGCTCCTCTGTCCATGGGATTCTCCAAGCAAGAATACTGGAGTGGGTAGCCATTCCCATCTCTAGGGGATCTTCCCAGCTCAGGGATTGAACCCGCACCTCCAGCACCCCTTTTACCAGCAAGCAGAATCTGGGAAGCCCTCTGAACAGGTGGGCACCCAGAATTTAGAAAACATCCCTCTGATTGTAGATGACTCCTTTAAAAAGGCCCAAATGCAGCTTCCTGAAATGTATACCCATCGATCTTAGTTCTTTCCTGTGTACAAACAGTGAAAAATCCCCATTCTTACACAAGAAAGCTATTTAAAAAGAGCTGTTAAGTTCTATGTTTTTGCTTCTCCAGGCAAAACATGCTTTGCTCCCCTCCCTCCCTCCCAATAGAAGGCTCTCAGACCTTCACCATGAAGGCAGGTGTTCTAAACACTGTCGCGTTTATGAGCACTCATCTAAAGCAGGGACTCTCAGTACTGCAGCCCCAATTCGACTGACTACTTCCCTTGACCTCTTGCTCTGTCAACAGCCTGAGCTGAGGGCTGGCCCATCCCGGAATCCCACACGTTTCCTCATACCACTTGCCATCGAGCCACTTCTCCCCTCTGCAATAAGGGAGGTGACTTTCTACATTTTCCCTTTCTAAACCCCATCTCTGTTGTCAGTACATCTCTCCAGCCTGGTGAGAGCTTCTGCAATCCTGATTTTGTCATTCGGGTGTTAAGTTATCCTACCTAGGTCTGGGTTATCTGCAAGTTTGAAGAAGCATATTTGCTGTCAGCCTCCAAATCACTGATAAAAGATGTTCAAGGGACCTTGGGCCATTTTAAGAAGCATCCCTCCTCTTTCACTCTTTGTATTAAGTCACTAGCTCCAGTGGCCCTGGACACCATCTTCTGTAACACTTTTAACAGAACTGCCCAATTAAAGATTCTGTTGGGAACAGAAAACTCATTATAAAGACACAGCATTAACTCAATACTTCACCTTGACAACAACTGGTAATTTATATTTCCCTCTTATTCAGCTTTAACAAGTTCAGAAACAGAGTGGCTTTGTTTCAAGCACGTAATACTAACACCTTTACAATTTCGGGTAAGAAATGTTAGAAGACTATGCAAACATTTATGAGAAATATTTTCTCTTGGTTGCAAGCCCTAATTTTGATATAGAAAATAGCCTTACTGCTGCAGGAATAAACCCAAACAGCAGTAGCACTTGTAATATTCAAAAGAAAGAAAGAAGCATGAATTTTGACAGAAAAGGGACCCCCAATGGAAGCACAGACAGTACTTTGATGAAAGTCCTGCCGTGCAATCTCAAGCAGTGAGAAATAGCTTGGGGCATCAGCAAAACAACTGAAGGCTGGTTAAAGACCTGGTTTAGGAACCAATTCTTGGCACTGCTGCTGCTGCTAAGTCACTTCAGTCATGTCCAACTCTGTGAGACCCCATAGACAGCAGCCCACTAGGCTCCTCTGTCCCTGGGATTCTCCAGGCAAGAATACTGGAGTGGGCTGCCATTTCCTTCTCCAATAAGCAAATACAATAGTGAGAGCTGGTATGGCTGAAGCAAACCCCAGTGACTAATACAATGCTGGTGCAAGGATATAATTTCCCTATTATATAAAGCTGCTTCTACCACTTGAAGGAAAACAGAGAATCCACACAGGACTATGGAACCACCAGGAAATGGCACAGAGTGGATTTCCTGTTGCCCCAACCTGTGTCTCCCTGCACACCTACGGGTCCATCATTGGCCTCCATCCAACAGACACAGAACCCTAAAACAGCAAAGGTGGTCCACTGAGATGAAATGAGGCAAGAGTCAGGTCAACAGCAATGAGATATAACCCACGCAAGAGAGCACAGTGAAGCTTTTCGATTTCAAGGCAACTCTGGGTAGACATGACGTGAACAGGTTCCAGGGTCAGACACCTGGCACTTCCTTGTTCTTGTCCCACTGACTTTGTGTTTGTAGACAAATCATTTAGTCTCTCTGAACCCGAATGTCTTTTCCAATGAAATGAATATAACATATACCTCACTTGATGTTTCTGATAAGTCAGTTTGGCAGCAAGTATGGCTGGTCTAACAGAGTTGAGCAAGTCCACCAGTATCAGCTATTACTACTACTACTAATTATTATTATTACTAATTAGTAAAAGCTATTACTAATAATCTTACTAAGATTTAAGCTAAGGTCTTAAATCAACTCTGAATATTCACTGGAAGGACTGACACTAAAGCTGAAGCTCCAATACTTTGGCCACCTGATGCAAAGAGTCAACTCATTGGAAAAGACCCTGATGCTAGGAAAGATTGAAGGCAGGAGGAGAAGAGGGTGACAGAGGATGAGATGGTTGGATGGCATCAGCGACTCAATGAACATGAGTTTGAGCAAGCTCTGGGAGATAGAGAGGGACAGGGAAGCCTGGCGTGCTGCAGCCCATGGGGTCACAAAGAGTCAGACACAACTGAGTGACTGAACAACAAATCTTCCTTACCATCTGAATCTCCTACAAGGACTCTCAAGCGTTCACTGCACTGCAAGTGGCTGGAATAAATAATTTGAGATGGTAACATGTACTCTGTAGGGAAATGAAGAGTGTGGGCTTCTCCGTGGCACCACAAGAGCAAAGAACAGAGCTTACCGGGCTTGTCAAGTGAGTGCCTTGGGGCCAGTGAAGAATCTGACAAGGAAGCAAAGTCCCAGAAACATCATGAGATGAAGACTTTCCAAAAATAAGTCACCTGCAGTTTCAGGATAACACAGACAGCTTACCATCACGTAGAGGAATACCGTCGGCAACAAATTGCCAAGTTTTCTCCAGAACTCTGGGCATCGGATCAACATCCAACAGCCCACGGCTGGACCATATTCATCCATCAGTCAAGGTAAATTATTTATCTTTTGAGGAGGGGAATCAGGACTAAACCCAAGGTCAAACATGTGATGGAAGAAAGGTGATGCAAGCCAGATGGGTGGTGATCTGCTTCTCTCTTGTTCTCTCTGTTAAATCAATATACACACATGCCTCCATCATACCTTTAGAAAGGCTTTTCCTTAGCAAATCTGCATACAACACACAACCTGTGTGGGAATAAGGAGTTATTATATGAAAGGAAGTGTCAGCAGATGTCAATATCCGGGTAACAGACAAGGATGATGACTGTGTGGCTTGTTCCAGGACAGGCAGTGCAACACAGTAACATGCCAATTAAATTAATAAAATTAAAGAAAAGTGAAAATTTAAAAGCAAGAAAAGTAGAGGGGGGGGGAAAAGTAAGAATAAGATGATATCAGGATTATGGAGAGGACTGCACCATTATCACCAAATAATTTTTTTTTAAGTCATTAGGCTCATTTACTGGCCACATATTTCACTCTGAGCTTTGGGGTAGCCAGTGCCAAGAGGAAATAATGGCTGATTACACAATCCACAGTATGTATGAGATGATAATATACATACTAAAGCTAGTAACAGGGGTTTCCATTTACTAATGGAGGAGGGCAGGGCAACCCACTCCAATATTCTTGCCTGGAGAATTCCATGGATAGTGGAGCCTGGTGGGCTATGGTCTATGGGGTAGCAAAGAGTCAGATACTTTTACTTCCTCACTTTCACAAT
Source organism: Oryx dammah (assembly GCF_014754425.2). Classification (NCBI taxonomy): domain Eukaryota; kingdom Metazoa; phylum Chordata; class Mammalia; order Artiodactyla; family Bovidae; genus Oryx; species Oryx dammah. The sequence goes on from NW_024070206.1 coordinate 21,287,740, forward strand.
TTCTAAGGACTTGTTCAACGCTCACACTAACCCGATAACATAGGTACCATGATCCCCATTTTACCGTTACAGAAAATGAGGCACAGAAGGGTTGAAAGCTTGCACACAAGGTTCCAAAGATGGAAGACAGTGACGCAGAGACTTGAACCCAGGCATCCTGCCTTGAAAACCCACATTCTTAACACTGTGTGACAGTATCTCCCAAACTAAAAACTGGAAAGAAACACAACTCCTAATCCTACATCCAGAGGGAGGGACCTCTCTTCCCAGGGCACCAGGAGGAAGCAATCAACATGCATTAATGAACATAGTTCGCAGGGGCAACCACCGCAATGGAGCCACAGGTTCTAGGGTCCATTTGGTAACATGTGAGGACAGCATGTCATCCAACTTCAATTAGATAAACTTGATTAAGTGGGAGCTCAGAGCATTCTCGGATAAAACTGTAACCTCCCTCAAAATGGTCTTTATGAATATTGCTTCTCTCAAAAAAGTCTTAGTGGACTGCCATGAATTTATATATTTACTTCTCAACTAAAACCTGAAGCCAGTCTGTGCTATTACTTAGCATAGCACAATAGGTTCTAGAAATAACATGGAACCATAGGTTTTTTTTTGTTGTTGTTTTATAAAAACTTCAGAGTTTAAAAGAAACAGAAGCCTAGGAATTCTTCTCAAAAGTTATTTTATTTTTTATTATTTTGGCCATGCTGCCCCACCTTGTGGGATCTTTTTGTTCCCCAACCAGGGCTTGAACCCAAGTTCTTGGCAGTGAAAACGCAGAGTCCTACCCAATGAACCACCAGGGAATCCCCTCAAAAAGCATTTAGATCATTATAACTCTTAGTCATCTTGATATTACTGAGAGCTAGTACATGGTAAAGTGAAAATGAAAGAAGTGAAAGTGATATTCACTCAGTCATGTCCGATTCTTTGCGACCCCAAGGACTGTAGTCTGCCAGGCTCCTCTGTCCATGGGATTTCCCAGGCAAGAATACTGGAGTGGGTTGCCATTTCCTTCTCCAGGGGATCTTCCTAACCCAGGGATTGAACCTGGGTCTCCCGAATTGCAGGCAGATTCTTTACTGTCTGAGTCACCAGAGGGCTGGTCTGTACATGGTAGGCACCCAATAAATGCTTTTTCAGAAACACAGATGATGAATTTCCCAAAGCTCTGTGCAGAATCTGGCCACAATAATTTTGCCTAAATTTTTTTCAAACTGTAATATCCACTTAAACAATGAAAACAATCTCAATTGTTTTCAAAAACACCCAGCCCTGTCCTGATGTATTCCAAGATGAATCAGCTCCAAATGTGACAAAATCACTGAACATGTTCATTTTTTTTATTATGGCTGAAAACTATAAGCCAGCTAAATGTTAATGAAGTCTCCTCTCAAATTATGGTTTTCGCTTTTAGAAAAGTTAAAGTCTTTTTTTTTTCTTTCTGGCAATAATTAAGATAGTAAAGCTAGTTGTCTATAAAGGTCATTCATGATTTATGAAAATACAATATTATCATTTGCATATTGAAGGGAATTTATCTTTCTTCTTTCTTTGCTGCCGTTGTTTAGTCACTTAGTCATGACCAACTCTTTGTGACCCTGTGGACTGTAGCCCACCAGGCTCCTCTAAGGGATTTCCCAGGCAAGAGTACTGGAAAGGGTTACCATTCCCTTCCCAACCCAGGGATCAAACCCACGTCTCCTGGCAGGCAGATTATTCACCACTGTGCCACCAGGGAAGTCCTTCTTTCGAACAGCAGAGAATTATTCAGTAGGACCAAGAGTAGTATGCCATCATTAAGACAGGTTATAACGGAGTGGATGGTCCACTTTTTCCCCAAAGGAAACTTAAAAATTCTTTCACAAGATCGCTCTGTATCCTACTAAAGCTCCAGAACCAAAGAGAAGACAAAAGAAACAAAACCGTCATGGATCAGAACCTACCCTCTGGAGCAGAATCTAAATATTCTTTGATTGTGACCCATAGTCATGACACCATAACCCATCACATGTATATGCACACTTCATAAACCATATTTATCTCTACTGAGATACACTGGCCTTTTTCATTTCTGTTCTATCTGATTTTGAAAAGGGTGGTGTCTGGGTTTAGAAAACTGACCCTATGATCCTTCAAAAGGTGCTCCTGTAGCCTTTAAGCTGTGGGGGTAAAAACCATTACCTGGGACCCTTCGTTTAGCTTGAAGTTACTACTCAACACTATGATGTGAGTGCCCTGTGATCTGCAAAGTGACCTGTGATCTGCAAAGACCCCAATTTCCTGAACATCCATCACATGCTGGCCAGATTCTGCTTCAGAAAACAGTCATTATTTCATCTAATCCTCACAACCAGGATAAGACTATACTCTCAATGTATGTGTGGATGCTAAATCACTTCAGCTCAGTTCAGCTCAGTTCAGTTCAGTTCAGTTCAGTCACTCAGTCATGTCCGACTCTTTGCAACCCCATGAGTCACAGCACACCAGGCCTCCCTGTCCATCACCAACTCCCGGAGTTTATTCAAACTCCATTGAATCGGTGATGCCATCCAGCCATCTCATCCTCTGTCATCCCCTTCTCCTCCTGCCCCAAATCCCTCCCAGCAGCAGAGTCTTTTCCAATGAATCAACTCTTCGCATGAGGTGGCCAAAGTACTGGAGTTTCAGCTTTAGCATCAGTCCTTCCAAAGAACACCCAGGACTGATCTCCTTTAGAATGGACTGGTTGGATCTCTTTGCAGTCCAAGGGACTCTCAAGAGTCTCCTCCAACACCACAATTCAAAAGCATCAATTCTTCGGTGCTCAGCTTTCTTCACAGTCCAACTCTCATATCCATACATGACCACTGGAAAAACCATAGCCTTGACTAGATGAACCTTTGTTGGCAAAGTAATATCTCTGCTTTTCAATATGCTATCTAGGTTGGTCATAACTCTACTTCAGTAGCATCCAACTCTTTGAGACTACATAGAGCCTGCCAGGCTCCTCTGTCCATGGGATTCTTCAGGCAAGAATACTGGAGTATTTCCTCCACCAGGGGATCTTCCTGACCCAGGGATCAAACTCATGTCTCTTACATCTCCTGCACTGGCAGGTGGGTTCTTCACCACTCGCACCATCTGGGAAGCCGACAGTTTCAATGTCTGATCAAAGAACTCATCACATAACAAACCCCACGCAAATGTCTGTCTCACAAAGCCTAAACTCAAGAATCAATATCTTTTTTCCCAGGTATCAGTGTATTACCCCTCAGCCCTAAATTCACTTTTCATTACTTACTCTGAGAAAATGTATGCAGACCCTCTGACTACATGCCCTGTTCCACTTGGCAAGACTTTAAGCTTGGCCAGCAGAGGGTCCTGGAGAGGCAGGGCAGGAGCAAAGAGGGGCCTTGCAGAGCTCCAAGAAGGCTCCCAGCACACACAGCTTCAGGAGCCCCAGATCCACAAGGTCAGAGCTATCTGGTTCCTCCAGCATGTGGTGGCCAATAGGGTCCAACAGACAGCACTCACCCCTACACCTCTCGGTGGCTCACCTCCCATGAATAGCTTTCCCGGCCACCCTAGAGGACACTTCCTCCAAGTTCCATGGCTGTGGCCCCACAGGGACTTCCCTGTTGTCCACCACATCCTGGATCTCAGCTTTGGGGGGAAATTCTCCTAGGACTTCATTTCTGCTCGGGAACAGTGGCCGCCTCACACACACTTGCTATTACTTCTCTACTCTGCAGAATATTCTACCTATTTGCCAACCTCCCCATTCTAATCTGTTGTTATATTCTTTATGGATACATCCCTATATTTACAAATGGCAGTTTGACATGGCCAAACATTTCACCCAAATCACAGAGAGCTTGGTGTGGGGCCAGCAGTCCAAGCCAGATCTGCATCCAAAGTTCACACTCCTTCAAGTCTACACATCTCCACCCTTCAGCCTCCTCTGGTGGCGCAGACGGTAACGAATCTGCCTGCAATGCAGGAGATCCAGGTTCAGTCCCTGCGTCTGGAAGATGCCCTGGAGAAGGGAATGGCAACCCACTGCAGTAGTCTTACCTGGGAAATCCCATGGACGGAGGAGCCTAGTGGGCCACAGTCCAGGGGATTGCAAAGAGTTGGACAGGACTAAGCAACTAACATTTCATCCTCACCCTTAACCCACCTCCATAAAGTAAGCAAATAACAACCTGAAATATTTATGTAATAACTGTTACATGAATTGCATTGTAAATAAGCTCCTGAAAGTACCATTTCTAAGGAGCTAATGGAGAACAACCAAATGTTAATTTCTGCCAACATCTGCTGGATCATCAAAAAAGCAAGAGAGTTCCAGAAAAAATCTATTTCTGCTTTATTGACTATGCCAAAGTCTTTGACTCTGTGGATCACAATAAAGTGTGGAAAATTCTTCAAGAGATGGGAATACCAGACCACCAGACCTGCCTCTTGAGAAACCTATATGCAGGTCAGGAAGCAACAGTCAGAACTGGACAGGGAACAACAGATTGGTTCCAAATAGGAAAAGGAGTACATCAAGGCTGTATATTGTCACCCTGCTTATTTAACTTATATGCAGAGTACATCATGAGAAATGCTGGGCTGGAAGAAACACAAGCTGGAATCAAGATTGCCAGGAGAAATATCAATAGCCTCAGATATGCAGATGACACCACCCTTATGGCAGAGAGTGAAGAGGAACTAAAAAGCCTCTTGATGAAAGTGAAAGAGGAGTGGAAAAGTTGGCTTAAAGCTCAACATTCAGCAAACTAAGATTATGGCATCTGGTCCCATCACTTCATGGGAAATAGATGGGGAAACAGTGGAAACAGTGTCAGACTTTATTTTTGAGGGCTCCAAAATCACTGCAGATGGTGACTGCAGCCATGAAATTAAAAGACACTTACTCCTTGGAAGGAAAGTTATGACCAACCTAGATAGCATATTCAAAAGCAGAGACATTACTTTGCCAACAAAGGTACATCTAGTCAAGGCTATGGTTTTTCCAGTGGTCATGTATGGATATGAGAGTTGGACTGTGAAGAAAGCTGAGCACCGAAGAATTGATGCTTTTGAACTGTGGTGTTGGAGGAGACTCTTGAGAGTCCCTTGGACTGCAAAGAGATCCAACCAGTCCATTCTAAAGGAGATCAGTCCTGGGTGTTCTTTGGAAGGACTGATGCTAAAGCTGAAACTCCAGTACTTTGGCCACCTCATGCGAAGAGTTGATTCATTGGAAAAGACTCTGCTGCTGGGAGGGATTTGGGGCAGGAGGAGAAGGGGATGACAGAGGATGAGATGGCTGGATGGCATCACCGACTCGATGGACGTGAGTTTGAGTGAACTCCGGGAGTTGGTGATAGACAGGGAGGCCTGGCGTGCTGCGATTCATGGGGTTGCAAAGAGTCGGACACAACTGAGTGACTGAACTGAACTGAACTGAAGATACACATACATTTTCAACTGCTCTGACTTTAACAGGTTAAACTGACTTATATACTCTGGCAATCATTCTCCTTGTTATAATTACAGTCCTTTTAAAGTCATTTTGTAAAAAGACTGTAATACTCCTCGAGGAGATTTCTGGAACATTTTTCTCATTTGTTCTAAATACAGAATGACCCCATTTAAGGCAGCCTTTATCAAATGCATAAAGTATTAAATGGGACTCTCTACAGAGAGGGCAAATCAAAAACTAAGTGAATTAATGTTATATGTTCTATTTTCCTAAAATACATGTAATCTCAGGTGGTCCTTTCCATTTATTTCAAATTTAGAGCTGTGAGATAAATGGCTGTAAACTACATTTTCAAAGGATAAACAGAAGCGAGCTATAATATACATAATTGTTTTAAGAGTGGGGAAAAAAATCTGCACCAATATAGCTAAGCCACTGCTTTCCTCTTCTAAATCAATCCCAGTGACTTCTGCATTTAATTGCCTGCCAACAACGAAAGTATATAATGCCTCTTAAACTCTGAATGCCCCACTGATGGTTAGTGAATCGGACAGTAAGCATTATAGAATGCACTTCTACATAATTTAATCTAGCAAGCAGCTTTTACACATTGCACAGGCATTTAAATGGCTGATGCCACACTCTGTCATAAGTAGTGCTATCTGCTGATGGATGTACTTTATATAGCTCAAAGGAAATGAGTTGTTTTGTTCTTGAAGTTGCTATAGCTTATCACATCACATTCTTCATTTCATATCAATCTATTGGTTCCTTATTTTTTAAAAAGAGCTGATTGTAAAACACAACCATGAATTTTTCCTATTCATCTCAAAATCTGTTTTTTTTTTAATGGGTTAATAGTGTTATTTCCATTCCAAAATATTGTACAGATGCAGCCAAATCATTAGTGACCTGACTGTCTCGGTTTTCCATGTACAGATAAGTAGCTCAGAGAGGACTTAATTAAATCACTCGTACAAATTCTTTGCAAATTCAAATCTCCCTGAATATCACACTGGTGCTTCTATCCTCCAAGCCGATATTGAAAAATACAACGTGAAAAGGAGCTGTCTGCCTCTACCAGTGCAACAGGAGTAGGAAAAGAAAAGTAAATGATGAAAAATACCTGCAAGAACTGGCCAGGGTAGATTGAAAAATCCAGATCAGCAGTTATCACCTCGTCTCTGGAACCACCTGTGTCCTGAGTCCCAGGTGGGGACTGCGGTTCTCAGAGTGGTTCCCTCTACTTAGAAATACCCAGGCCCCACCTCCGACCTGCAGAATCAGAAACTCTGGGGTGAGGCCAGAATCAGCAGTCTGTGCTTTAGCAAGCCAGTTGTTGTTCAGTTGCCGAGTCGTGTCTGACTCTTAGTAACCCCATGAACTGCAGCACGCCAGGCTCCCCTGTCCTCCACTATCTCCTGGAGTTTGCTGAAATGCGTGTCTGTTGAGTCAGTGACACTATCTAACCATCTCATCTTCTGCCTGACCCCTAGATAATTCTGATGCACACTTAGGTTTGATAACCATTGTTCTAGTCTGACCTATTTAACCAGAATCTTCAGGAATCTGTGTTCTTAGGAAAAAAGGTCTCAGAACAAACTAATCTTTGACCCATTTTAGAAAAGTGCTCTAGATCAGTAGTTTCAAACAGGTTCAGCAAGATAAAGATAACTTCAGTTTTTAAAAAACCACAACCTTTTATCCAAGCATAAAAAGGAATGAAATAATGCCATTTGCAGCAATATGGATGGCCCTAGTGATTGTCACAGAGAGCGAAGTAAGTCAGACAGAGAAGATGATACATGTTATCACATACATGTGGAATCTAAAAAAGAAATACAAATGAACTTATTTACAAAACGGAAATAGACTCACAGACATAGAGAACAAATTTACTGTTACCAAAGGGGAAAGAAGGGGGGGTGGCGGGATAAATTAGGAGTTTGGGATTAATGTATACACATTATTATATATAAAATAGATAAACAACAAGGACCTACTAGATAGCACAGGGACCTACTGTATAGCATCTCCCCTATAGCACAGGGAACTGTACGCAATATCTTGTATTAACCTATAATGGAAAAGAATCTGAAAAAGAATATGTATTATATAAATATATATATTATATAACTGAATCACTTTGCTGTACACATGAACCACAACATTATAACTTAACTATGCTTCATTTTATAAAGCTAAATAGACATTCTGAATATCAAGATTTTTAAAAAATAAATTAAAAAAGGTACAACCATCTCATTTTATTTATAAATTATATCATGTAGTACTCCACATATTCAGATTATTAGATGCACATATAATTGACCTTTTAAAGTACAAACTACAAAATAAATTTAATTGAAGTTCAATTATATCCTTCCATACATCAACAGATTGTGTATTATATGCCTCAAAGGGCGTGGAGAAAGCCTTTCAGAGACCACTGCTCTAAATAAGTCTTTTTAAGTCATAAATGTCTCTCAGGTGAATAAGGGCAACAGAATAACACTGCTTGATCAAAGTGCTGAATTCTATTTTCTAATTTCATGCTAAGAAACTCTCTATCTGTAATTTTTCTCTTAAGTGGAACTACTCAACAAGAAGAGATACCCCAGGTGGAAAACGATCCTGGGTGCTGGTCAGAGAGACCCAGGAAATTAATAAAGGACAGAATTTAATTTTATGCCCTGTAATGCTCCTGCCAGTTTAGTATGATTTACAAATCCATCTCTTGATGATTTTATTAGCATAAAATCATTATCTGGGACAGCTGATAAAATAAACTCCAGAACTCACCCACAGGCAGTACAGCCAAGCTGTATTATCCAGCTTAAAACAGCCAGCCAATGGTTTATTTTCACTGATTAACCCAAACTCAACTAAATATATTTCCCTCCATGAACATTTTTTTTCTACACATCCCATTTGTTGGGTAGAATCAAATCATTGTATAAGGAAAAAGTCAATACAATTTCCTCTATCCTCTTGGTAAAACGTTCATCCCAATTTCCTGTTGTTAGGAGAACTTATTCTACAACAAAAACTGGGAACTTAAGGCCCGGATTCATGAAGTCCTGGACCTGTCAGCTACCTCTTCTATCTTTGGACATGTCACAGATTGTATGTAAAAAGGAAATACACACACCATAGGTACAATTAGCATACATGGTTTCAATCATGAAAATAGAAGTCTTTCCTTCAGCCCAGGAACCTCCAAAGCAGGTGCCTCGATGGGTGAACATCAGTCACGGTTCCTTCATCCTGCACACCTCCTAAGCGCATGCATCTCACTGGGCTCAGTATCACCCTGTGTTTAAATATATGCAGCCTTTGAGACACAGGATGCTGGCCCTCCACCTACAAGTTCCTGAAGGATGTCCAGGGGGCGATTCTGCCCCTGAACACATCCTCGAGGATTTCTTTACGCCAGCAGAAGACCTGATACTTTCATAATGTTTACTATCCACCCCCGGGAGAGGGTGGGCTTGTTGGCAGATGAGAAAGTGCACTCTCTGTTAGGATGAGATGATGAACATCAAAAGGGACCATGGCCATGCGTGGGCATGGGATCCGAAACAGGAGATCAAAGTGCCAGGCAGTTTTGTGTGGATGCTGCCAACGCTGGCTGATGGACCACAAGCCAGAGGCTCAAGCCAAAACCCTGTGAGTCAACCACGAGTCCTCCCAACGCCTTCCCTTCCGAACAATTTCCTGAAACTTTCTCCTGTGCAACTCCCATCCCCTGCACACCACACCTGGAGTTTCAGCTCACATTCCCACTAAACTCGGCCCACCCTCTTGTGTCTGGACTCTGCCCTCTCCAGTTTATCCCACACACAGCCAACAAGCTGGCCTTTCATAAAACACACAGCTAAAAACGGCTGTTCAAACTCCCTGTTTAAATGACTCCAGGGCAGCTTGCTGCGCCTAGGACAATATGCAAATGTTATCACGTGACCAAGGAGGTTTTCCAGACTTGACCCCCATCTACCTATTTATCTTCATTTCCTGCCACCATTTCCCTTCCAGAGTTGTTGTTTGTAATTCAGTCGTGTCTGGCTCTTTATGACCCCATGGACTGCAGCATGCCAGGCTTCCCTGTCCTTCACCATCTACTGGAGTTTGCTCAAACTCACGTCCTTTCAGTCGGTGATGACCATCCAATCATCTCATCCTCCTTCATCTCCTTTTCCTCCTACCCTCAGTCTTTCCCAGCATCAGGGTCTTTTCCAGTGAGTCAGCTCTTATAATCCTGCAGTTCCTGGCTGTATGCAGACCCACCTAAGCGACGCTGCTGCCTGCGTGTCCCATGTTAGTCCCTACCTCCCCATCCCAGAGTCCGATGCCAGACTCCATTCATGGCTGTTCAAATCCTAGCTCACAGGTCACCTCTCCTGGGGGCCTGTTTCAGGGATAAAAATCAATCACTGCTTCCTGGGTACCATCACTGTGAGATATTCAGGTCACAGGTCATACTGCCCACAAGCCAATATGACGATGGCCTCTGTGTCTTCTCTGCTGGATTGTGAGCTTCTATGGGCCTGGGAATCTCCTGTCATCTCTGCATTCCCAGTCCTACAAAGATGTCTGCTACTCCTTACAGACCTGATGGGTTCAACAGAATCTCGTAAAGATTTTTGTAACAAAAGCAAGACAGAAAGCTGTTTACTTTTCTATCTTCATCAGAAACATTGACAAAGAAATACTTTAAAAAAATTTTATTGGAGTCTAGGTGTTTAGAGGCTTCCCTGGTGGCTCAGTGGTAAAGAACACACCTGCCAATTCAGGAAACGGGGGTTCAAACCCTGGGTCAGGAAGCTCCCCGGTAAGGAAACGGCAACCCACTCCAGTGTTCTTGCTGGAAAATCTCATGGACAGAGGAGACTGGTGGGCTATAGTTCATGAGGTTGCAAAGAATCGGACATGATAGCAACTGAACACACATGGGTGCTTTACAATGCTACAATGTTAGTTTCTGCTGTGCAGCAATGTGGATCATTTATACATATACACCTATCATCTCTGTTTAAAATTCCCTTCCCATTTAGGTCACCAAAGAGCACTGAGTAGAGGTGTCTGTACTATACAGTATGTTCTCATTAGTTACCTATTTTATACATAGTATCAATAGTGTGTATATGTCAATCCCAAACTCCCAATTCATCCCACCCACTTTCTCCCTTTGGTATCCATACATTTGTTCTCTGTATCTGTGACTCTATGTACAATGGAATATTACTCTGATATAAAATGGAATAGTGTCATTTGCAGAGACATAGATAGAGATTATCATAAAGAGCTAAGTAAGTCATGAAAAGTGAAGTAAATCATAAAAAGGTAAGTGTCATATAATACTGCTTATATGTGGAATCTAGAAAAATGGTACAGGTGAACTTATTTGCAAAGCAGAAGAACATATACAAATGGACTCTACACTCGAAGTACTGTGGCTGCACCAAGGGAAGAAGACATGCTGCTTTTGGAAGCTCCCACCTCTCTGATCTGAGTCCTGGGATCTCTTTTCTCATCTCACTGTGCTGGGCGTTATGTCGGACCCTGTGTGGAGGAGAAATGAAGGCTACAGGGAAGACACAGACGATGATAAAGATGCCTCGATCCTCCAGGAAGGTCACTAGGGTAACGGAAAGCAGTTACAAAGGAAAAATATGAATACTGCTACAGGAGCCAAGAGAAAGAACTGAAAATTCACCCTGAAGACAGCCTGTCCTCAAACGGGCCAGAGAAACAGAAAACTGGAGTCCTCGACAAAAGGCAAGAAGCTGAGCTATCCAGGGCGTGTTATTCTAAGAATCTGCATAACAAGGCTGTTATTTGGCAGACCTCAGCGTTAAGTCAACAAAAAAGCCAAGGGATTTTCTGGGTATTGTACTGGAACTCTGGTTTAATGCTTCAATCGCTCGTGTTTGATTTTATGTTCCAAACATAAAAAGAATGTTAATGATTACATGTTCTGTATCTTTCAAATTTATGAAACATAAAAGCGGTGAATACTTATTCAACATCAAACTTCAATTCTCAGGCCATAAAGAAAGTACACTTTGAAGAAAACTAATTCATCATATAATGTTTAAAATTGGGAAGCTGCAAAACTCCGTGCAAAATTCTCTAAGAACGAGACGTACAGAGCACAGAAAGCACGGTGATTCTCCCCCGTCATTCTACACGACCAATTAGTTGTTAAACACAGGGAACTAAGTACATTAACCCTTCTCAAGGGCAACACAACTGGAGTGTCTTTCTTTTTAAACTGTTTCCTCAATATACGATGTATTCTTTCCACAGGTACGGACTAAAGCGAAAAGGTGGTTTAAAGGGGCAGCCCTGGACCAGGAGGCAGGGTGTCTGGGAGGGCCCAGTTCTGTGTCTGCCTGCGTGGCTTCAGGAAAACCACCAGCTGGCAGGGTGGAGATATGAGGCAAAGAATGTACATTTGCCACCAGAAAGGCCTAAGGTGAGTTCCCACTCTGTCAACTTAGGAGCTTTTCTCATCTATTCAACTGTACTCAGCTACCTTCTAGCACATTATAAGGATTAAATAACTTTGTATATAAGTGCATGTTTATATACACACACATACATATTATGCTATCTACCTATCTATCCAGTTACCCGCCTTCCTATCAGGTAAACAAGTCAATGTCGGCTCCCTTTCTCCAGCATCCTGATCTATATAACAGCTTGGAGGAACTAGACTGCTGGTGTTTCACACTGTGATCCTCAGAACCCTTTGGTTGTAAAGGTTCTTCCAGACCCACTCCAGGTCTTTCTAAAACCCTGACTCAACCTGCTATGTTCAACTTTCATTTATTTTAAATGTTGGGGTTCCAACTTTAAAAAGACTTGTATGATCAAAAACTATTTAACAGTGTTTAACAAATCCAGGTCAAAATGATCCCTAAGATAACACAGTGGAGCCTTGAACAACACAGGTTTGAACTGTGTGGGTCCATTTCTACCTGGATTTTTTTTCCAGTAGTAAATACTACAATTTCCCCAGTGGCTCAGGGGTAAAGAATCTGCCTGCCAATGCAGGAGACATGAGTTTGATCCCTGGGTGGATAAGATCCCCTGGAGAAGAAAATGGCAGCCCACTCCAGTATTCTTGCCTGGAGAATCCCATGGACAGAGGAAGCTGGTGGGCTATATAGTCCATGGGGTCACAAAGAGTTGGACATGTCTCAGCAACTAAGCAATGATAGCAATTACTAGAGCACTACATGATCTGGCCTGGGGGACCAGAGATATAGATGAACCTCATATACAGATGATCCCCAGATATGGAGGGCCCACCATAAATCTTACCTGGATTTCCAAGTGTGTGTAGGGTCAGTGCCCCTAACCACCCCCCAGCCCATGGCACTCAAGGGTCAGCTGTATTTCCATTGTAAAAGTATATATTCCATTACTTCTTGTTCTTCTCTTAAATATAATACTTCTTTATCAGGAACACAATGGAGGTTTAAATGTGTTGGTCTATATCCAAGGTGTCTGGCTGGGGGTGGGGAGGTGGGAGCGGTGATTATAATATAAAATGAAATAAGATCATGTTAAGTAATATAAGTGAAAGGATGGCTGAGGCCAAGGTTAAAGAGAGAAGAGAAGGTTAAGGACAAGGAAATGAGGAGGAAGAAGAAGCCCCATTGATGTGAACATGTATGTGAGGGCTGGGAAGAGCAGAGACACACAATCACAGGACCAGGCACCCACTATTCTCAACCCTATGTGGGATAGGACTGATTTGGGATGTTGTTCCTATTCAAGCAACACCCCCACCCCCGCCCCACCAAAGATTACATCATCTGTGCTGAAAGAATCATTTGAGAACAACCAATATAATTTTGGGTCCTCAACAGACCCTATCTGCGGCATCTGCAGACTCATGTCTAAAATTCTCTGAACCAGTGGATATTCTTCAGTCTAAGAGACTCAAAATCTAAAGCTCAAGCAAACACTAACCAACACATATTCACACAACTGGTTCTCTAATGATACCCTCTCCAAAAAATATTTATTGAGACCTATTATATGCAGCCTAAGCAAAAAATCCACAAGTACAAACAGTAAAATGTGAGATATTTCTTATCTTGATAAAGGTATCACTAGAAATGGAAAATGCTGATGGGGAAATGTTCCAAAAAAGAAGGTAATATCAAGGTCAATGACTCCATAATATGCCTGGGATGAGCCCTATTTGCTTTAGAAATGATTCATTGGGATATTTTTAATAAAAATGCAGGAGAATGGAGAATTCTGCTTCTCATGAGACATTTTCTTTTCAATCTGGATGAGTTATCTTAAGAAGCTGTGATCACTGGGATTAAAGTGTTGTGTGGAGCTGTTTTGAGTAATCTGAGTGTGTAATTTTGCACTTAATCACACGTAGCCTGGGTTTCTCTTTCTAATGGGATGCTCTTCAGTAAGCTAACTGTTGGCCTTGGCACTTGGCCATACAGACTATATCTCACATAGCAATGGGTACACCATGAATGGAGAATAAAACCCTTGTGGATCAATAGAATATTGACTGGGCTTAAAAAGAGTAACCCTTTATGGGACCAGATGTTTGCCTAGAGGAAACGTCACAGACGAGTTTAATTTCTATAACGTTTAAGCCAACGATTAAATATGGAACTTCAGGAGCCGAACCTCACTGTCAAGAACAACTGCAGTAACAAGCGGATCCCTCAGCCTTGACCAGCTGGGAAATACATTCCTGATCGGTCCTGCCTTCCCCTCAGAGTTAATCCATATCATTCGTGGCACTTATGTTGCCAAGATCAACCAGATGCCCACCTCCCCTCAGGTTCAGGAAGGAAAGAAGGAGGAGGTACCACTTTTCACCTGTACACTTGACTGACATGAAAGCTCTTAGGCTGGGAGTAAAAACCAGGTTGCATCAATATCAATTTTTTCTTCATAAATTTCAGAAAGATGCTTATCAAACAAATGTAGACATGACCTTTGCTGCAGGAGAGCAACTTGTGGCACTGTTACTAAAAATTCTTAGTGAAGACCTCCATTCTATGGAACTTTAATACATTGCTAACTTCAAAATTAAAAAAATAAAACTCAGGGGAAACCAGACAATTTAATTAGGTCAGGGGCAAAAAAACTGTTTTTAGGAAAAAAAAAAAAACCTATTATAGATAAATTATGAAATCTCTAGATCCATCATGCCTTGTATCTCCTTTAAATCCTGAGATATTCACCCAAACATAAATCCTGACTTATTAATACAAAGAGGGTGACAAGACTTCCCTCTCCTCACATGTTATAGTCAGGTTCCTGTAAATGTAAACTTCCCCCATATCACAAAATATTTCTTGGCTTCCCCCATAGCTCAGCAGGTAAAGAATCCACCTGCAATGCAGGAGACACAGGAGTTGAGAGTTTGATCCCTGGGTTGGGAAGATCTCCTGGAGGAGGGCATGGCAACCCACTCCAGTATTCTTGCCTGCAGAAGCCCATGGACAGAGGAGCCTGGCGGGCTACAGTCCATAGGGTTGCAAAGAGTCTGAGCAACTCAGTACACACACTGAAAAAAAAAAGGTTACTGCTCTCCCACGTTCTGGCTACAGCACTGTTCTCATTGTTTTACATTATTTTTTTCTAGCTCAATGATTCTTAAGCTTAATGGAACTTATGGATCCTTTCGAGACTCTGAACAGAGCTATCCACGAGCTGTCTGCCTGGACAAACAGAGGACATGGAAATCTATCTGATCACTCCCTGGGTTTACAATCCAGCATATAATCCTTTGAGTAAAGGGTGGGTCACTGACCCAGCATCAGAATCACCTGGAGAGCTTCCTAAAGCACAGACCCCAAGTCCCACTCAGACCTACAGAATCAGAACTTCAGGCCGTGACAATGGGGACTGGATTTTCAATCTTCCTGGTGATGCCACCACCACAGTCTGAAGGGCAGGAAAGCCCCCCTGCCGGGGCCATCTTCCTTGCCTGTCCTGGCATCGGCTGGTTCTGAAGTCCATAATCCCCTGGCTTCTACCTGACTCTCTCCTGAGGAGCCCAATTCTCTATGGTCATTTCCACACAACCAAAGGGCATCTCTGCCTGCATGTCACCTGCTCTGCGCACCAGGTCTGGAACACACGACCACCCCGGCCCCACACACAGTAAGCTCCTGGTCCCGAGTGCACGTTCTCAGGGGGCATGTCCTGCCCACCCTCCCAGCAGACTCTTGTCACTCGTCCATGAAGACCCACCGCTCCCCAGTGTGCCAGTTTTCCCTCTTGCCCACCATTCTTGGCTTGCTAGCTCTTCACTGAATGCCCACAACCCTCCCCTGTAGGAAACCACTTCCCTTTGCACTCTGGACAGCACATACTTGTGTGCTGGTCTCCCTAACCATGTGACAAGCACATCGACCTTATTACAGAAGCAGAGGCCTGGCAGCTGGCTGCCTAGGGTGGCCACCCCTTAACCATCTGTAGTAAGACTGAAGGATGGTCAACTGACATTTCTACCCAGGCCCACAGATCACTCAAAGTACTATGCAAGTAAGGAAACTGAGGTTGGGGGTTTGCCTGATTTATGAAAGACCCTCCAGCCAGCATCCAGCAACCCCAAATCCATACCAGG